>NC_141078.1:11160700-11510700 GCF_041138505.1 Cibotium barometz
ATATATATATACACACACACACACACACACACACACACACATGTACACACCCCCTTCATTGAGATTTCCCTAATCTCATTTGATTGGTCATGACCTAATAGCTATGCCTCCATTCCCTCGAGAATCTCATTCCTTGCCCTAAGGTATCTCTTCTAAACAATAGACAAGTTTTGCGTAAGGTCCTTTGCTTGAGCTTAAGCTTGTGTCTCCTCAGACTTTTTCATGAAGGTGCTAGTTTCTACCTCATCAGCTGAAACTTTCTTTATCTTCCTACTATGCTTCTTTTTCCTTTGGGTTCTTCATTGGCATCCTTAGTCTCTTGACTAGACTAGAATATTTTTCCTCTTAACAAGTTCTTCTTATTGTTGTGTTTACAACCTTGTAAGCATAATACACTCCACTTCTTCGAGTTTTGATTCCACCACCTTCTGTTTGGCATGATTAAATTGAGTGGTTTGAAGGTATCTAGATGACCTTTGGTAATGGAGGAGTGTTTGAGGTAGATACTTGCATTGGGAAGTGTTGGTAGAGATCACTACATTCTCCATGCATGAGTTGGTATACTAGCTTCATGGTACTATCTTGATGGTAACTTGTTGGGACATTCTATATCCTATGATTTCCACCACATCCAAAGTATTCCATTAGCTGTCTTGGTGCATATTGTGTTGCTATATACACAGGGATGTAGCTACCTCTTTCATTCTTCATGTAATAGAGGACATTACTATCTTGCTCTTAGTTCTCATAGCCATTACTTCCCATTCCCCCATTCCCACTCCCCCATCCATATTGGCAATTGTATTGTTTTCTACAAAATATGGGCTATTAATCTCAAAAAAGTAACTTGGTCTCCAAGCTTGGCTATTTATATTCAAATTGTAGCAATTTAATTAAAGGAAACTATGGGTGGGCGACCATCGATGTACACCAAAACTCGATGGCCGTGCACCGGCCAAAATCCTTCGCACCCATGCTACTCCGTGCACTGATCTACTCACTTAAAACACAAGACACATTAAATCTCGCTTATTTGCCCCCATCACGATGCAACTACTGCTCCACGCTCTCATGCATAGCTAGTCCACGACCGTGCGGCAAACAAGCGTACTATAAATACCATGTAAAATATCAAATAATTTCATAATTAATTCCATAATTCACATTTTCATAACATACCACGGGGTTAAAAAAGCAACTCTCCTCAGTTGTGTGAAACAAACAAAAGCAAGGGTGGCCAACCTCATGCTAACGTGCTGCCTCAGTCGGTGAATCGGCACTAAATCAATGTGTTATCTAAGTCGGCTAATCGGCACTAAACTAACATGCTGTCTCAATCGACGAATTGGTACTAGATAATTGTGCTGTCTCAATCGATAAATCAGAACCAAAACACGTGGAAGAACTATGACACTGTCTCAGTCGGTGAATCGGTGTCCATAAAAGAATCAATGTGAATGTGAGTGGTATGCCAAAATCAAGTTTTGGTAGTGAGGGGTAAGCGATGTTTCAGGAATCCACTGTGATTCCTCAATAGAATGATTCTTATACTTCACCAACAAGTAACGAAGATACACAGTGCCAGTGTACGGGTGGTTGTTTGGTCATGGTCAATAATACTTTCACGCACTAGAATTTCAGAGTCATTTGCGAGGAGAGGAGGGTCATCAATAGAGTGGGGCCTTTAAAGGGTCTCAATAAACTAATGTGGAATGAGTTATGTATATTCTAGTGAGTGGGAATGCCTAAGTGGAATGCATTTTCATTGATTTGTTGGATAATTGTGAACGGTCCATAAAATCTGGGAGAGCCAACTTGATCTTAAGATGCTTGGCAATATTATTTAAGCATCTTTTCTCTATGCGAAGCCAAACTAGATCATTTTCTTCAAATTTCATTGGTTGTTGTTTCTTGTTGGCTTAAGCGGTGTATTTCAATTATGCTCACTTAAGAGATTCAGTGACTTGAGCTAGAATAATAACATGGTCATGAACTAAAGTGTCAGAGCTGGAGCATCACTATGGTAGAGAAAAGAATGGGAAGTTTCTTGCCATAGACAATTTCAAAGGGAGCTCGACCACAGTAGCCAAATGGGGGGTATTGTTTTAAGAAAATTGAAGTAGAGGCAAATGTTGATCCCAATTAGAGGGTCGGTCAATAGTGTAAGATCTAAGAAGATCCATAATAGTTCTATTGGTAGCTTCAGTCTGCCTATTGCATTCTGGATGGAAAGCGAATGTAAATTCCATTTTAGAACCTAAGTTCTTAAATAAAGCAACATAGAAATGATTACAAAAGCGGCCATCTCGGTCAAAGAGAAAGACTTTGGGAAAACCATGGTAAGATAGTCTTAATGGATAGCTTAGTAGCTTGAGGGGCAGACAAGGTCTTCTTGCAAGGTACAAAGTATGCTTGCTTGCTAAATCTATCAACTATGGTCCATATCATGTCATTTTATGAAAGGACATAGTTGGCAAACCAGTAATAAAGTCCATTGAAATCTCTTCCCATGGACCTTTGGGGATAGGTAAGGGCATTAAAAGACCAAAAGAATTATCATGATGGTATTTAATTCTTTGATGAATAATACATTCAAATACAAATTTTGCAATGTTATGTTTCATGTCAGGCTAAAAGAAATATTCTTTACATGCAGCTAGGGCTAGGTCACCTGTGGTGGGGGAGGAGTTGCATGATGTAATGGAGCATTGTGTGCCCTTGATAGCATGATTCATGGTGATGCTTGGAACTCGATTCTATGGGGGACATCGCCACTTTTCTGGGCATGCCTACGCACAGGCCGTGTTTGTGCAGCTATTGATAGGGATGAGCATATCATCTCTACCTTTGTGATCCCTATGCTGCATAGGACTCTAGGGAAGCAGGCATATGTAGGTACCTCAGGGGATGTTGGAGATGATATAGATGTACACGCTGGAGAGAGCCTATGACTAGTGAGATTCCCCATGTCACTTGGTTTTGGATTACCATATTTTTCTACATTACATTATGGATTTGTGGATTTATGAATTTTTGTTTCTCCATTTGTTTGAATATTCCGTTGAGTTGTGTGTGACATAAATTTATTCTTCCCTTTCTTTCTTTTTGTTGTCGAAGTGTACTACCAGAATATGCAAAGGCAATGGCTTTAGCTATGGTAGATGATCGACGCTATGATGCAAATACTCAAGAGTCCTCCTTAAGATGCAATCCCTTTGTTGACAACGATGCATGTACATCTAATTGATTGACTCATATGGATACATGCCATACGTGGCATTCTATGTTTTATTTTGACTATATCTTTTTTGTATTGTGGCTAGTCTTTTTAGAATTCAACTTGGCTTATAAGAATACATGTAGTGTCTCAAAAAACATAATGTTTAAAAATCAATATGTGCTTGTGTTATTGTCATTTTGTGGTGAATTTATGTTGCACACCTTTGGTGGTCTTGAAATGTGTCGCTCAATTTTTTCCTCGCTTTAAAAAATGAGATCTATGCCACAAATTCACCTCCCAATGCCATTGGCCATGCCTATGACAAGTGTGTCATCGAGTTTTACACGCCCTATGACTTCGATCCCATCGGGCTTTGATCCCTTTCCTAACATTCCCGCAAATCCTATAAGTACTAACCCTTTCTTGGATGCCCACACCTTGGACATATTGACTAGTCTAGGAAGGGGGGTGGCCCAAGGACTCACTAAGTCTCTTCCAATAAGAGCACTGACATACGGCCTCAGTGACTCATACAAAAATACGGCCGTACAAATTTCCAAAATTATGGACAAATATGACGGAACAACAGACCCTGTTCAATTCATTCCAATGTTTGAACAGAGATGTGAAGCCTTTGGAAATCCCAATTGCCCCACTAAGGTACATGCGTTAAACTTATGCTTAGAGGGAAAAGCTAGTCGATGGTTCATCGCATTGATGCTGCCGACGATCAAGACCAACTTCAAAACCTTGAAATCAGCCTTTATACATGGCTTGTCTAGACAAGGTGATCGATGGAGTGCAGTAACAGAACTCTATTCAATTGAGCATCAACCCAATGAATCCATTAGAGATTTTATCCTTCAGATAAAACTCTTGGACTCACGTTGTGAGTCATTGGAAAAATTAAATAATATTCAATTGAAGAGATATTTCATGATGGGCCTAAAGAATAACAGATTACACAACTTAATCATTGTAATAACTAATCTAGAAACATTCGATCAATGTTGAGAAATACATTTAGATGACAACATGCTAGAAGATGATCACGCTACAGGGTGTTCCGCATCTAAACCAAGTGAAGCAATGGCAAAAGAAAGATCGATCTTGGAATTGACATTCCTAGAATTTTATGTAGCCTTGCTTAAAACCTTACAGCTAACATCTCTAAGAGAGGATGAAAACCTTCAAAACTAGACATCCTTAATGCCTCTAAAAGTGAGGAGCGAAATACCTTGTGTTAAATGCACTCACTCTACGACTATCCCAATCCTCATTGTGCATACAAGGCATCTGTTCTTCTATATTGCATATATTGTAAAACCTTTGAACATGATACTAAAAAGTGTCCCGCTTCTTCCACAATGGACTCAAAACCTCCACCTCCCGTGCACCAAATAGAAATAGTCCAAAGGGTAGAAACTGCTCAGGAAGAAGCAGTTAATCGGACACTTTAGTGTTTCTATTGTCATGGACCTCACAAGGTGGCAGGCTGCCCAGTTTGGAATACTTCCATGCCCATAGTCAGTGACACCTTGCGACATGTGTGAACGATGTGGCATTGATCACATGTTCCAAGATTGCCCAAGACGAGTTGCTTCAATGCAACTTGTCTCACAAAATACAACTGTTAACATCTTAAGTGTACAAAATGGGCAATTGGCCACAGTGCCATTGAATGTGCTTACTGAGATGTAATATGATGTAATTGTATGAGAATGGGTGAAGGACGATGGGAATACATATGCCTGGATGTGGAATAAGCAAAGCCAACGCACGACAAATAGTCAAAAAGAACGCAAAAGACAATACCTCAACATGGGTAGAAGAACATGCTTCAAAACAAAACCCAAAAGAAGGAGCAAAACCTTCTAAAACCAAGAAAAATAAGGACAACAAATTGTCGAAACCAAGGTCGAATTAAAAGACAGGGAAAAGGAGTCTATAGAGGACATAAACACAGAGCCAAAAGCTATACAAGATGTAAAAGCATCCACCTCAAAGACCACCACACAAACCTCAACACCCATATGTGCGACACAGAATACAAAAACCCAAAAGAAAATTCGATCTCGTCGCATGGGTAAACATAATGAAAAACTGACAAACCAAAGAAAGTCAGAGAATGAAACAAGTTCTAGTACATCACTAAGTGAGGATGAAACAAGTTCTAACTCTTCGCTCAGTGCACCACATAGACCAATCAAGAAACTAGAACCCACCCAACCACCCCAAATGGATAATAATGATCACATGACGTATGTAGAATGCAAAAAGCAAGCTCAAGAGAGCATGCTTTGCTTGGTTGAATGTCTCATAACGCCAATCCTAAAAGAGCAACCAAGATACAAAGCCTAGAAGAGTACTGCTTTCCCTTTCAAGAGAAAGCCATACTCTCTATAGAAGAGTCATTTGAGACATATTGTATGAACTATAGGCTTGAGAAAGCACCTGAGGAATTTGATAATTCCCTTACAAGATTAAAATAGTCTCTCAAACCTCATTCAGAGGAATGCTCTTCTCTCATGATAAAGCCAGCATCACATCAGCACTTGCACCTTTAACGGCTCATGTTGAGTTATACAAGGACATAACGAACTCCATAAAATAGGATTGTGAGGATTCACAAGTTTCCAAACAACCCTTATTAAGAATTGTCAGAGGGCCAAGTGTGCTAGTGTACGCATTGGGTACTCTTAAAAAAGCTAAGACCCAAACAGAGGATGAAAGTGAATGGGAATATGAAACAGAAATGGCATCTGAAACCGAGTCAATAACAGAAACATCCATGGTTCCTTTGGAAGATTCTATCATGGTATGGTTGGATTTCCCTACAAGCAATGATGTTAAGCGCACACACGCATTGATTAGCCCTCGAGCTAGTCATAACATCGTGTGTGACAATAGACACTTCGATGTCATTGGGACAACCTAAACTCATCCCTACAAGCAATAGTCTTGCAAGAGGAGCCAATGGACAAAACATTGAAGTTCTAGGTTCCTTTAGATACACTACTCAAACAATCAATGGTGATATGGAATTTACATTCCATGTTACCCTAGATTCCCTTGAGTATGATGTCATCCTTGGTGTAACTTGGATAAGTGAATCGTTGTATTCCCTAGATGAATCCATGCAAACAGTCACCTTGAACACTCCTGCAAGCAATGTACAATTGCTATTACACAGAAGGAAGAACCTTGCAGGAGCTGGAACTTCCAACATATCTTACTGAAAAGATCCCTAGGATTTTGGTTGGATTGAAAATTGTAAATAAAATCACCACAAGTCAAGCACAGCTTTATCCAACACGAGAACACAATCTCATGACCCTCAAGCTATGGGATTTGTTAGGTCAACCGACACTCACGTCCCATCTTGAAAGAATAAACTTTACACGACTTGAACATGCCATGTTTGGGGTACTTTGAACATACAATGTATATTGAAACTAACCCCCTTACTTGCAAGTTTTTTGTGATTGAATATGTGTTGGAAGCAGATTTGATCTTGGGGCATAAATGGACTGTTGTTGCCTAAGCACTATTGTGCTTTGCTAGCAACAGAGTCATCATGATGGTCAACGACAAAAAGTTGACAATACCATACTGCCAGGAAGAGGATCCAACTTTAATGAACAACTATGATGCTGAACGCAAAAGGATACAAGCCTCTTCCATAAAAGCCCCTCTACACAATGACCTACCATCTGCGTCAACAACCAACTCCGATAAAGCCTCTACTCCTTCCATAAAAGCTTCTCTACACAATGACCTACCATCTGCGTCGTCAACAACCAACTCCGATAACGCCTCTACTCCTTCAACTCCATTCTCACCTACGAAGTTTAATGCCAAAACCTCGCAATCAGCAGCTATTCTTGAGTGACGAAGTTTAATGCCAAAACCTCACAATCAGCAGTTATTCTTGATGAAGTTCTCAGAGCCCCAACCATCTATCTCTAACATGGAACTCAAAGAAAAGGCCCCGGATCCTATGCATCTTCATCGACAAACCACATCAAAGGAGACAACCACATGCTCAAAGGCCTTATCATCACGACAGCCACTCCACAAGAGACTCTAACCTCATCGTCATCAACAATGCCTATGAGCCTTAGTACCAGCCAAAGTCAAGGAGGGCCCTAAAACTTCCACATCAACCCTAAAGAAAACTCCATCAAGACTCCCACAATCATGATATCTTAATAGTATCAAAATGTGGGTGGAGAAGTAGTTACTTGTAGCTCAGGGCTACTATGAAGGTGCCAATCAAATTTGGATGCCTTGACAGTCAAAACCTCTTCCTCAACGTAGCACTCAAAAGCCAAGGAAGAAGAAGAGGACTCCACAACACCGTCCACAAAAGCCTATTCAAGTTTCTCAAAGAACTTCAACAATGCAACAAGTGTGGGTACCAAAAACACTACTGCAAGCGCAAGGGTACTACCAAAGAAATACCAAAGCTTGGGTCCCCAAGCGCATCATAAAGTCCCCTAAGCTTGCACAAAGAAGAAAGCCTCAACACCAAGCACATTTGCCACCAAATTATAGTGTTCGTCAAAGATGGGTGCATGTGCATGTGCATGTGCATGTGCTTCAACAACAAGGATACTATGATGGTCATTCCATCATATGGTTACCAAAATCGAACAATGTGAAGAAAATCTCACCACCGACTTCAACCCTAACAACTTCACCTAAAGTTCGACACAATAATGGAGGCCCAAGCAACAACAAGCAAATCACTCAACCACTCTCGTGCATTCAGCACCAACACAAGAGCTTGTCTGGTTCAAGCAAACAATCAGCAGTCTTTCCTACTACCTCGACATCATTTCAGCAACAAATTCAAGAATCAATACGGAGACTTAGGAGCACTTCAAGAACAAAATACCAATGCTCTTGTCACCCCTCTGGACGTGAGGAATGAGCGCACAAGAAGTGCTTGCAAATCATAACCTAGATGACCCATAAAATAAAATAAAATAAAATAAAACCTCATGGTCAAAACCTACAAATTCACGGAATTCCATCTCACGGAATTATAATTTATAGAGCTCCATGTCATGGCTTAAGAACCTGCACTTTTACGATTTAAGCCCCATCACGGATTAAGCCATATCACGTAATAGCCACTATAAATTTGTTAAGGTTATTGCTTACTATTCTTTTGGCTCAATTAATGTAGCAGTTGCTCCATGAGTACATATCCATACTCATGCACTGGAGAACATTTGCACCAAAGCCTCACCATCGACAACTTCCAGGTATATCTCTACATGGGGGCTATGGTGGGCAAAAGCCTGGTCAATGGTACAACCCATCGCCTGGAATTTTCCTTCAAATTACAAACCTCTCCAAATGATGCCACCATCTTCACAAATCAATGATCTTCAATCCTTAGTGAAGATATCTATATTAGCCTTGCAAGTCGACGTAATTCATTCAATCCTCACCACCAACAAGTGGCTACTTCAACACAGAGCAGCTCAATAAGAGTATATAACTCAATTCTTGTACTTCATTTAAATCTGCTTCATAAGAGCACTTAAATATGCATAAAAACATAAAAAGCACATGGATAGAAGAAGATAGGATCAGATCCTACTCAACAACATTTGATAAGAATCCTGCCACATAAAGGGACATCATCACAAGCCAATTACTTCAAATGATGAATATAGCTTCAATGAATCAAATGATGAACTTAGAATCACCATCTCGTTCTTCTGATGAATTAAGTCTACATTCCTCTGGATCCTTCTCTCTCTTCTCTCCCATTATTAACATGATGAACTTAGAATCACCATCTTGTTCTTCTGATGAATTAAGTCTACGTTCCTCCGGATCCTTCTCTCTCTTCTCTCCCATTATTAACATCTCTTAGTGTCCCCACTAACAAAAATCACATGTAATCTTGCCGATGATTTCCAAAAACAAATTGAGCAAAAAAAAGGGCTCACACAAATATAAAAATGCAATCATTCACACAAAACCCCACCGCCACCCCGTTAGGAATTCCCAGTACACCACTAACTTATTCGTTCATTAACTAGCTTTTCTTATTTCTTTCAGAGGAACAAAGACCATTGAACGTCACTCAAACATCAATGCCATTCAACAAATCTTGTTCATTCTCCTCACACAAAGGTCTTCAACGCAATCACGCGGACGCGATTTTTGCCATCAGGAACAGGGGAATGTTAATCCAATTTTGGGATTAACAAGAGCTACCGCCATTATCTTACATCAAGGAGTCACGGTAGATACACCAAAGGGTCATACATTCAAGATATGAAATAATAGTGTCCAAAGATGTAACTTGGGACGGGTGCTCGTAATGGTGTGGCGAAGTATTTATGGCAATTCCCACTTCAAAAGCGTGTGGTAGCAAGTTAGGATGAAGTCCTAAGTGATGTACTTCATGGATATATTATGAGAGTAGTCATTGTAATAGCATTAGGCCTCTTATGAGCCTAAAATGCCCGACCGGCCATAGTTTAAGTGTGTGAACACTTAGGGCCATGTATATAAGTGAATTTCTCTCATAATACAACATACTCTCCCATTGTGCAATTGAGTCTTGCTCTTGCTTATCCTCTTGCTAATCTCTCTCCCTAATGCATGCTAGTGAGTGTGTGTGAGTGAAGTGAGGTGTGAGGAGGGTTGAGGACTTATAGTGCAACGCGGCGGTGTGACAACGCTCGCAGGAGACGTGGTGGAATTTCTTCTCAAGGAGTTGTAGATCTTGGAGACCTCAAGGGTTACGAGCTCGGCCCCATTGGAAATGTTAAATTTGCAGCAATGTGATGAGCTATGGTGGATCAAATGCTAGAATCAATATCATTAACAAAGAGATTAGATGATAATTAAGACGTGATTAGTGAGCAATTAACTGATAGCTTAATGTAGGTATGGATAATAAAAAACCAGCAAATTCTCATTAGGTCAATGCCTCAATTTATAGAGGTTACTTCCAAGCATCCAGTCCCACTGATTTCTCCTTGATTCACTCCACCTCTTTTGCTTGATTCTCTCCACCTATCCCAGAATATCTCCACACCTCCTAAATCTCCACACCTCCTAAATCTCCTTATGCTACCCTTTATTCTCTCCCAGTAGATACTTCTCACCTTTTCACAGGTTCTCTCACATTTACAAATTCTCTTTTACAGCCTCTTGCCAAGGGCTTGTTCCCGCATCTCACTTGTATATTTCAACACCTCCCCTCAAGTGAATACTCCTAGCACACCTGGACCCTATACCAAGTTTCCCTCTTACTTGATAGTCCGCGACCAGTGCCTCAAGTCCCTAAACTCATAGTCCTTGATACTCTCTCTCTCTATGTGTCCAAGGCTACTACAAGTGCCCGTGACCTTGACTAAAGTGCTCACACATACATCTACCACATGGCCTACATCATCGGCGGTGGTTCGGAGGTGGTTTTGCTCTGTTGGGGCAACTTCTCTCCATGCATCCATGTCTTCCTCTTCTTTCAGTTTTCTTGTTGTGGCAGCTTCTCTTCACGCGTCCATATCTTCCTTCAGTGCTTCCTCTAGCTCTTCTTCTCAGTGCTAATCTTCCTCTTGGAAAGAGATGTTCTTCTTCTTTCATGGCTGGGGCCACGAGCTTGTCCGTCAGTTCTTGCTCCATGTGAGAAACATGTTTTAATGTATTGTTGACAGTTCTTTTGGGCTTCTGATAATTATCTTGTGTCATTATGCAATGCAAACCCAAGTCTATGTGGGAGGTCTTACCTCTTGCCTTATTCTGGACAAGGACAGTGTCTGATCCCATTTTTACAATGATGTAATCACCCATGTGTGCCTAATACATAATGCATATAGCATTCATTCTTATGCACATTCCCAAATGCAACTCTAGCTATGAATAATCTTGAATTTGAGTGTGATTTGCAGGCATTAACCAAGGGGTAAATGCAAGATGATGATTACCACAAATTTATCAGCATAATTTTACCAAAAATTACATTAAATCAAGGGTAACAAATCTGTACAAAATGGTTAGAGTATCAAACCATCTCCAAATTGTAATCTAAAGTTATAGGGATCTGTATCAGATACCTAATGGTTAATTTGAACCCTTAATTGCACCAAAAAATAGTGATTAGTGCTGATTAATCATTGATTAGCAAATTAATCCTTCATTTTATGTGCAGAAAATAGAGTATGCGGGGAGTCCAGATCTGAGGCCTTAGAGTTCAAATGAGTTCGAATCCTTTCAAGGCCATCAATTGAAATTAGTCTAATAGATGATTAAGCCAAGAAATACAAGATTTGACCAAACATTGAATGCTTAATCTCTGTTTTACCAAAGTCACCTGCAGATTTGATGAAGAGCTTGGATCTCACTGTAGACTTGATCAAATCAAAAACTGTCTTCACCACCTTGTAGAGCACCCTTGAAACCCCTAGGGCCAAGAGGAATTAGACCTATTGCAACTGGAGAAGAAGAGATATCATTTTTCCCTCTGAAAAATGGTGCCTAAAAACGGCAACTCTAGTAGGCAGTTTGACGTTTTTTCTTGATGGGCTGAAGCACAAGGGAGGTGGCTATGTATGCCTAGAAGCTTTTGCCCTAATGTTTCTCCTAGAGGGAGATCAAGCCCCTCCACTGGCTGAGGGTGCAGAGACTACTTGAAAAAGAGGTAAAAAAATCTAATTATCTACTAATCCTAATTAGCTAAGTGATTAGCAAGATAATGGGCTCATAAACTTGATGGATTCTAGGCTAGGCTCTGATACCATATTAAATTTGCAGCAATGTGATAAGCTATGATGGATAAAATGCTAGAATCAACATCATTAAAAAAGAGATTAGATAATAATTAAGACGTGATTAGTGAAAAATTAACTGATAGCTTAATGTAGGCATGGATAATAAAAAACTAGCAAATTCTCATTAGGCCAATGCCTCAATTTATAGAGTTTACATCCAAGCATCCAATCCCATTGATTTCTCCTTGATTCACTCCACCTCTTTTGCTTGATTCTCTCCACCTCTCCCAGAATATCTCCACACCTCCTAAATCTCCTCATGCTACCCTTTATTCTGTCCCAGTAGATACTTCTCACCTTTTCACAGGTTCTCTCACATTTACAGATTCTCTTTTATAGCCTCTTGCCAAGGGCTTGTTCCCGCACACACCCATTCACTTGTATATTTCAACAGGAAAGATCCTCCTCATCACGATAGTTGCAGTTCACCATGTAATCTCTTTTTGGATGTGTTTCAAGGAGGGTTAGGGTGAGCCATTACAAGGTTTATGTGGAAATACCTAAGTGATGATAACCAATCACACCCCAAAATCACATCAATAAGACCCATCTCCAACACTACCAAGTCACCCTTCCAAGTGTATGATGAAGATAAAACCATCTCAATAGAAGGACATGCCAAGCTAGTCTTCTCATTTTCTCCATTGGTTACTTGCACTTGAAGGGTTATGGATGGTTCCATAGAGCAAGCTTGAGAGAGTTAATGGATTTGGAATTAATAAAGCTATGGGTACTTCCAGAATCCACTAATATATGCACACTCTCCCATTGATGGATCCAACCAAATGTAAGGTATTTGGGCTCTTGCAACCCGCCATTAGCTCTCGAGAAATAGAGTACACAACTTGCTGAAGTTTCTATGTTTTTGGATGCAACTTCATCCACAGCACATTCCGTTTGTCTCCTCCATCGGGACTTAAAGGAAATTTCTCATCTTCTTTTATGAAGGAGCGATCCTCAAGTGACTCATCATGTGCTTCTTCATTGCAATCTTCAAATTCTTCCCCATCATGAGAGTCCTTGGCATCTTCCTTCTCATCCATGAGGATCATAGTGGCCACAACCTTCTTTGACTTCTTACATGTGTGCCCGGGTGATCACCTTTCTTTGCATTTGAAACATATGTCCTTGCTCCTCAACTCTTCAATCTTAGGTTCATCTACTCTTTGAGTTTTATTAAAGGTTTGGGGAGGCTTGAAAGTTTGGTATGGCTTCTTGTTAAAGTTATCCCCTTTCTTTGCATCATAATAGGCTCCACCCTTGGGCTATCCCCAGCTCCATAAACTGTAGGGAATATTGGAATGGATGATTGGGTTGAAGGAAGAGATCTTTGCCAAAATAGGAAGGAGTGATGGTTGCCTTATAAGAGTTCTTTATGGTACCCATAGGTTGTGATATCCTATATTCGGGTTCATAAAGCTCGGCCAATCTCATGGCCTCTTTGATAGTGCTTGGTCTTTGGGCTGAAACATCTACCTTGATGTTGAAATTCAAACCATGCACAAACTTTTTCATCTTCATGTCGTCATTCAATCCACAAACATTGAAATCTTAATAAACTTCTTGATGTACCCTCTCACCAACATCCTTTTTTGAGATAGTTCATACCAATCCTCATGGTATCTATCAAGTACCAATGGGGCCCTCTTCAACTCATTCCATGAGTGCGGCATGTTCCCTTGTTTAACCATGTGTCTCCACATTGATGAGCATAGTCCTCCATATGCAATAATGCAAACTGAACTTTTTCTTGCTCATCCTTTTGGTAGATCTAAAAGTATGTCTCCAATTTTGCAATCCATTCCTCTAAATCATATGGGTTTTAAGCATCACCTTTGAACTTTGAGATTGTGACCTTGTCTTTGACATCCTTTGAAGTATGATTTGAGTTCCCAAGATGTGGTGAAGGTTTGAATTTCTTCATTTTTGAGTAAGATTCTAAGAATTGAGTGAGGTCCTTGTACTCCCACTTGATGATATGAGGTAGTTCCATCCACCTAGCATGTGCATACCGTTATGAAGAACATATGATCCCAATATTGTGTGTCATGCATGACCACTTTTTCATCTCAATACATCTCCTCTTCCTCCATCATAGATTGATTTGCCTTTTGTTAGATAAACACCCTCTTGGCATCCCCACAAGATTTATCCATAGATTTAAATGGTACTTGTGGTGCTTTCCCATTCAATTGAGATGAATCGACATGGAATGAAGCTGGTCCCATATCCTTCAAGAGTGTTCTTCTAGCATCCATCACAAGTCCGGTTGAGGGAGCCTTAATGTTGGAATCACGGGTAGCCTTCAAGGAAGCCTCTTGACAAGCTTGATTTCCTTCCCTATGGCTTTAAACATAAGTTTCTTGGAAGATTTTCTTGCCAATGTCAACTTGATGCCCACCATTCCTCCCTTCATGAGTGCCGACTTGAGGTTGACTCATGGCTTTACTCCATAACTCCCATCTTTGTGACCATGGTGTCAAACTTAGAGTTCAAAGTGTATTTAATAGAGTCCAACTTTTCTATAAGAGGTTTGAAGTCAAGTTGATCCACCAATAGTTGAATGAGGGTGTCATTTGATCTGGGTTGTGAGGCTTGAGAATTCGGCTTATGAGAACTCCCTAAATTCAACTTCCTTTGAGGCTTGACCCATTGTGTCTTCCATATTGTTCATAGTGTCATGATAATTTATATCCCCACCATCCATTTCCTAAATGGCCAATGATAATTTCCAAGGTTTTCCTTTTGGCTTGCCGGCCATGGGAATATAGTTTTTTCAAAAGTGGATGATAAAATAGAGTAGAGATGTTAGAATGAGG
The DNA here is from genome assembly GCF_041138505.1 of Cibotium barometz. Lineage (NCBI taxonomy): Eukaryota > Viridiplantae > Streptophyta > Polypodiopsida > Cyatheales > Cibotiaceae > Cibotium > Cibotium barometz. The sequence continues at coordinate 11,175,544 of NC_141078.1, forward strand.
TGATCTAAGGCTCTCATAATGGAGTGACCATAAGCTGAGATTTGGGACAAATCATTATGTTGATTAACATGCAATTAACAAGAAATCATACACAATGCCTAAGTGATTTAGCTTTTACCAAAGGATGGAAATAGCCTTCCATAAGCCAAGGTATGGTAGCTCCAGGCTCTAATGTACATTCCAAGTGTCATATGATCAAAAGTATCAAAAGGTACAAATGAAGATCCATGAGCCCATGCCTATGCCCTAACTAAAGGTACAAATGTAGATCCATGAGCCCCTTTTATAGTTGAGCCCATGCCTATGCCCTAACTAAAGTTCTTACTTTATTAAAAATAATTATGCCATATTCTAGTAATATGGCTGTGACAGCGTGTCATCCAACTGGTAGCATATTAACCCCCATAATATCACCAACTGTGACAGTGGTATAAGTGTGGAATCTATCATTGAGGGTGGGGTATCAATGTCTACATCTCTAGTTGAGCTCTATATCTCTCAAATCCCCCTCAAGATAAACTCCACACATTGCACTCCAAGTAAGCTCCTAAACATGTGGAGCTTCATAAAAAAGTCCATAATCTATTCTTGAGAATCTATCTAGCCATATCCAAGTGTGGCTTCCTACTAGGGGCCTACATAAATTGACTCATTGACTCACAAGTCTAACAACATAGCTTAAGTTTGGCCCATGTAGATTAAGCTACTCACTAGATACATATACCTGTACATAGTGGGGTCCTCCAAAGCTCACTTGTATTTATGAAAATCTTTGTGTTTTTCTTTAATGGCACTGAAATAGGCTTACAGTTTGTCATACCATACTTGGCCAACATGTCCAAGACATACTGCCTCTGGTAATAACAAAATGCCATGAGGTGATCTCACCACCACTATACCCCAAAAATACTACAACTCAACCAAATCCTTCATCTCAAACTACATCTTGATATCATGTATGTTAGTATCACTATCACTAGTGATAATCAAGTCATCCACATAAATGACTAATAGCATGATCACTCTATTTGTCTTTTCCACATAAAGTGAAAAATCTACATTGGATATCAAAAATCTAATGGTAACAAGATACTCCCTGATCCTGTTTGACCATGATTTGGGTTCTTGTTTCAAGCCATACAAGGCTTTACATAACTTACACAAAAAATTTGGCTGTGTAGCACTGTCATAACCCGATGGTTACATCATGTATACTTCTTCTTGCAAATCACCATATGAGAAATAATTCTTTATAATTATTTCTAATAATTATTTCTAAAGACCAACCCTTTATTACAACCATAGCAATGATAGCTTCACGGTTTTCATTCTCACAACTAAGCTGAATGCATCCTCATAATCTATGCCATAGGTCTACGCATAACCCTTGGTAAACCAATCTTGGCTATCAATTTTGGTGTTGCTTCTGCGCAAAAATAATCTCACATATTCTTTTCAGACATTAAGGTATGTGCCACTTCTCTAATACCATTTTATTGTGGAGTGTACCTGCATGTAAATTGTCTCTTGATTCCTTGCTTTTCCAAGAAATCAATGAACTCATCGAAAAAATACTCTCCCCCACCATCTAATCTTAGGTATTTTATTTACATACCTTTTTCCTTCTCGACCAAGGCTTTAAATCTTTGAAAGTGAATAAACACCTCACTTTTCTCCTTCATGAAATAAACCCACACTTCTTAGTGTGATCATCAATGAATGTAACATAATACCTTTAACTTGTAATTGTTGTAGTTTGATCTATCCCCAAATATTCGAATATATAACATCTAATGGCCTTGCCCTCATGTGCTTTTCATGTGGGAAAGTATGTTTGGCTTTCTTATCATGATGGCATGATTCATATACTTTATGCATACCATAACCTTTCTTATCATCATGATGGCATGATTCATATACTTTATGCATACCATAACCTTCAAATAGCCTACAACAATATTTTGGGCCTCCACAGACTTCATCTTGCCACCGTGTTGTATATTCACATGACCGATGTGCTTATGTCATATGTCAATATTTGCAATGACACCCGTCTCATGTGCAAACCATGGCTAGCTTCACCTCAAGCATGTTAATGCCCAAAGTAAAAATCTTGTCATTTTTGTTACTCTTTACAACCAAGCGACATTGCTTTTTAAAGTCTTTCACAAAACACCCTTGAGGATTGAATCACACTTGTAAACCCTACTCAACCAACAATAGAAACCAAGTTCTTTGTAATATTTGAAACATGAAGTACATCTGGCAAGTAATTTTTTTTGGTCATCTTGCATAGATAATGGCACTTTACCAACATACATAATGGGATGTGCAATATTATCGCCTGTTTCTCTATAACCTAGGTTTTTTATTTTTTTCATCTCTATAAATAACTCACCATGACTAGTCATGTGGTTAGAGGTGCCTGAATCCACATACCAAACATCTCCGGATCCTAACACATCTCATGTTGAATCGTGGAGCTGAGCATGTGTTCACAAACAACTTCTCACTTTTGTCATCACCGTATTTACTTGGCGATGCATAGTTGCCTTGTTGTAACTTCTCACTTTTGTCATCACTGTATTTACTTGGCGATGCATAGTTGCCTTGTTGTAACTTTTCACTTTTGATATCATTCTACTTTTTATAAGCAGTCCTTTGCTATATTCCCTAGTTTTCCACAATAATAGCACTCTATGCTATTTGCATTTTAATTTCTTTACCAACCCATCTTAGCCTCTCTGGGTCCCCCTACCTTTAGAGTGGCCTCTTCCACTTGTTCGTTGTTGTTACCCATGATTTCTATTTCCAAAATAGCCTCTAGATGGTCTACCTCTACCTCTACCTCTACCTTTATTTGAGTAGAAGGCCTGCTCATATAAATTTAGAGAGATTGAACCTCCCCCTAATGTTCATCTCCTCCTCATGGATGAGGGAGAAATCAGATCTTGAAAATCAATGGAGGTCTGAAACTGGCTATATTCCTTGCTAAGACCATTTAAGGTCATCGACACCATATCATCATTATCTACTAGTAATCCAATAGAAACAAGGGCATTTGCAAGATCTTTAACCTTCAATGAGTAATCAATTATACTCAGCTTTCCTCTGGTCGTCACATTATACAACCCTTTGTTTAGATGCATCTTTCCAGCTTATGTTTGTGTTGTACATCATCACTAAGGTGTCCTAAGCCTCCTTAGGTGTTTGTGTATCCTACAAAATTTGTCACACTAGATAACTAATATAACACCTTTTTGGCTCTTTTATGCCATGATTTATATGCCTGTACTTGCTAAAGAGGGGTGTGATTTTCTTCACCAATCTCTAGCTCTTTTATATATGCTTACACTTCTTGAGGGGTGGTAATTTCATGACCTGTGATGAACTCCCAATATCCTTTTCCTATAAGGAAATTGAACTTCCATGCTTGAAATTTATTCTTGTCTAGCTTCTCACTCACAATTTGGGATAGACTGTCATAGATATGGTTACCAAATGGTACTTTCAAAACACTTCTACATCATGTACATCAAACTTGCAATCTCTAACACAATGATACTATAAATATGTTATATTGTAATTGTGTAAACTAGTCACATAAACATAAATCCAGCAACACGTGTAACATTTAGATTCTCTACATAGGCTGTCTTGCGACCAAATTTTTAACATCGTAACTTTGCACTGAACTAGAAAGCGGGCATGAGTAGATTGGGGGAGGAGAGAGAGAGCTTCAGCTCTTGTAAAGCACACTAACACTCACATAACAATGGAGAAGAAACATATAGAGATGGCAGGATAAAATCTTCTTCTTGTTGTTGCTTTCAAAAAAGGTCTACAAAAGATAAGCGAAAACCTATATATGTACTAGAGTACTATATACAAGAAGTCCATAATGTGAACATGATAAGTAGGTGACTTGGCAAGATAATTATGCCATAACTCAGTTGGACTAGGTAGGTGTAGTCTATCTATAGAATCACTAGTAGCAAAGATCCATTGTGTCACAGCTAACCAAACATGATAGTGGTGTAAAGGTGACCTAGTAAGGTAAGTATGCCATAACTTGGTTGGACTAGGTAGGTGTAGTCTAGCTATAGAATCATTGGCAAAGATCTATCATGTTAGCTACCAAACGCACCAGCGGTGTAAAGGTGGAATGGTCACCTAAGCACTTCATGAGTGTCAGCTTGTGTTGAGCTTAACATCTCAACACTTCCCCTCAAGATCAACTCCATCTCCAAGACTCTAAGCATAATGCGGAATCTACAAAGTTTCTCTGCTCCCAAGGCCTTGGTGAAACTGTTAGCTTCTTACTCCTCTATGCTGTGATGTACATGAGATCAACATTTCCTGTTAAGACCTTCTCTCTAGTGAAGTGATAATGGACTTCTATGTGTTTCGTTCGTGCATGAAACACTGGGTTCTTGGCCAACTATATGCAACTAAGTTTGTCGCCACAGCAGATAACAACCTGCTTGTCCACATGCAGTCCTAAATCTCTAAGTAGCTTACATAACCAAGCAACCTCACATGCTACGAACATCCCTATACTCTGCCTCTTTACTCAACAAGGCACCTTGTTGCTCCATGTAATAGCACTACTCCCAAAGGAAAACAAAAACTCGCTAGTAGATCTTCTATCCAAGATGCTATCAGCCCAATCTGCATCAATGTATCCAAATACTTGTAATTGTATACCAACCTCATAGAAGAGGCCATAATCCACTTTGGATCTCATGTAACGTAGTGTATATCTCACACTATCCAAATGCAGCTTCCAAGGAGCCTATATAAACTAGCTCTCCAACCCAACTGTGTAGATCAAGCTGCCCACTATCTTCCTATACATATATAGTGGCATCCTCCAAAATCTCACTTGCTTTTTCACTTAGCTTGCCATTCTCATCCAACAGTACAAAAATAGGCTTACAGCCAACCATACCATATTTAGACATGTTTAATGCATATTGATATGCCCTCAAGTGTCCCGATGACCTCAATGCCAAGAAAGTATCTCAGCTCACACAAATTTTTCATGTCAAACTTCTTCTTGAGGAGATCCTTTACATTCTTAACTTCCTCTTCATTATCGCACCCCCAACAATCAAGTCATCCATAGATGGTTGATGGATGAACACAATCTCCTTATCACTCTTTTGCACATAGAGTGAATGATCGACATCTACCATATGAAAGCCAATGGTAATAAGATACTATGCAATCTTATCACGCCATAATCTCAATGTGCCTATTTCAAGCTATACAAGGCTTTACGTAGTCTACACATAATCTCAATGTGCCTGTTTCAAGCCATACAAGGCTTTACATAGCCTGCACATATAATTTGGGTAACTCAAATCCTCACAACCAGGTGGCTAACTCGTCAACCTTCTCTTTACCTTTAAGTGATGCACTTTTTGAACCTGCAAGATTGATTTTCTAATGTAGCCTGCCACTCCATCGTCTATCAATAGACCCACTGTTAGAGGACTCTCTCAATCCACTCAATGACTATGATTGCAAACTTGTGTTTTGTGGAACCACCTGTTGCTCTTGTGCATTAGTCCTAATCGAGTCTTTTATGATAGTACATCAACCACTTATCTCATCAAAGACAACATCTCTGCTCACCCTCATCTCACGTGTGATAGGGTTATAACATTTGTACCCCTTTTGCTCAAAGAGGTAATCAATGAACACATAATTTTTAGCCTTTGGATCCAACTTACTACGTATCTCATCAAGAATATGTACATACGCAATGCATCCAAACACTTTCAAGTTGACAAATCTAGTTTTCTACTAGTATACTTCTCCTCTGAAGTCACACGATACATTGCTACTATGGGGGTCCTGTTTCTAATGTAAACTGTAGTCTCACCAACAACTGATTCAACCCAATAATGGTGAGGTGGCTTGCTCTTCTTAGCCATCAATGCATAAGTAACCTTTACTTATTCTTCCTCTCAGAGTAACTCCATTTTGTTGCGGAGTGTACCTACATGTGAATTGCCTCTGAATTCCATGCTTTCTCAAAGTACTCACATTGAACTCATTGGGAGAAGTGTTCTACCTCTTCATCTGATCTTAGGCACTTAGCCTGCCAACAAGTACTCACTGAAATCATTGGGAGAAGTACTCTCCCTCTACATATGATCTTAGGCACTTAACCTACAAACCTATTTGCTTTTTAGCCAACATTCTAAAATTATGAAAGTGAGTAAAGACTTCACTTTTCTGTTTGATAAAATAGACCCACACCTTCCTTATGTGGTCCTCATCAATGAAAGATACATAGTAACGACATCCTCCCATTGATGTCATCTTTCACGGCCCTCATACATCTGAGTGCACCATATCAAGTGCTCTCTTACTTACATTCTTATCATGTGGAAATATATTCTTTGTTTGCTTTCCAAACTGACATGCTTCGCATACTTTATGCATTCCATCTACCTTAAACTTTAGCAAACCTATAACAATTTCTAAATTCCACATAGACTTGAATTGCTCGCTGCTCATTCACATTACCACCAATACATTTGTGCATGATATCCATATAAGTCCCCACAGCACCTGCACCTTGTGCAAACATAGCAGCTTTCATCTCAAGCATGCTTACATCTAAAGTAAACATTCTGTCTACTCTTTTACCCTTTCCAACCAAATGACATTTATTGTTAAAGTCCTCAACATAGCAGTCCTTGAGGTTAAAGTGTACTTGCAAACCCTACTCAATCATCTACCCTACAAAAACCAAATTCTTTGTTATATTAGGCACATAAAGTACATTAGCCAAGTACCTCATCTTGCCATCTTGGATAGCCAATGGCATATTCCTAATGTGAGCAACAGGATGAGTCGTGTTATCCCCCATCTCTACATAACTTGGTTTTTCCAAATTTTTGACATCTCTGAACCACTCTTACCATGATAGGTCATATGGTTAAAGACTCCCGAATCCACATACCATACATCATCACCATTTGTGGATACATTTGTAGTCATCACTGAATTCAACATGTACTACATAACAACAAATACTCACATCTATCTTCATCTTGCTTGCTTGAAGATACATGATTATTTTGCTGCAACTTGCCACTTTTTATGCCACTCTACTTCTTGCGACATTCTGTGGTAAAGTAACCTAGTTTGCCACAATAAAAGCAATCCTTTGACCAATTTTTATCTTTGCCAAGTGCCTCGACTTTTGGCCTCTTCCACCTATGTGTGTCTGCTATGCCTTGCAAATCATTGGATTGTTGCTATCCATAATTCTTATTTCCAAAATGGCCACCAGCTCGGTCTCAACCATGACCTCTACCTCTACCTAAACTTGAGCAAAAGACCTATTTTTTGAAGTGTTATTTCTTTGGGAGAAAGAGTCTTTACTCAAAGACTTCTCTTCTATGATTAACATAGACACTAAATCCTAAAAGTTAAGAATATTATCTCTTACAGAGCAATAGAGGTCTTGAATGGCTTGTATTCTTTACCAAGCCCATTCAAGAAGACTCTTACCAAGCATCACCTTCCACTGAGACATTAATAGATCCAAGGGATTCAACAATACCCTTGATCTTCAATGCATACTCATTGATGAACATGTTCTTTTTCTCCAACGTATGATATAGCTCTTGATTTAGTTGCAACTTCATTGCCTTTGTGTTTGTCTGGAACGTTTTCACTAGGTTTTACCATGCAACTGTTGAAGTGTTAGCATCCTGTATATGCCTTATCATAGTGTCTAGCACACTGATTGAAAGCCAATACATGAATGTCTTTACACTCTAGTTCTAATCTTTGAATTTCTTTATCTTTGCTAGAGTAGTGTTCTCTTCATTGTCTCCTTCGACATAATCTCAAAATCCTTTCCCCCCCATCAAGAAATTGGTCATTCTAAACTTTCATACATTGAAGTTGTTCTTGTCAAGCTTCTCATTTTGACAATTTGGTTGATGTCATCAAACATCTTTACTTGTAACATCCAGAAATCTACAAACAAATAATTCTGTATGCAGCCTACAACACATCAGTATTTGTGCTATAACTCCTATAGGCGGTACTTTGTACAATCTGTATGTTACAACACATGACCAGAGTATATGTAAATACACCCACAATTAGCAATACATGTGCAATGATTATCTAGACACCCAAAATACACTACTGCACTCCAATAACCAGAGTTTGGATAGAGACAGTTCCAAACCAGAACTTCCTAGAAGTGCCTGAAAACACCTTGCAGTGATCGAAACGTGTCCGAAACATAAATCTGGCTACAAAATATTAGTACAAAGTGTAAAGTACAATACAAAATACTATGCACAGTATAGGTATCTTCACAGTTGTGAAGACAATCAGAGACATGTAGCTCCCACTAGAGCTACCCAGGGGTTATCATACCAACACAAGAAGGGCAAGAGATGATGATGCTCTTACCTATGTACTGCTTTCTTTTCCTTTGTACCTTCCTTTGCTTGTCTCACAATTCCTTAGCCTAAACCAGGCTCTAATATCGTGAAAAGATTGGGGGAGGAGAGAGAGAGCTTGAGCTCTAGCACACACACACTCACACAGAACAATGGAGAAGGCACACACAGAGATGGAAGGCTAAAATCTTCTTCTCCTTGTTACTCTCAAAAGATAAGTGAAAACCAACATACGTATTAGAGTACTATGTACAAGAGTTCCTTAATGTGAGCATGCTATAAGTAGGTCGCCTCATAACAACACTCGGTTGGACTAGGTAGGTGTAGTCCAGCTATAGAATCACTGGCGAAGATCTATCATATTAGCTACCAAATGTGCTAGTGGTGTAAATGTGGAATGGTCACGCTTGCATGTCATGAGTGTCAACTTGTGTTGAGCTTGACATCTCAACAAAGCATATATATATAGTCAAAATTGACACTTTCACAAAGTGCATGCAAAAATTTTACAAAGCCAAAATGGGGCCTAAATCATTTTGAAATGTGTAAAAATGTAAACAAAGTTAACTGCACTAGGAGGATGCCTCAATCTGTTGAGATGATGACTTCCCTATCTACGTGTAACTCTCATAGCTATACCAAAGGTGTTTCTCTAAAATCAAAGAGAGAAAGAGATAGAAACATCCTTACCTATATATTGTTTCCTTGCTTACCTGCTCTGCTAAGCTCTCACACAAACCAAAGCTCTAATACCATAAAGAGAATGCGGAGGAGGGGGAGAGATTGAGTTCCTTACAAGAAAATACACACACATAAGAAAGAGCAAAACACAAGAGAGAGATGGATGGCTGAATTCTTTTCTATCTTCTACTCTTCTCTACAACCATAAACTAAAGAGATAAGAGTACATATAATAAGGGACAATACTCTCTTATTACTATAACATATTTCCATAGTGTGAACCCAACTATATGAGCCGGCACTATAACTGTGCCATACTCTAGTAATCTAGATACGACTGTCACACAACCTACTATCGTCCCCACTAGTAGTATATCAACCATATCTCACCAATTGTGCCAATGGCATAAGTGTGGAAACTATCACCCAGGTGGGTCATCAATGTCTATAGTACTAATTGAGCTTTATATCTCAGCAGTAGGGTTACACACGCATCCATAAAAGCTCAAAGTGAATTAATGTAGGGTTGGATCAATGCAGCATCCACAAAAGCTCAAAGTGAATTAATGTAGGGTTGGATCAATGTAGCATTTTTTAAGACTCACTTGATGATGTGGCAAATCATGGATTGGGTGATCACACTGGTGGTTGGGTGGGATTGGTGATCCAAGAAGTGAGCGATTCTAAAATTTAAGCAATCTAAGAATTCAACAATCCAAGAAGTTGGATCAACACCTCCCCTTGGAGTGAAGGTGGTGAGACGCAAACGCAAAAGAAGCAACAAACTGGCGAGCCATGTAGCAATTTTTTCTGATGTGTTTTTTTTTCCATTGCCACACTAAGCTCTCATCTCGGTAGCGTTAGCTTTTTTCGCCATTTAGATGACCACTAGCTTGTGTTGGCTTGTGTTTTTTTTTTTTTGCGTTTTCTCTCAAAAGCCATGGAGGTCACCATCTTCAACCCTGTATAGCTTTCTCACAGAATAGCTCTACTGACACCCTATGCCACCACTTTGCTGGCAGATGTCCTTTGTTTTAGGCCTCTTGCTTTGTTGATCTACTAGTTGCGCCTTCGCCACGACAAAGAACTTTTCTCTACAACCTGCATTTGCCGGTCCTGCTCTGTCAATAAGTCAATAAGGATCTTCATCGTTAGCATATGATTTTTATTGAGATAAGGTATTTTCATTTATTCATAAGATTACGAGGAATACATCAAATTATGTAAGGTATTATTCGTATGGACACCTTTATATGCTTGGCTTTTGAGCCCTTCTACACTCCATATGAGATCATCCATGGCTCCACAACACCCATCTTTTCTGCCATGGGATCTTCTTCAACATTCTCTACATTCATGCTTGATCTCCAGACTCAAGTGTCCACATCACCTAGAAACAAGGATGCAAAAGGACTTCATCGACATATTCTCAACGTGAAAGTTTCAAAGCATCATAATTTCCTATCTTTTATCTACCTTTCGATTTCCTATTTTGTATGAGTTAAGGGTTTTCTACGTGGGTTGTCCCTTAAAATATGAATATTTTGGTTGTCTTTTGGAGTTGTTGTAAAGCCTTGATGCTATAAAAGGCCAAAATGTATTCTTATCCTAGTTAGGAGTCAGGGGGTGACTAAGTAATAATCTTAGCTTTGGTCAAAAGCCGATTGAGGGAATAGTTATGTCATGGGACGTGCGCATGACTAGGTCGCCTCTCATTAGTGATGTGATGGAGTTAGAGGTTGGTTGTTTCTTTTGTGTTTGGGTCTCACCATCTTCTCTCCAAGGGGGAGTGTTGGAATTATATGAGTCTCAATGGTGTAGGTTGTATCTAGGTCATTTTGTATATACATATATATATATATATATATTTGTCTCTCTCTCTCTCTCTCTCTCTCTCTCTCTCTCTCACACACACAGACACACACACACACAACTTCTTAGCTCCTCTCTCCCCCTCTCTCATTGTGTCTTTTCACAATTTTTGTCTCCATCCAATCACCCCAACCCCCCCTCTCTATATATATCTTTATTCAACAAGCCATCTCTCTCTCTCTCTCTCTCTCTCTCTCTCTCTCTCTCTCTATTCAACCATTTGTGTGTGTGTGTGTGTGTAGAGAGAGAGAGAGAGAGAGAGAGAGAGAGAGAGATACAAATATACACGTACCTATATGTATACTTATCCATATGTACATATACATATAGAGATATACATATTGTTCAAGTCAAGAGCTTACCTTAGCCTATGCCCAAAAAAGTGTAGTTTGGTAATTTTCCTTGGATTCATAAATGCAACTTCCCTTATGGATGCACTAGCTTGTTCATTGTGTCCTCACTCTGTTGTCACATTGGAATGCTTACATGACTATGGGGGTGAAGGAATGGCTCTCTTTGCCTCAATGGAGGTAGGAAGAGAAGGTGGTTCTCTCTCATAAGATGTGGGTAGAGAAGAAGCTCATGAGAGGGAGAAGCCTACACTTAAGCAAGAAAACCATGAGAGGGACAAGCCTACACTTTAGCATTCAAGAATCTAACACAATACAAGCAAGAAAGAGAGGAGGGAAGAGGGAGATAAGAGGGAATAATCTCATGAGAGGGGATAAGCCTACACTCAAACCTATTCAAGCAAGAAAACCTATTCACATAGGCCATTACAAGCATGAGAGGGGATAAGCCTACACTCAAACCTATTCAAGCAAGCAAACCATCAAGCATGTGAAATTCCAACACAATACAAGCAAGAAAGAGACAAAAACTAAAAAATAGTCTAGTGGCACTAGTTCTTGTACTACGCAAATATGGCACTAGTTCTAGTCTTAAGCAAATATGTACATGGAGTTTATGACTTCCCTATTTGGTATCAAACCATCAAGCATGCAAGATTCCAACACAATACAAGCAAGAAAGAGAGTGGGGAAGAGGGAGAGCTCACAAGTATTCTATTGTAAGGCATTGAATGTCTATTGCTTGATGTCAAAATTGACTTAGATTTTACACTAGGCTAGACAAAACTAAAAAATAGTCTAGTGGGACTAGTTCTTGTATTAAGCAAATATGGCACTAGTTCTAGTCTTAAGCAAATATGTACATAAAGTTTTTGACTTCCCTATTTCGTATTAAGCTCAGGGGAAGGCTACTTCATGAATCCCAATACCGGCTTAGAAGTGGTGGTGGTGGGCTTCCATTACATGATGCAGAGGTAAGATGGCAAAGAACTTTACAGTAGAGGTACGGTGGGTGAAACAATGTTAACCTGTGAAGGAAGTGGGTAAATACCCCCTTTCCTAATGGTGACTACCTCATATCACTAAGCTCAGGTGCTAAATTTGCTCACCCTTCTAGAGAGGCATGGATGGTCAAAGATATAGTTAGTGTAATGAGACCAATATCAGTGCTATTGAAGATAGAGTTTGGTTGAGTTATGAAGCATGTATAGGTGTCATGTGTTATAATGTAAACGTGAAAATTCTTGATGTGAGGCTGAAAGGGAAGAGTCCCAAAGCTTTGTGGAAGGCCACAAATGTTTCATTTGATAAGGCTTCAGTGAAAAGATCTGCCACATTGTCATGTGTACTACAATAGATTAGATTGATCTCGCATGCATGGAGTCTCTCTCTAAAATGCACTTCAATGTGCTTGGTTCTGGCATGAAAGTCAGGATTCTTTGCAACTTCCATTTCTCTCTGGCATGTTGGTGAGAATTGGAGTAGGAGTGTTTGAAGGGACACAAAGATCCTCCATCAATCTTCTTAACCATATACATTCAATTGTCATAGTAAATGCTGCTCTATATTCAACTTCACAGGATGATGTTGCTACAATGGGTTGCTTCTTGCTTAGCTAAGTTATGCATGATTGCCAAGAAAGAATTTTTTTCCAAATGTGGACTGTCGTGTATCATAATCACCTACACTGGTCGGAATCACTGAAGGTCTGCAGTTGTAAAACTACCCTCCTTGACTAGAACAATTCAAGAACTTGCAATCTAAAGATATGTTTAATTGCATATTGCTAGTGCTTAGTGCCTGGGCATAAGTGGTTATGTTGAATGGTTCACTTGCATCCTATAGACTAAGCTTTACACCAGGTTTCATTGGTGTAGAGATTTGTTCACGACTTCTCATATTGAACCTCTTAAGCAGTGTCTTAATGTGCTTTACCATAATCTTGCTATATAAAACTATATATCCAAGTAGTAGCATAGAAGACCAGGATCTGACATCTCAAAATTTGAGGCAAGGTCAGCCTTGAAAGCTGTAATGAAATCCTCATCGGTGCTTGTCACTAGCATGTCATCTATATAGAGAATAACAATAAGCAAATCATGCTTGTCCTTTTTCACTTACAAAGTTCTTTCTGTAGGACTATTTTGAAATCCTTGTCCTGTCAAATAGGTATGAATCTTCTTATACCAAGCTCTAGGAGATTGTTTCAAACCATGTAAAGATTTATTAAGCTTACTTACATTCTATTATTGACGAGTTTGGACAAATCTACTCACATAAACTTCTTCCTACAAGTCACCATTCAAGAACATTGTTTTGATGTCTAATTAGTGCACTTTTCATCCATGATGGGATGCCAAAGCAATAACAAATCAGATAGTGGAGTCATATGGAAAGTGGGAGAAAAAGTTTCATCATAATCAATCCCTTTCTACTACGCATAACCTTTTACAAAATAATTATGGCCTTGAATCAACGGATCCATTTACCTTTCTGTTGATTTTAAAAACTCACTTAAGTACTAATAGCTTTCTTGCCAAGTGGTAGATCCATGAAAATTGTATTGCATGGCCTTCACCCGATTTGGATCTTCTTGAGCCTCATCAAAAGACTCGGGGTTCACCTACATTATGTAGAGAACTAAGAAATTGAAACTTAGCAATATCTGCTGAAGAAGTGTTTCTAGCACCAGATCTAGTTCTACTCTGCAAAGGAGCAAACAATTTGCTATCCTAGAAGCACCGTCAACATTAACTGCATCATCTAGTTGATCTCCTTGAGAATTCCCCCCTTGTTGCAATAAACAAGGATCTATAAGCAAAATCTATTGATAAAATCAATAGATATTGGCATAGGTAATAACCCATTAAACATGTCAAGTAAATTGGCATAGGCATCATGCTTATTAAATTTCATCCTTGGATAGATAAAATCCTTAACAAAACCGACATCCCTCCTAACAATAATTTTCTTTGTGATGAGAGGATCGTAGAGATGAGAACCTTTGCTTTCAACCTCAGGGGTTTCACCTCTAAGAAATTTTATGTATCACGTGCATTCAAGGGGTATTTAAAAAATCCCTTACACTTACATACTTTTATGAATAAAATGACCCCTTTTTCTTCATAAACTTACAGCTTTTATTTTAAAATTGGTTTTAAAAACCTCTCATGTAAATCTAATTCTATAACTTTTTTAAATTAATATACCCCTCCTGATGAACTCACGTGTTATACTTACATATTTTTTGGTGAACCCCCGGAGCTTTCAACACTATAACCAATAAAAATGCATTTTACTTCCTTGTCATCAAGCTTAGCTTAGCTTTGTATTGGCACATGTGCATATATTATAGTAACAACCAAAAACCTAAGGTTTTCGATTGAACCAAGCCTCATAAGGAGTGATAGTCTTCAAAGCTTTAATTTTCAATAGCGCATACGTAGCATAAATAATTACTTCCATCCAAAACTTCTGTGGAAGCTGCTAACCTTTAACCATGCATCTAACCATCTCCATGAGAGTTATGTTTCGTCTCTTAGCAACACCATTTTGTTGTGGTGTATAAGGAGTTGTACACTAATGGCTAATGCCTTTTTGTGGTAGAAAATCCTTGAATGCATTAGACATGTATTCCTCCCCCTCTATCGGAATGGAGAGTTTGAATTTTTAAGCTAGTTTTATTTTTAACCATAGCAATAAAGTATTGAAAATGAGAAAATACCTCTGATTTTTCCTTCATAGGATAAGACTAGCCGTACTTGCTATAGTCACCAATGAATGCAACAAAGTATAAGTTTCCTCCCAACAAAGTAGTTCACATTGGACCACACATATCACTGTGTATGAGCTGTAATTTTTTATCAGCTCTATCGCCACATTCTTTGAAAAGGGTTGGCGAGAAAGTTTTCCAAGGATGCATTCTTCACAAACATATCTTTGTGGTGGATCAAGTTGAGGAAGATCCTCTAACATCCCATGTTTTTACAAAAGCATCAAACCACCAATAGAAGCGTGGCCAAACCTAGTATGCCACAACTGGGCATCCTTCACTGCACTAGAAGTTTCTACCATATAATCAACATCACACTTATCATTCATGTCCAATTTGTAAAGATCCAGTAAGTTTAATCTATTTATTCTATTATTTGTCACATCATGGACAATGCATTTGTCATTTGCAAATTCAACATTAATACCCCCCTGCCTACAGTGGGCACAAAAAGAAGATTCTTTTGAATTCTTGAAATAAAAAGTACATTCTAAAGACAAAGATCCTCACCACTAACTATAGTGTGAACTATCTCACCATACCTTTGACAGGGTAAGAGGCATTGTTGGCACACGTAAGAGTGTGATCACCTTGCACAGTCTCCATATGTTTGACCAAACTTCTTTGAGAAGTTGTGTGCTTAGAAGCACCACTACCAACTGTTAGAGATAGTTATACTGAGACATACATCCTATTCAAGATTATAACTACAACTAGCCATTAGTGAGAACTTTGCATGGATAATGATATTAGCAGAGTCCTCTTTCTTTGAACTCTAATTGTCAGAGGAAGAATTGTTCAAACCCTTGTTTGTTTTGTTTTTCTTCTTTTCCTTATTTTGAAGTTTGAAGCAATTTTTAAATGCATGGCCAGGGTTTTTACAATACCGAAAAGTCACCTTTGTTGGCTTTTGGGAATCACCCTTAGCCTTAGAAGTTTTGTTTGAATTAGTCTTCCACTAAAATTTATTGCCCTTATCCTTGGCTATTAGAATGATCACTACTAGAACTCTTATATAGATATCCTTGGCTATTAGACTGATCACTACTAGAACTCTTATATAGATATTCTTTCTGGACACTACTAAAACTCTAATATATATTCTTTCTGGACACTACTAAAACTCTAATATATATTCTTTTTGGACTGTTCCTCGTACAATAGTAAGCTAACAAGATCCTGATAGGTAAGAGGAGTTTCATTTCCTATCTCAAAGAGAGAGCGGAGGGAAGTATTGATACCCAAAAATAATTCAGGCAATGAGTTAAGAGTAATGTTAATCATATCCTTTTAGGAATGTCTTCAT
This sequence comes from Cibotium barometz, assembly GCF_041138505.1. Classification (NCBI taxonomy): domain Eukaryota; kingdom Viridiplantae; phylum Streptophyta; class Polypodiopsida; order Cyatheales; family Cibotiaceae; genus Cibotium; species Cibotium barometz. The sequence continues at coordinate 11,191,969 of NC_141078.1, forward strand.
CAATATTGAGAAGTTGCTCTCCCGAGCCTTGAAAATTTATTAAATGTTCATTCATGGACCTCTTCTCTTGCATATTTTCATTATCAATTTACCTTCTATGATATGTAATCCTTGCATCATTTTTAACCTGAAACATAATTTCTAAAACGTTCTAAGCAAGCATGGATCTTTTACAAGAGAGAATATGCAAAACAATAGACTACTTAACTAACAAGGCATGCCAAAGCTTGAGCATCATGTGAATCCCATCTTCTCTAGTCAGCAATGATTTGAGGAGCATGAGGCTGTGGATTTGTTGGCTTTGACCCCAAATTGGGGAGTAGTAGGAGTAATTACGCCAAGATGGGGATCGTCACCCCCAGGGAATTCACTTTCCATAGAAAGGGGATGTCACCTGCATGCATAAAACTTATAAAGACACCCTATTTAAGTTTCTCTAAAAAATAAACTATACCCCTTTCTAAGCATACGAGTCCCAATCATGAAATTCAAGTACTCCCTATTTAAGGTTTAAATCAAATAGTAGATATTGATGCTATACATGTGACAAGTTGCATCCCATGTAAGTAGCATGGATGTAAGTGCTAGAAGCACTAAGTAGCATGGATGTAAGTGCTAGAAGCACAAAGACCTATATGTACTCTCCAAAAATTGTCTCATGTGTGGTTAACTTAAAAGTGTAGTAAACTAATTAAGTTTTCAAACTACACCACTAGATCACATATTCTAAACTACAAGAAGAAAAGAAACCCCTACTTTCATTCCCTTCCCCCCCCCTCCTCCCCCCGCACCCCCATAAATCTCCCTCACCCCCTAACTTATAAGCTTAAACCCCCCTTCCAAAAACCCCCCCTCCCTTATCAGTGATACCATAAGATATGGCTTGTGAATCCATGGGATTGTCACCAACCACTGACATGACTCTATAAGCCCTTCTGACCATCAAACTCCATAGGGAGTATTTGACCCTTCTAACTTATCCTCTTTGGAAAGAATATCGAACATATTATTTAGAGAGTTGTTGGCCATACTTAACTGCTAGTGAATTTGAGAAGGAAAGATGGCGTAAATAAGTCTTGAACTGAAGTTAGTAGTAGCTAACTGTTGATCTATAATCTACTAAAAATTAGCAGTAGAATTCGATGATCCTTGAAACTAGAATCACCGAGGAAGTGGAATCGGACGATCGAAAAATGGAATCGATCGATCTAAAAAAGTGGAATCGAACAATCACAAAAAGTGAAATCGAACAATCACAAAAAGTGGGATCGTCGAAGTAGGATCATTGAGGTAAAATCACAGGAGTTGGATCGTTGAACAAGGATCGCTGGATCATTAATAATCCAACTTTTAGAATCATCAAAAAGGTGGAATCAAAAGATAAGATGAAGTGGAATTGTTATCAAACTAGGAATCGGCTAAGTGACATCGATCGAGATTGATCTTTTGGATCGGTAGATTCTAAAACTTAAAAAGATCAAAGAATTGGTCGATTGCACTTGAAAATGATCATAGAAACATGTGATTCTATCTGCCACATGTCACCTCTACTGGTGAAGCAGAGGCAGAGAAGTAGGATCAAATCATTTCGATGCCTATGCTGCTGAAACCATCCGACTGATGCCACGATTCAACTTTTGTGAGTTGGGCCGATTGCTGTTGAGCTAAATTGTTAGTGAGAATAGACTGTATAGCAGTGTTGAACACAATGAAGATTGAACTAGAAAAAGCTATGGTTGGAAAGCTTTGCTCTGATACCACTATTACCTTATATACTATCTAACCCCAAGGTGCCCGTTCACACTTTGAGGGCCATGGAAAAAACCCAATGCGATAAAAGGGCCCATGGCACAAGTGCATGGCCTCACAGTGTAGTACTACCATAAATCTAACATGTGTTGAGTAGATTCTGATTGACCCTTTTGACATCTTATCCTCCATTTTGTTATCATTCTTAGGTTAAGAGGGAAATCCGGGGCCCCATGATGGTTGTGATTGGGATCGGAAGGCTTTGAGGCATTAAGGCTTTGAAGTTGACCATATTAAGATAGGGGGCTACTTCTGGTAGTTGAAGGATAATAACACACTCTGCTGATGGATAGGCTACCATACTTGTGCAAGGATTATCTCCTTGGTCTTGATGTTCCATGTGCAAGGATTATCTTCTTAGTCTTAATGTTCCTTGTGCAAGGATTATCTTCTTAGTCTTGGTAAGTGTTGTGAAGGGCAATGCGGGGAAGAGGGCTACACGTAGCATAAACAAGACTTAATAAAAGGGATAGGGGCTATGTAGGTTGGATTGCAAAGAAGTGGGAAAAGAGTGACTAGTGTGGCCGCTTGTGGTCTTAGAATGAACTCTGTGCTAGAGTAAGTGGCTTGTGTTAGTGGGACTTGCATGAGGTTATGTGTAAGGTCTTTTGGTGTGCGTATTTGGACTATCCAAGAAATATCTACATGTTGTGTACCAGGAACATTACCACTCAAACCTATTATCAAATGAGGGTTGGAATTAGCATTGCTTTGGGGTGTGCTTGTTTGCAAGAATGGAATTTAGGGGGGGAGGTTGGTGTTGTTGCTTGTCTGAGATTTGGGTTTAGGTGTTCTTACAATTCAACGACTTTGTTCTTTATGGTTGTCTCCTCTCTCTGTGTGGGTGCTCTAATCATTGGGGATGTGCACTCAATTGTTCATGGTCTCTTTGCTTCTCTTTGTAATACTACACCCCTCCATCTTGAGAACCAAGCTTAATCTCTCTCTATAAAATGCTATCTCATCTTTTTGTCACGTAAATGTAGCATCCTCTTTCTAATCCCTCTTTTGTAAATGGTTTCAAAAAAACTAATCAGGTTAGACCATGACAAAGTATTTCCCATCCTCCTTGGTAGGCACCTGATACAAAGATAAAAGTTTGGAGGTAGGGGGGAATAGATGATTTATTAAGCAAGCTAATAATTATAATTAGATAAGCACTAACAACTTGATGGAGCTGTAGATCCCATTAAATATCTAGAGAAGTTCGATCAAGTTTGTGAGGCCATGGGAAGGATTGATAATCCCACAAAGTTTGGCATTGCCATCCAAGCTAACTGTCAAAATGTTTGTGATATATATTTTATATAGTACCATTAAAGCACTTGAGTTGGCCTTGAGGCTTAAGTGTGCTAAGTTCAATGCTATAAATGCTATATGGTACTATAGCATTTTATATAGTACCATTAAAGCACCTGAGTTGGCCTTGAGACTTAAGTGTGCTAAGTTCAATGCTATAAATGTATCAAGAATTTCATTTAAGAAATAATTTGAATACAAGAATTTAATAAATATATGGTTTTTTGTGGTACAAAATAGCACATGCTATAGAGCAATGGTCTTGCCTTCATTGTTACCAAAACAAAGCTTTGATTTATAAACTTTAGTAAAGATCTGGTAAAAAATAGCACATGCTATAGAGCAATGTCCTTGCCTTCATTGTTATCAAAAGAAAGTTTTGATTTATAAACTCTAGTAAAGCTCTTGTGAATCCTTATCAAAAGCCACAATGTCTAATAAATAGGATGTTGATTTATTTTCTCATGAAGATGCATGGGTGCTTGATCTTTTCTCTGGATTAAGAACTACTTTAGATTGTGCATTGAAGAAAGGAAGACATTGCATTACAATATAGATAGTAAATATGATTTATTTAAATACGTGCTATGGGTGTTATGGAGCCAAGACCAAAAGGTTGGAGAAAAAGTAATTTACAAATGAGCACTTTCAACATCATTGCCTCCTCTTCATGGAGAAAATAGACACATGTTAATTTTGGTTGATTTGTCACCCTTGTTTTGGCCTAATTTTAAGGGAATATTTGACTATATAACCTATGGAATTACCCGCTTCATTGGTGATGGTGTTGTTGGTTGTTGAAATGTATTTATTGGTCTTATTTTGCTTATTCAATCCCCCACTTCATTCGTGATGGTGTCATTGGTTAAGAAGGTATTTATTAGTCTTATTTTGTTTATTCAATCCCCCATAAGTGTCCTTGAATGGATTCCCTTTTTACATGAAATGAGAGCTTTGTTTAGCTCTTCAAAGTGATCAAAGGTTATCTTTCAAAGCTTCTACACCCATTGAATTCCAAAATATCATTATTTTGCTTTTTCATTGAAGCCTTTAAGAAATCTTGTCTATGGTCCCATATTCTAATTGTGAGATGTAAACCCTTACTTCAGAGGAAGGCTTGCATCATATGGTTCTTATCAAAGTATTGTTTACAAACATATGCCATATTTGTGCGAGAGAGAGAGAGAGAGAGAGAGAGAGAGAGAGAGAGAGAGAGAGAGAGAGAGAGAGAGAGAGAGAGAGAGAGAGAGAGAGAGAGAGAGAGAGAACCTTCATGAAAATGCTAAACGAAAAAAACAAATGCGAAACTTTCAAAATTGGTTTTTAGCCTACCCTTTAGGAGGATATAGTGTGTGTTTGGTTTTTCCTCAAATCAAGAAGTTTGACTTTTGTCTACGTTGTTAGGACTTAGAACTTTAACTGCACTAATTTGGAGGTTGTTGGGTCAGTCATTTAATAAGGCTCTCTCTCCAATTTAATTTGGAAGTTGCACGGCAAGGGAATAAGGTCTTAGGTTTTAGAGTTGGTTCATGTCTTAAATAAAGATTTCACCAAAATGGTGAAAACTTCATCTCTAAAGGGAGATAAATTTTTCTCCCATATGGTGAAAAATCTTCATCTCTAGGATTTTAAATAATTTCAAGGTAGCTATAAACCTCCTAACATCTAGGAAATTTGAAACCTTCAACTCTAGAATATGCAAGTATTTAAGAGGTGCAAAATACATTAAACTCGGGTTGTTTTCACACTTCGAGTCCTCTCGCCTTTATGTATATATACGAGTAACCTTCCCCTCTTCGACGAGTAGGAGCCTACTCCTCCTCGAACCTCCAAACTGCATGCCCGAGCCTCCCAATTCCTGCCAGGTAGCAGCCCCATGAAACTCGTCCTTTATATAATATAGAGATATAGAGATATATGCAGGTGAATGTTCTTGAAACGAGCTAGGCTTGACTTTTGATGGCTATCATGCCTGTTTTTTTTTGGGCATTTCGATTGTAGAGTGCACCTCAAAATTCCTATGGGCCATCATTTCTATGGGCACACCTCATAATTTCTATGGGCCATCAACAACTACACCATATCTGGGAAAAATCAAAATTTGTGTGCCACTCATCATTTTGAAGGGGACCATTGGACGAAGCGTGTCGAAGATCAACGGTTGCTTTTGATGACACATGTTTTGAAAAATATTCATCAACTTTTTTGAAAAAAAATAGGGCCATTTGTCTTAATTGGCGTGCGAAGGGAAGGGCCCAAAAAAAAAAACAAAAACCTTCAAATTTCAAAGCAATAAGGAAATTTTTTAATCTATCTAGTTTTTATTTTTTTATCTACATAAGGACCATAGTGTTAGTGTGCGGGTGCAACGGCAAGGCCATGCACAATGCCACGTGTAAAGTATTTAATGTTTTTTTAAAAGGGGATATGCACGGCGATACTGCCAAGTGGCACGTCCTCGGCCACCCGACAAAAGGCATACGGATGTGGGACCGACAAGATCTTTTTGCATTCGATTTTGTGTTTTCTATTATTATAATAATAGTTATTTTTAGTAAAATCCCTTTAAAAACCTTAATGAAGGGAGGGTTGACCCGCCGAGGTGGTTTCCTGTTGAAGCTTTTGGCTATGGCGGGCTGTGAAGACGAGGGTATCTTGAAGCTCTCCCTCGAAGACAGAAGGGCTCCTCCAAACGCCCGCACGCCCCACCTCTCTCTCGATCAAGTATGGCATAGCCTGCAGCGCCAGGCCTCCTCGCTTGCTGGAGAATCTCACCAGAATCTTGCAGACCCTGTCAATCTTGGTTTCTCTGTGCAGCCCACCATCATGCCCTTCATTGAGAAGAGGAAACAGCCCCTTCTTCTCAGATCTGAGCAGCACATTAGCCCTCGGCACCTTGTCAAAGCTTTGGAGTTTCTTGTAGAGCAGATGCCCCCCTCTTCTCCGGGGCAGCAGCATTACCGAGAAGCATTAGAGATGCAGAGAAAGAGGAAGCTTCAGGCACAGAGCCAGCATGCTGTGGCATCCTCGCCGCGGAGGAGGAAATGTCAGTGTAAGGATGCCGCAGCAGCAGGAGGAGGAGGAGGTGGAGGTGAGAAGGTATGATCACTTTTTGATCCTAGAAAGAAGTAAAAGTGGGTTTCTTGAAGATGTGTATATGGGAGCCTCAGTCCAATGGTGGGTTTTCAATATGATGGCCATGGCAGCATCGATGGCGGCGAGTGGAGTGTGAATAATCGCCATGGAAGCATGGGTAATCCACATATGATAGGCCAAGGTAACAGGTGCTTCATGAAGTTCAAACTGGACATAGCATAATTAGTTAGTTGAGAAAATATCCTTATTTTGATGCTAGAAAGAACGCGAAGCAAGGGGTGGGGCAAGAGGTAAGGAAGGGTTTCTTGATGATATTGTCGTGGTTCTAAGGAGTCCCAGCCCATCAGATGATGACCGCAGCACCGAAAGCATGAATGGTGCTTTGGAAAAGGACATGGCGGCGTGCATGAACACCATGGCATCACATAGAGTGGCTATGGTTGCATGCAGAATGAGTATGATATAACCTAGTTCGAGAGGTAGCAAATGTGACATTTTCAATCTCAAGGCAGCCTCACAACATCCACCTGCCAAGCACTCCCTGGCTAGAAAGCTGCCAAGGTGCTCTCTCCTCGGCAGGGAAGGCTTCGGAGGCTGCCAGTGTCTTGGCGGGCCTGGACAAGCAGCATTGTAAGGAAGCCACCCATAACAATACTCTTTGTTGTACTGGGTAATTGAATCATTTGAATGAGTTGGTTTGGTTTTATCTTTGAATCATGTTCATTCTAGTAAAATCATTGAGTCAACATCTTTCTAATGGTACCATCGAAGGGCATGCAGCTCGATCTTATTGATAAGTTCTGTGTCTACCAATTGAAAGCTTTCAATCTAGTATAGCTAAAGGGAGACCATGAACCCTAACCTTAACACATGGGAGGCCATCATTTTTTCCTTTTCTCGCCGCGTGGACAATCTGCTAGATTCTCCATTTTGGAGCTCACAAATGAAATTTGTTGGGTGGGTTTGAAAAACAGTGAGTGTAAATCAAGATTATGGACACCGGTTTCCAACTTTTGCTTCCCTGTCCTACATGTCAATATTCATTGCCTATGAGAATAGCATGGAGCTCAACCAGGAATCATCTCTTGTAGAAATTGCTTACTACGACATAACATAGAGAACTGTTTTTAAGTGGCTCCACGGTGTTGAAGGAATGGTTTTTCTGGTTGCTTGATACTTTACCTCATGAAGCTCAAACATGTGTGGATGATGGTAAAAACCATTATCGTTTTCATACCAAGGCCTATCACAGCAATTTGTCTCAGCATACAGCCCAACCATACGGATGAGCTGGGAATAGTTTTGATAACATTCATAGAGCTCAACATTGTGAACAAGCGACTTGCTACAGGTCTTTACAGACGGCTCCCCACCCATGAAAAGGGGAGATCTTACCCACCCATCCATACCTCATGGGCAATGGATCTTCTCCCATCCATACCTCAGGGGCAATGGATCTTCTCCATCCACTCAACCCCCGGCCCATCTCCTGAGTGTGGGAGATCTGTCTGGCACCATCTGCCTCTTCTAGAGGAAGGCACGAGAGAGAGGATATATTGGCTTTTAGGAAAGAGATGAAGCTCAACCATGTGAGTGCTGGCACCAGCATCTTCGTGCCTATTATTACGTTTGGTAGTGTTTTCCTTTTTCCAACTTTAAAATCCTTTAATTTAATCAGCCTTTAGGAAGACCTTAGTGCTCAACTACATGGATGAGCTAAGTATTAAGGATAGGATAGTCTTTGTTTGTGCTAGCTAGGTATAAATATGAGGAATAATTCATTGTCAAAAACTTTTTGCAGCCTGAAGCATGAAAAAATACCAGTTGAATATACATAATATGCCTGCACGTATGTATTATGTATATGTCTGTACATACATACATGTGTGTGTGTGTGTGTGCGCGCGCGCGTGCGCGTGCATGCATGTGCATCTGTGTGCATGCATGTATGCATGTGTGTACGTACATATCTGTATGCATGTACATGTGTGAATGTATCTGTATGTGTGCATCTAACTTTAGAATTGAGGCCTGGATGAAACTCTGACAGCGAAAATCGAAGAAAATCACGATGAACTCCTTGGACTTGGCATATATGATGGGTACAAAGTCTTTAATGATAAGTTTTTGACTCACTTATGCATTGGATACATATACAACACTTGCAAATTGTCTAATACACACTACAAACTGATCAATCCCCCCAGCTCGTTAAGATCCTCTCCCACTGGCTTTTGATTAGATTCTTGAAAGCAACAATGGACTCTGGTTGAGAGCTGCAGGAAGGTTTTTCAAAGGCCTTGGAGCCATCCTCCTTTACATGGAGTTGGATTGGGCTGACCTTCCGGTTCATGGCATTGACAACCTTCATATCTACAGGCCCTCCACAGGCATCCGACACGTAGAATGTGTTGAGTGCCTTGTCCCCTTGGGTACTCACATCGGCTCTCGTGACCGTGAGACCATTTTCTCGGAGCAGGCGAGTCACTTCGGATAGTAGGCCCACCCGATCCCTTGTGCAAACCTCGAGTTTAAGGCCCTGGAGTCATGAGACAACAAATTGTGAGCCAAGGGGGTGAAGAGTTTCAGATATCGACACTGATGTGCGGGTGGAAGATGGCCTTTGGGGGCTGCCCAATGGGATTGGTGGGTCAGAAGTCCAGACATGGTGTTTCTAAACTGGAGGTGGTGAAAAAACGAGTACCTTTGATTACATATTTGAAGCACATTGCATGACACAATGTAAGGGTGGAGTGAATGACCTCTGATACCCTCCTCTCTATTGCAGCTTCCAAGCATTTGATAACACATTGGCTTTCATACTGTGTCTCCAATGCACAGCCATCCACGTGGCGGATATAGTATTCCTTATCAAGTACATGGCCATCCAACAAGGTTCCAAGACATCATTGCTAATAAACAATCTCAGCCCATGCAACAAGGTTCCAAGACATCATTGCTAATAAACAATCTCACAATTAATTAACAGGAGGAAGACGCGTATTACCGACAAAACAAATGTCTGGCACATTTATACGTTGTGTATTTGCACATGTACAGTCGTAACACATCTGTATAGACATGATGCGTATAGCACATCTATAGTCATGGAATAACACATGTGGGATCATGAACTAGATCATGTATAGTATGTGTATGGTCATGATGCATATAGCATGGATAGCCATGGCATAACACGTGTATCGCTATGACGTATAACATGTCTTTCACATCTATATGGCGTTTATATAGTCATGATTATAATGAGTGCATGGGGCATGTAAGACATCATGTATAATCATGATGCTTATATAGTCATGACTATACATGCATTTCACATGTATAGCCAGGATGTTTATATAGTCATGATATAACAAGTGCATAGGGCATGTACAGACAGTCATGCATAACATGTGTATAGTATATATGTGATGACAATATCAAGTGCCCTATGGCCACCAAAGAATACCTGATATGCACGGCGGCCGTCAGAGCGTATGCTTGCATGGAAGACCGCATACTGCATATCTGTCAAAGTACATACAATATCAAAGAGCAGCTTGGACCGGTCTTTACAGCTGATATTCACCACCGAATAGTCTTTCTCTGTGCAATTTTCTATGGTAATCAACGGCTTATCAGCTGGGCCTGGTCTCTTCTCGGCATTGTCTGATGGCTGGTAGTCTCTGTCAGCAAGCATGATCTGGTGCAAGCGTCGCTCTGTGTGCATGAAACCCATGTTAGAAAACTCCATCCTTACCCCTCTTTTGTCATCATTGGCTCTCAACACATTGCTTAGTTGCTCTTTGATGGTGGATAACCTCTGCACATCTTCAATAGGGCCATTGGTTACTTCATCGGTCACATAGACTACGCATGCAAGGCGGTCATTATGTGTCCACACTTCTGCTGCCACCACATTGCACTTCAAGCTTGTGAGAACCGCTGAGATCTCTGACAGAATGCCGCGACGGTCTCGGCCAGTTAGCTCAACAACAGTGTGCTCTCTGAGAGAGTGTGCACCTACAGTCCGGCCTAGGCATGTCTTGACTTCAGTTTTGGGGATGGTCCTCTTTGCACCCAAAGACTGTCAACAACATGCATGCATGATAACATCTCACGTATGAGAATGCAGAAACCGCTCTCCAAATCACAAACATCACATACAACATGCATGATAGTGGATAATCATCAGCGAAATCGTCTCTGAGACTGGAGACGACGAAGCTAATGACAAAAGCGTTTATGTTCGAGTCTCAGAACGAGCTTGCTCGTCTCCCCGGCTTGAAAAACAAAAAAAGTAGATACAAGCTTTCATTTAAGCCATGTGCATAGCCACACACAAAGTTGCAGCACTAATGACTATGTGTCCACATACATGCACCTTTTAGTGTACATACATCCACACACATGCACCTTTTACTGTAGGTGCGTCTGCACACATGCACCTTTTACCTGTTGTATAAACTCAATCAGTTGATCATCTGTGATTTTGTTCCCTAGTTGATCTGCTACATGGAATACTGCCCAAAAAATGTTTAAATTTAAGAAGGTTTCAAGAACAGATTACAAGAGTTGACAAAAAACCTGCAAACTATATACCATGAACTTGCAAGATTCTCCTTTTTACTCGAAAACATTATTTTATCAATTTCAAAAAATCTGCAAAAAGTAATGTATTTTAGTTATAAATTAACTCAAAATTCTGTGAACCTTTAAGAAAACCCTGTGAAATTTTGAAGAATTCAAGTTTTATGATATGTTCAGAAATACATTTTCAGTGAACACTTTGTTTTTTTTTTTTGTTTTTTTTTTGGGGGGGGGGGGGTTTGGGCTTAGATTATTATATCAGAGAAACCAATAATGTGAGCCAAATTCTTTTGTAAATTAGCACTAGTAAAGCAGAAAAATATCCAAAAAAGAAGAAGAAAATCTCTGATTAAGTTAAGCTGTATGGAAAAGGCACTTGCATAAAGCACTAAAAAATCAGGAATTAGAAAAGCAAAGTCGCACAGCAACCAAACTAAAATAAAGATACTGAAATTGAAAAAGAAAGGAAAATTTGTTTTTAAACTAAAGGTAGCACCAGCTGGAAGAGAAAAATACAACTAAAAATAATTTGTAGAAAACAAAAACAAGAAAATTTAGGGGGCAAAAAGCAGTACTTATTCAAAAAAAGAAGAAGCAAATCTTAGTTAATTAGCATTTTACACAGGAGGAAAACAATATGAACATATCAGCACAAGGACCCCACTAATCTATTTTTAATGATAATTACCATCCATGAGCCAGCCACCATCTGATGAAATGTAAGCTTTTGAAATGTTGAGGTCCAAATCAGTGAGCACTTGCACCACCTCCAGAAGAGTGCCAGGCCTATTAGTGCTTGCAATCTTGAAAAAATAAAAAAAAAACAGGAAAAATGAGATTTGCAAGTATAAGTGAACAGCCCTTTAAAATTAAACACAAAAATGTCAGCTTTGAAGCAATTACACCCCATTTACTGAAGAAAGGGGGGAAAAAAACGTGATTAAATACAAAAAATGAATTTAATTACAATTCCAGTAGTTTTACCTTCACCAATGAAAATTTGTTGTCTGTTTCATTGTCAATTATTATACTGCAAAAATGCAACAGTAAATGAAAAGTTAGAACCATTAAAAAAAATTTAATGCAGAATTGTGGGTGGTTTACCTTCAGTATTTACTGAGACAATTACAGCTAAAGTTAAAATTGAACGTAGAAAAGAGCGAATTAGTGCAAAATTCAAGATTTTTAAAAATATGCATTGCATAGAGTTACATTGCAGGGAGACAGAATGAAAAATAGTGCAAATTGAATGATTTTTCGCAGTAGAAACGAGCTTTTATTTTAATTTTTATTTGGGCAGAGGAGGGATTTTGGCAGTACCGTGGGGGATTGATCCTTGAGCTAAAATTCTCATACTCTGGATCAAAATAAGGCCAGCAATAACCCTCCATTAATTTTATTTTATAAAAAAAGAGGTGAAATCGTTTTTCCACACCCAAAAAAAGGAGGAGGAAAAATGGAAGGGTTAACGAGGAAGCTCTGGATTCCCGCCCATCTTGCTGCTAAGAAGGCTTATTATTGGTTAGTTAGCCCATGTGTTGTGCAGAAGCCCTGAACACTCCACAGTTTTAGAGCTTTTTGTAAGTCAAAACACACCACCTTTCCCAAGAACCACAACTATTGAACTCTAGGGCCTAGTTCTAGGGGGGCTCTCTCTCTCTCTCTCTCTCTCTCTCTCTCTCTCTCTCTCACACACACACACACACACACACACACACTCTCTCTCTCTCTCTCTCTCTCTCTCTATAAGTATATGTATATCTAGAGTGGGTATAGCCCTACGCCTATTTTACACCCTCTCTCTCTCTCTCTCTCTCTCTCTCTCTCTCTCACACACACACACACACACACACACACACACACACAATTATTGAATTCTAGGGCTAGCCCTAGGTTCTCTCTCTCACTCACTCTCTCTCTCTCTCACACACACATACACACTCTCTCTCTCTCTCTCTAGTCTAGGGGTATAGCCCTTGGCTTATTATCCAACCCACCTTTCTCTCTCTCTCTCTCTCTCTAGTCTAGGGGTATAGCCCTTGGCTTATTATCCAACCCACCCCTCTCTCTCTCTCTCTCTCTCTCTCTCTCCCTCCCCCCACACACACACACAATTATTGAGCAATGCAATACTTTGATGTAAACCTTAAACATACTTTTATACCCTTTGCTTTTAGATTCTTCCTATTCCAGTGTCACTATATTTTATTCAAAAGTTGTCCTTTACCCCCCATGGCCCAACCTAGATCATCATTTTACATGAGTCCATTGTGATCTCCACCCCATTGCTATTGCTAGTCAAAGTGAGCTCTTTGACTTTGAGTGCGTATGGATTACCCTCTACCTATGTCATCGGTGTTTGGAAAATCTTTTTGAAATTGATGGGAGAAGGAAGTCTACCCTCAAATATCTACTCCTGTGTGTGTGTGTGTGTGTGTGGGGGTCGTATATGCCCTCGTGTTGCATTCTACCGACGTTAGTACCTCTCTCTCTCTCTCTCTCTCTCTCTCTCTCTCACACACACACACACACACACACACACACACATGCAAGCACACAAAGCAACGTACATGCAAGCACACAAAGCAACGTACATGTGTTTGTGCATGAGCACATAGACAAACATGGCACTATATCTATATATATGTGCACTTCATAAGTTTTCCATCTCAACCTTTGCTAAACTTTGGAATAAGGCAATTTTAAAATCTCATCATTTGAAAACATATGAGAATATGTTTTCAAAATCTCATCATTCAAAACATTTGAGAATATTCCCTTTAGATTGCAACACTGACACAATCCTACAAAAAAGCTCTTTAGACCACTACGATTGTAATTTACTTTTGTAATTGATTTTGTGAGGCATCATATCTCGTGGGGTAAATATACCTTTTAGATCACACAGAAGAGGAATGTGATGATTGGCAAAACAAAAACACTTGAATCAAGATATTTTAACCATATGCCCCTTCCTTGCACATTATAAGAAAATGAGCATCTCATTGTGTATAACCAGACATTAGAGGCTCACATAAATGTAACAATCAATACTCTATACAATGTTTTGATACACCCACTAACCTTCAGTTTTATCAAATCAATTTACTCTATCATAGACCTTGTAATATACATAATATATATCCTTTCAAGTAATCCATCATTTTTTGCATGTAGAGTGTAAGATTGTGGCCAATGACATCTACTCTTATGAAGTGATCAACCTTGTAAAGTGGAGATGGAATCTTTATTTTTTACTTAACCTTTGTTTGCAGTACCTCCTGCTTTGTTTTCTTCTCCATCTAAAATGTTTAGCGTATTGACTTCATTGCATTGCTATATCTTGATTTTTAAGTATAAGCATTGGCTACATTGCATTATTGCATCTTAATTTTAAGTAAGAGATCCTTCGACTTAAAAAATCTCATGCATCAATAATACACCAAAAGGCTCTAATTTTCTTTTAAAAAAATGTGTGGATATGATGCATCATTGAAGATACTAAAAAAATGTGTGGATATGATGCATCATTGAAGATACTAAAATAGAGAAGCAAATATATTTAAGCTAAAGATGTTTTAAGCTATAAATATATATTTTAAGTAAGAGATCCCACACCTTAAAAGAAGCTCATGCATCAATAATACACAAAAAGGCACTAAGTTTATTTGAAAAAAATGTATGGCTATGATGTATCATTGAAGTTACTAAAATAAATTAGAAAATATATTTAAGCTAAAAAAGATATATTTAAGCTAAATATATATATGTTTTAAGGTAAAAATAAATATGTTTTAAGCTAAAAATATATATTTTAAGTAAGAGATCCTACACCTTGAAAATATCTCATGCATCAATAATACACAAAAAGCACAAGTTCCTTTGAAAAAAAAGCGTAGCTAGGATGTATCATTGAAGGTCCTAAAATAGAGTAGAAAATATATTCTAGCTAAAGCTGTTTGTCCATCATGCACATCAATATTTACGTTTGTGTACTAATAACATGTACCTAGCTATGTGAGTTTGATTGTGATATAAAGTCATATTGAATTGCAACAAAAAGATTAGCCTTGAGTTGAGAAATGATTATTCTAGATTTTTTTCCATCCATGAAATAAAATATTAAAAAAAATACGTTTAAAAACTCAAGAACTTTTGTAGTAAATGTGATGTCTTCTTCAACAATATTTTCACACGTTTTGTACATTCATTTGAGAATTCATTCTATAAAAGCGGTCATTAAGTTATGTAAAAGAAAATTCACTCTATTTTACAAATAAGTTATAAGGCATATTAAAGAATGTGGTTATGCTTCAAACCACATGAAAGAAAAAAAGAATAATCATATTACTAGAGGTACTTTGTCTCACTTATTGGCACTCATGATAAAGAACCTACAAGATGAGGGTACATTTAAAAAGTGAGCACAAAAGAGGGAGCACATCTAGAGATTTTAAGTAGCCAACTATTTTGCTCACCTGATGAGCAAATAATTAGCTATATCGAGGTACTTTGTCTCACTTATTGGCACTCATGATAAAAAATTTATAAGATGAGGGTGCATTTAACAAGTGAGCACAAGAGAGGGAGCATATCTAAAGATTTAAAATAGCTAACTTTTTTGTTGAGTAAGTAAGTAGATATATAGAGTAACCACTTTGGGTCTTCACCATCATGGGCCTGTGAGTTTTGTACCCACTCAAAATTTTTGGGGACAAACCAAAGGTGATAAAGGGTCTCGTGTTGATGAGGGGAAGGTCCCCAATTCTCTATATAGCCTTCTTTTTATATACAAATTTACCTCTCTTCCCATTCAACTATTTGCTCAGTGGGGGTGATCAAATTAATGGTTGCGTAAGATCTCTAGATCTACTCACTCACATCATATACTTGCTTCTTGGCCTTCCCCCAAGATGATAACCACCACAACCAACCTTAAGGCATGTTTGATTAAGGGACCACTAAACCAATATGCTTGTGAGATAGTGTTGTACAGTAGAGATTAAAATTTATGTTAAGTCCTTAATTAGGAATAAAACATTATGATCAAGCACTTACTTTTAAGTACACATTAAAGTTTTATAAGGAATACTTTTCTTAGAATGGATATGAAAATAATGGTGCAACTTGTTTATAAAAGATAAAAAAGCAAGTTTTAATATAAAAATCATAGCCTTAAGAATTGTTTGAAACTTTGTACAAAAAGGTCAATACTCTCATAACATGAAAACACCATTATCATGCTTTATTTTGTAATGTGGAATAGACATGAAAAGAGATTTAAAATTTGGCCCTTGTTAAGTTTGCTTATAGAGTTCAACATGAAAATACACAATCTTACTTAAAGGGTTATAAAGTATTTAAGGGATCTTCCTACTTCCTTGGACTACCTGCTACTAGAAGTTGGAAGCATTAGTAAATAGTTAGTAGGTTATTTTCGACTAAAGGGAAGAAAGCAAAGACAAGAAAGTTAGTGGTGCTAGTCCTTAAAAAGGAGAGCCATTAATTATACGGAAATGCTTCATGAAGATAACCACAAAATAATGTCCAAGGTATTATACTATTTATCGAATCTCTTGTGTTTTATAAAACTATTTTATTTTATTAGATTTGTGTAGTAAGGAATTGATTAGATAATAGCTATATCAATTCAAGATAACAAGTGAGAATATGTACATTAAAATTTCTTCTTGCCTATAAACTCTATAAAAAAATTTATATATGTGTTAATAACAAAATTTAATACTTAAAAAATATGATAACATCCTTGACAACATGGGATTGTTAAACTACTAGGTTATCTCTAAGTTATAGAGTCCTTAAGAATTTTCATGTCTCCTTGACCCATCTCATTGGTTACCTTTTTACCTTTTTATATGCCTTATAACTAACATAAACATATTTTGGCTTTTCATTTGATACTTAATGTTGTCCACAAAATGAAAAGGGTGTTCTTGTAGTTATTGGTCTTAAATAAAAAGGGTGTTCTTGTAGTTATTGGTCGTAAATATGCAATATCAAGTATATCCCTAAAACAATAACACATGCTAGATATCAATTCTCCACCCTTATTTTATATTGTCAAGGTACCAACAAGCTCATGTTTGTGCACCCCCCATTACAAGGAGTAGCCAATATTGAGTAGCTCAAGATTAGGAGGATAGATGGTTCATATTGGATTTGGCACATTACCAAAAAGGCTACATGTTGTAGCATATTGTTATCCCATACAGTCCACACATTAACTAGGTAGAGTTTACTCTTAGACACCCTATCCTGACATTATGGGGCCTGATCGAGACAGAAGATGATATTGGATGGCAACGAAGTTGGGGCAACTGCATTGTAAATTCTACTTCATCTTTATGGGCCGAGTCTACACCGCGAATGTGGCACCGACAATGACCGCGGACCTACATGGCCATGTCAAGGTCGCCCACGTATATAACTGCCTATATAGATACATAACCAACCCCTTCTCCTTATAATTCATAAATTCATTAAAGCTCTCTTCAGATCACTTGAGTGTGGGGCTTTGCCAGTATTGTTCTCTCTGATGCCATTGACTCCTATCATGGTTTAGTAGCCATTTGTAAAATGGAAAATTGATTTTGTAGGACCTTATACAAGAAATTCACAAGCTTACTATATCATCATAGTGGTGGATTACTTGACTAACTAAATGGGTGGAGGCTAAAGTAATACAAAAAGCTAAAGCGAAATGAAAAGCTAATTCCAACTGGCAAGTTTTTGTATTTTGTAGTACATAGAAATTTCTTACATCATCACCCACAAGCAACAAACAAGCCATGAGTACAAATATAACATTGTGTGCTATTTTGACTAAATAGTGGAGGTAAGTATACTGGGAGCATAACCTTATAGTTTTCTTCTATGGGCCTATTGCACTTTCTACAAAAATTTACGAGACTGGTTAGATGCCATTTTGATTGTGCTTTACATTAGAAGTAGTGATGCCACTCTAAAGTACTTAGTGCCAATTTTGCATGTGGTGGTTAATGAGAGGATGATGGAAAATTATCTAATAGAGAGAGAAGCTAATAGACTTGGCTCAATGAGATGCCCAAGTGTTGGATGATGAGAGCATCCTTGAGGATCACAAGGGTGGCAAGGTGGTTATTTCCCTTATGTGATATGAAAATCTAATTTAAACATGTGGAAGGCATAGATAGATTGGCATTTATAGGATTACAAAGAAAAGAAATGCATTCTCTCTCAAAGCTACCAAGTTTGAGTTTAGTAATTCAATAATGCTAGATTGCATGAGAGGTGTGGTCCACATTACTTTGACAAAGAATTGGAAGAAGGTCAAAAAAGTATTGTCGGGGGAGATGACCCAAATTGATTTACACAACAATGTCAAGATGCTCGAATCCAAAAGAGCAAAGAGGTGAATCATATCTCAAGCCTTGCAATCATTCTATGCTTTTAAAATATTGTAAACTTCAATATCACTTTTTTGTTTACTCCTATTTGTGGACTTGTGGTTTGAGTGACTTATTCACGGGTGTGAGAATGTAGAGACTTTCATGGATGTGAAAATCAAAAGATTTTCACGGATATCATGTGGTCACGTATTAATCTCCTCACCTTGGGCATGACTTGTGGAGGTTTCTTGATGATGTTAGTATTCCCCTTGGTCAATATGGTGATTTTTTTTGGATGACACTTTGTGGTATTAAAAACCATTTTAGTTTTTCATGACGTGAAAAATTATTTTCACACAAAATCAACTCCCTTATATTTGGGGATATTTGATGGTCCCATGTTAGTATGACACATTACTGATGATATATCAATGGGTGTCTATCAACCTTCAAGCTTAAGTGTGGTGTGAAAAACCAAGGTAGTTTTTGCTGGCGTGAAAAACAAAAGTTTTTCATGGTGCTAAGGCTTCTTTTCCTTTTGACTATTAACATCAAGTTGGTCATGTAGAAGTTGTAGATCAACATTTTTGGTGTTTCTTCAATTATTAATGTTGATGTGAAAAACTAGTTTAGTTTTTCATGTGATGAAAAAGTAGAATTTTCTTGTTGCTAGTGTGTCCACCTTTCTTGTGTGTATGAGAAACCACAGTGGTGAGTAACACACTATAGAGTGAGTGATCTATACACTTAAGATATTGAGTATTGACAATTATCCATTCTATACACTTAAAATATTAGGTATTATGAGGTGGCTTGAGCATGTAATCGATGGCACATAGTTCACATAGGGGCTATAAGGTGTCATGAATTGCAGGTGTTGAAGTACTCTAAGTAGGGAATTTTGGCCACCTTTTGTGGTCCATGACAATAGAAGCACTAAAATGTTTGTCTAACTACTTCCTTAGAAGTGCTCCACAAGTAATCTATGAACTTGTGACCGATGGCACATAGTTCACATAGGGGTTATGTGGTGTCAGTAATTGCAGGTGTTGAAGTACTCTAAGTAGGGCAGTTTAGCCACCTTTTGTGGTCCATGACACAATAGAAGCACTAAAATGTTTATCTAACTACTTCCTTAGCAATTTTTACCTCCAATTTTTTATGTGGTGTTTGGGATAAGGACACACACCATTTGACTCCAAAGGTTAAAAGTTATGAATTGAATATCAACATCTACACACATCATAAAAGTTGCTACATAAAGGTAGCATCTTCAAAGAACATGTGCACATTAGTTAGCCTTTGTACCACAAAAGCTACATATCATTGCCCAAAAATCATAGTGCCACTAATAGCATAACTGCTAGCATCAACTAGGTGCCACACAAATTTCTATGGTTGTAAATTGCTTCAATCCATAAATCAAGATACCCAAGTAGTTCTCATCATTTAACTATTTCTAGAATCTTTGGCATATGCCCAAGGGACTTGCTTGGCGAAATATACTCCATCCAGATATATCCAATAAGTTACATCACAACCTCAACAAGACTTTGACTTAGTTACATTAAAACTAATTGTACTTGAACAATGATTTCTTCCCTACTATAAAGGATGAAAATCACATAAAATATCTCCCAAGGAAATACATTTACAAATTTACTAAAAGACTCATGCAGAACCCTCCCTTCCTTAGAATCCTCAAAAGGAAAAGTAGGGTCCATTGATAGTTTGATGGGCTTACAACTTGCTTAACTTGGAAAGTGCTTGTTCTTTCCCACATTCTCTTTAGAATTGGAAAGTAGCTGCTCTTTAACTTGGAAAGTAGTTCACAACATAAGAATCCATACATGGATGCATCCTTATTTAGTTCTCCACATGCTTACCTTCTTGAATATACATTCACTCCACTATATGTATGGCTCACCATAATAGTTTAAAATTACTAACAAATAGTGTATGCAAGATAGGATCGTCCACACATGAAGGAGGAATATCCTAGGCTTTGATACCAATGTAATTTGCTGCACAATCTTGCTACACATGTAAACTATTAATACTATTAAACAAGATGAAATGGCACAAAACCAAACAAGATAACAACACTAAAATTTATATAACATTGGAAATAGGGCCAAAAAGTGCTGACCTCCCTTGTAATATGATTGTATTACCAAGGATTCCTAAAGATACAAGCTTCATGGGCATGACATGCTAGATTTTCAATGACATTCGTGTCATGTAAGTTTGGAACCCACTAGTCCCAACTTAAGAGCCGTTTTATACAAATTCGAGCTAGCTGGTTATCTATACATACAAATCCGAACTAGCTGGTTATCTATACATACAAATCCGGGTTTCCATACATCACTTCATGTAGATAATTATTGTCACTTCACGTAGAAAATAATAGAATGTTAATCTTTTTGTCTACAAGGGAGATCAATTCCACGACATTATAAAAAAAAAGTTTGATGCACACAAATATGTCACATAATCCATAATATAAATTAACAACTTAGCATGTGAATCTTCACACCATGAAGTAAATAATGCAAAAAAAGTTTACTTTTCCTTGGTATGAAAGATTAAATGAAGCATAGAACATGATCGCATCTCTACAAAAAGGAAATGTTGGGTGGATGACCAACATAGACATCAACATATTGAACAATTGTTAACAAGAAATATTCAGACAATCACATATTACCCATCATGCAAAGAAGACAAAGACCAAGCATTGAACTATATTACCTTTGAATGAATCTTCTTTGCATAATAGATTATGCTTTGCGCTTGCATAGTTACATTAGTCAGGATACAAACATATAGTATCCATTTAGTTACAACTTTCGATATCTAAAGTTAAAAATTCCATGACTAATGTAAGTACAATATAAGCTAAAATATAACTACTAAGGGCCATTTCCTAGATCGACAACTAACACACCTGGTGGGTTGTGTAGTCTCCACCACGGATAAATTTTGGACACACTAAGATGCAAGATGGAAATTGCGGATAAGAAATAATATGATATGCATGTATAATCCAATATGGATATGTTATTTGGGAGCCCGATTTGTACTTCTATGACATGTGCATCTGGGGACATTATTGAAAACATATGGTATTGCTTCTAAAGATAAGCTTTAAATGCCTCTAGCTCTGGATTCCTCTCGCCATCATATAGTTAAAAAATTGCATGAACCTTGCGTGTCGATATCGGTAACGAAAGGATACCATTCGAGGATTTAGACAGATTTAGCTTCAAATTATGGATAATTCAATGGGCCAGTTTGATATGTGGTTGCGTATTGGCCAATCGATACCAACAAGTAGAGGATGGGGGAAGACAAGTAGAGGATATGGGAGGACAAGTAGAGGATAGGAGAGCTCAGGTTGAGACTTGGTGAAAGCGCCCTTTTTGTTCTCTGCCCAATTCAGTGCTTGGAATTTTGCATCCGTGGACGAAAGCCATGTGCCATCTGATTTTGTCAAGTTTGGGATGTCACACCAGTGCACAGCTATCATACCAGTTCAGAAACAACCCATGCCTTTTTTTTGTTGTGGCTTGTTGCACAAGCCGTTCGACGTGATACATAGTTTGGACTAAAAAACCATACTGCCTATCTCACTTACCATTCTCAAATGCCAAACAGCTGGCGAAGGCAAGTCTCGTAGAAGAGGGATGGGTTGAGAAAAGGTGAACCGTTCGCTGGGTTAATAGGTGCAGAGGGAAAGGCTTGTGGAGCGTGTAGAAGGTGTAGTTTTTTTCTACCTTTGTAACTAACCGATTCCTGTTGAGTACCGCTCCTTTTTAAGTAGCTTTGCTATCGATTAAACCATTGGCCCTTATGAATGATGCATGGCCCGTTCTCCCTAGTGCAAGTAATGGCCACCCAATCTATCAGCATTCATAGGAATAATTGGTAATAAAGTGGAATAATGCATAGAATTATGGCCTCTAGTGCGGATTCCGCCGGCTTTGCTATTAATCAAATTGACATCGGCCTGATCGAAGGCATCCTATCCCATAGGCCGAAATCCTTGACGGCGACAGATTTCCCACAGTATCGTTATCAATTAAATCCAGGGAACTTTAAGCCATTCTTTCCATCGCAAACACTGGAAGCAAAACGAGGTAAATGAGTAGTGCAAGATGCCCCAAAATCGAGAGCAAGGTGTCCTTCATGAAGGAACATGCCGGGCAAACGACATCGTCTTCATCAATGAGAGAGGATGAAGCAGAAACCCAGGATATCCTGGAAAACCGTGTAATGGTTCTCCAAGTCTTGGTGGGCTGATACAGGTTCCCCGTCACTGTCATTCTCTTACATGCGGCGTTCCCCTTCATCCCTGCCGCGTCGGCGCACCACGCAACAGAGGATAGAGCAATCTTAGAGAAAAGAAGAATGATTAAAAAATAAAAATTATAGCCAAGAAGAAACTTGAAAATTATAAGAACAATTAGATGTTTGAAATTCATGTCAAGAAGTGAAGTTCAATTTTGCCCGGTGGACTTGCGCTGGCAAAGCCAACACAAGGTTTGTTCTTGATATTTATAACAATTTTGTAAGAGAAAAAAGAAAGTTATTCATCTCATCTAATGCACTTGCTATGGTCTTCGGCTTTGTGTTGAATTTCTTTCACTCACAGACCCAGCCTCAAAGCATGGGTTCGAAAAGAAAACGTAGATGGTTGCTTCATGTAGATGGTTGCATCAATTCTTTCCCCGTCGCTGTAAACATTTATAGCTTGGAAGGTCTTTCGGTTTGCCCAGAGAAGCCCTCCCGTGCCAATCGAGTTGGTCGGCTCATTCCCAGGTAAAAATGGCTACATAGGGCCGTACCGGTACCATGGCCTTTTGCCAAATCCAAGGCAAACGCGCGAAACCCATGCCGAAAGGCTTCCACAGGAAAGGTTTTTGGACCATCCTTCGCGTTCTTATATCGAGATGGCAGACCTCGTAGCATGGTCCTGGGCGCCCACTTTCTTCACTTGCAATTACAACCATTGAATAAACTTGGTTGACACACGTGGTCTATGCGCTGCTAATGTTGTAGCTTCTCAAGCATTTGACAAACTTACACATTCCTTTCGGATAAGATCTATCGCGAAGAGTGTAGTCTCATACCCGATCAAGGAATTTGATAAGGTTTCGCAAGACACTTCAACATGTACCTGACATTAGCAAGGCCCAAGGTTTCTGCCTTGAGCCTTGCATTCTCGGACCAGTGGAAATCCATTGTGTTTGAGAACTCTCAACAGCGAAGGCGCAGAGTGACCCGATTACTAAAGGTCATAAACCGTAAGACTTTAGCCTTATGCAAATACCATCATGAACAAGTGGTCCTTAGAACAGGGTGAGAATGGAAGAGCTACTAGAGGCATTCTGAAAACATAACTCGAAGGGGCAGAGCCACACTCTTCCATCGGGGCAAGTGGGCTGGATGCCGGGAACTTGAAATAAAGGGTGGAGTGCTCTTTTACAAAGTTTTCCATGTCGTAAACTTACCGAACCTCTTACAAGTATCCGTCTTCTCTGGAGTGGATTTTACAAATATGTACCGGAAAGAATAGAGTGTAAATTACTTATCAAATGTCAAATGCATTCTTAAATGAATGTCTAGTACGATCTGAGAAGGGTTGGTTTCGGAGCTACGAGCCTCGATGCCTACAACAAATAGAGTATCTTTGCCTGTCTAAACAGGTAGTCTTCTAGACCGAGTGAAGAGAAAACGTAAGTAATTATTCATGCTATTTGGCCCCCATGGTCTTGCCCGTGAGATGAGCCAATATCGTAGGAGTGGGATGCACATTCTTCCCATGACTATTCATACTCTCAATTTGTGACTATGACTATTCGTGCTGTCAATTCGTTATCATTCGTGTTGTCAATGAGATGGTGACATTTTAGTGCTCAAAATACTCGTTAGGTGGTTCCTTGGGCCATTTTCGGCGGGGAAAAGTGCTTCAAACATTTCCGTGAAGTGAAAAGATTGTGGGTGGAAAAAAAAGTGCAAAGTAAAGTGCCATGTGACAAGATTGCGGGTGAGAAGAAAAGTGCAAAGCTGGATTCGCACATTATGGCCGAGAGATACTGCCTTCTTGCGTGATCCTTCTAATAAGGAATTCTTATGAAATTCTAGCATTCAATGTACTTTTTAACTCTTTTACAAACAAAGATTATTGTATAATAATCCATGAATATTCAGGTGAAAAAGTGTAGCCATTCATATTACACCTTTTACTTAATAACCACCTGCGAATTGATGACCTCCTTGTGGGGTTAGTAGCAATTGAACGATCAAAGGCTAAGTGTACCAGCCGTATTTGCACTTTCTTTGTTCGCGGTGCTTTTGTCGTTAGCATGCTTTTGTTCATTAATCAAGCGTGTTTGTTCTGTTCGGGCATCCTAGTAAGACGCGGAACACCCGATCCCATTCTGACTCGATATGTAAAAAGCATTTTCTGCCATATGTATTGATAATTTTTGAGAGACGAGGTTCGACAACCCGGACCCCTTCAAATCGTATATGCGATTGCCTTTAGATGCGAATCTGGTATCGGCCAAAAACTTTTTCCTTCTTTACCAAATAAAAAAGCAAACGAAGATTATCATCGTATAATAGTCCATGCTTAAGAATGGGAAGTAACCTCATGAGGTGAAATGGGAATAATTGGTGAGAATAGCCTTTTTCGACGACGGAACAGGACCTTGTCGGGGTGGGGTTCGGGACGGTCCCGCGACCGACTGCATACTTATCAGTCTAGTTGCATACTTATCGGCACTGTCGAATGGCTTCTCGCATACTTATCTAGCATTGCAGGTGGTGGCTTAGCCATCTTTAACGGTGCAGACCATTTGGTTTGGAGTAACCCGCTCTAGTCTTTAGCGATTAGCGTGACTTATCTAGTCTTTTAGACTCCGTCTGGATTGTACTACTTATATAGCGATTAATGCTACTTATCTAGTAGGTAAAGATCTCTTCTAGTGGCTTGCACAGGTAGTGGCTAGTCCAAATCATTCATCTTATCTATTATCTAGGTAAACCGGTTATCTATTATCTAGTAGGTAAAGTGAGAAGATGGCTCGGCCCGATGAAACCGGTGGGGTTTTTGTTGGTAGCAAAAGCTAGACAATTGTTAGCAGCCGGCAGTCATTTGACCTCCCCATGCTATCTGAGTGGATGCACCTCACCTCACCCTTCCATTGGGCCAACGGGATGACATGACCAATGTGATCTCGCCTCCTTGATGTTGGCCGTCTGGCTTATGGAGAAGAGACCAAGGCCTTCTCCAACCAAGAGTCACATCAAAATGAAAATATTACACCACATGTGTGCTTGTTAGTTGACCGCGTTTCCAGCTAACGTTCCTTGTCATTAGGGTATGAATAAATCCCCATGTCTACGTGCTCGTTTGGGCAT
The DNA here is from genome assembly GCF_041138505.1 of Cibotium barometz. Classification (NCBI taxonomy): domain Eukaryota; kingdom Viridiplantae; phylum Streptophyta; class Polypodiopsida; order Cyatheales; family Cibotiaceae; genus Cibotium; species Cibotium barometz. Next base: position 11,217,582 of record NC_141078.1, read on the forward strand.
GAAGTGAATTTTAACACCGTAGACACCGATAGTTGGTTGAGCCCTGAAGTGTAGTCCTAGCGCTGCAGACATCGATAGTTGGTTGAGTCCCGAAGGATAGATGAATCCCTCCTGGGGTTACCCCGAAGGGCAGAGCGGTAGCCTACTAAATAGTTCGTACAGCTCTTTGAGGAGGAAATGAATCTATCCTTGCATCCCAACTGCGAATAAGAATCAATCAGAGTTCTTTCAATTTTCTGCATTGGTTTATGGTTCGAGGATTTAGTAAATAAGTAGAAATAGAGCCAAAACGCTCGACTCATGTCAACAAGTGAAATTAACAACTGAACCAAACCAAAAAAAAGGTTATTGGAATGTCTTGGCTTGGGCAAGAATTAATCCTGAGGTTCACCGATTGAGTCCCCAAGGCTTAAGGCATTTTTAGTTCATCGATGAAGATGCAATCACAGGTTGAGTGTTGCGCGATCGCAAATCGAACACTCATTAAGATTTTGTACGGTGTTCGATAGGTTCAATTCCTACTACATTGAAAAGAATGCATTGGATGGATGCCTGGGCATTGAGAGGGAAGGACGCTTCCAAAGGCGAAAGGCCATGGAGAGATACCGTCTGTGATCCATGGGTTTCCAATCGAGAAACCATATCCAAGCTTGTCGGGCATGCTATGTGTTGCGGCTTTGCCTTGGACTTGAGAGACTTAGCGAACTGAAACATCATTGTAACTAAAGGAAAGGAAATCAATTGAGACTCCGTTAGTAGCGGCGAGTGAAAGTGGATTAGGCAAAGAAAGAGGAAGGGGCCTCGAGGGGGGGACCCCTGCTTTTTCCTCGGCCCCTTCTATTATTTCTCAATACATGAGAGGGGGGCATGGGGCCGCCTATATTGGATAAAAAACTATTCTCACTAGGTTAGGTTTTCATAGGGAGTACCTATCCAGATAATTGCTTCCTATAAGTTGGCATAATCAAGGCTACAAAGATGGTTAACTCGATTGGAACAACATAGAAGGGTAAACGACTGACGATTTAACACCGGATATTTGGAGGTGTGAATGGAGATGCTATCGAAAGCGAACGAACCCTCAAAATACAACGATTGTTTGGATAGGTTCTCAAAGAAATAGCTTTTGGTTCTGGCAAATAGACAACCATTAATGGGACTTAAGGGCGCGTTGATGAAATAGACAAGGTACAAAAGGTTGACATTATGTAGTTAGAAGTCTTAGATTATGACTTAGTCATGGGCAAATTAGTGGATGTGGTACTTGAGCAATAAGAGAAGTGCCGAACATTGAGAACTACCCAAACAAAAGTGGCAAGGAAGGATAGGAAAAGGCAAAAACCACTTGAGTAAAACAATTCTTCATATTCTTTCCTTCACCTTTCATAGCAACTAAGGATTAAAGAGCACTGAATTTGATGGGTCGTACAAGGAAAAACAAAATAGGGACATGATATTAAAGATGTAGTAATATATGTGCTCGAGGCCTTGGTCAATCGTGTACAAATAGAAAACAAATTTGAATAGGGAAATGTTGGAATTAGGGTTGCAGGAATGCACACACAACTTCAAGAAGATGAGGAAGCTTGAGCACAACACTGTAGTGTATTATGAGTGCCAAAAATGAAAGATAACCAACCCTAAAAGATAATGGGCGTATATACAATGCACGGGGGAAAAAACCTCCTAGTGAGGGAAAAAGTGCCCCGGCGGTCCTAAGTGTGTTCACACACATCACTACTATAATATGGTAACAAATCCCCCCTGGAGTGATGCGGTGAACAAGAGCTAGCACTCATGTATAGGGAAGTGTCTAGCTATGTGGACGAATCCACAAAAGGGAGTAAGCCCAAAGCTTTGCGAAAAGCTTCGAACTTTTCATGAGGCAGAGCCTTTGTGAAAAGGTCTGCAAGGTTATCCTGTGTTGGCACATAAGCCAAACTGATCTCTCCTGCAGAGAGTCTCTCCCTGACATAATGGTAGTGCACCTCAATGTGCTTCGTACGAGCATGGAACACTGGGTTCCGCGCAACTGCCAATGCGCTCTGACTGTCAGTGAAGATGGTGGTGGCAGATGGCTGCCCAACACCCAAATCAGCCATAAGGCGTCTGAGCCACACACACTCAACCGTAGCTGTGAAAGATGCCCTGTACTCAGCTTCACAACTAGAAGTGGCCACAGTAGGCTGCTTCTTGCTCAACCATGATGTGCATGAGCTTCCAAGCATGAAGCAAAAACCACTCGTGGACACGCGTGTGTCATAACAACCAGCCCAGTCAGAATCTGAAAAAACATGTAAATCTGGCGGCAATGATCCCCCCTTGGGATAAAACAACCCAAGATGCCGAGTACCACTCAAATAGCGAAAGATACGCTTCACTGCCTGCCAATGCTTAATGCCTGGGCTATGCATAAATCTGCTCACCTGTGAGACTGCAAACTGAATGTCTGGCCTCGTAATGCATACATAAATGAGGCAACCAACAGCTGTCTGATAGAGTGTGACATCAAAGTGATCTCCAGCATCATGAAGACTCAACTTCAAACCTGTCTCCATTGGAGTAGCAATAGGCTTGCAGTCTTCAAGGCCAAATCTCCGCAACAATGTTTCAATATAGTTTGTCTGACACAAAGCAATACCTCCATCACACTGCTTAAATTGTATCCCCAAATAATGATGCAAATGTCCCAAATCTGACATTTCAAAAGAGGCATTCAAATCAGCCTTAAAATCAGCAATATGACTCTCATTTGGTCCTGTGAGCAGCATGTCATCGACATAGAGAGCAATGATTAGATGTACACCATCCACACGTTTAACATACAAAGTGCTTTCTGTTGGACTATTCTGAAACCCATGTGCAGTCAAATATGCATGTATTTTTTCATACCAAGCTCGTGGAGCTTGCTTTAAACCATATAAAGCCTTTTTTAACCTGCACACTTTGTTTTCCTGCCCTCTTTGAACAAAACCACGAGGCTGCGATACATACACCTCCTCATGCAAATCTCCATTTAAGAACGCAGTCTTTATGTCCAGCTGATGTACATTCCAACCATTATGAGCTGCTAATGCACAGATGCTACGAACAGTGGTCATACGACATGTGGGAGCAAAAGTCTCATCAAAATCAATGCCCTTCTCTTGAGCATAACCTTTTGCAACAAGCCGAGCCTTATGGCGATCCACTGTGCCATCAGGCTTACGCTTCAATTTGTATACCCACTTAGTGCCAATGGCCTTCTTGCCAGGGGGCAAGTCACATAAAGACCATGTACCATTCTTCATAATAGCATCGTATTCTGCTTGCATAGCAGCCATCCAATTTTCTGAACTTTGTGCCTCATCAAATGAAACAGGCTCACTTTCATCGCACATACTAGAAACAGCCAATGCATAACAATCTGACGCATAAGAGGCACCATGAGAGCCAGAACGAGTGCGACTAGACAAAGGGGCATCCAACTTGCTGTCACGCAAAGTCTGCACCAGCCATCTAGGCATGTTCCTAGAGCCCTCAATCTCTTGTCTCTCATCCTCAAGTGCATCATGCACATCTGCATCAGATATAGGCTGATCTGTGCCATCATTTAAAACCTGCATAGGCTGAAAAACTGCCTCATGAGGTATTGCACTTGACTGTGCACCACTGAAAAGAGGCAACAATGTATCATAGACATCACGTGAGCTGATATCTGTCTCCTTAGTACATGAAACCAAGGGCTGAACTGCATCTTCCACAAATACAACATCACGGCTAACCAAAATGCGCTTTGTCTGTGGATGATACAAACGATAGCCTTTGCTCTCAGCACTATATCCAACAAAAATACATTTGACAGCTTTGTCATCCAATTTTCTGCGATGTTGCACAGGCACCAATGCATATGCCAGGCAACCAAAAACACGTAAATGGCCAACAGATGGCTTGCGGTTATGCCAAGCCTCATATGGAGTGACAACCTGTAATGCTTTGGTGGGACACCTGTTTAGTACATAAGTGGCACACATGACAGCCTCAAGCCAAAAACCATGTGGTAGACTTTGACTCTTAACCATACATCTTGCCATTTCCATGAGAGACCTGTTTTTTCTCTCAGCCACACCATTTTGCTGTGGTGTATACGGCACTGTACATTGGTGTTTTATCCCACGCTCAGCCAGAAATGCATTAAATTCTGAAGACATATACTCCCCCCCTCGATCTGAACGGAGGGTGCCCATCTTACTTTCTGACACATTTTCAGCCATAACCAAAAACTGTTTGAAGCACAAGAACACTTCGGACTTTGCCTTCAAAGGATATACCCATGCATGCCTGGTAAAATCATCAATGAAAGTCACGAAGTAAAGGTAGTTTCCAAATGATGGAGTTTGCATGGGACCACAAACATCACTGTGAACAAGCTGCAATCTGCGTTCAGCTCTCACTGATCCATCTTTGGGAAAGGAAGCACGCTGCATTTTACCCAATATGCAGCCCTCACAAACATGCTTGACAGGTGCCTCAAGCTTAGGCAAAGAAGACACCATTTCAGATTTCTGCAGGCGCAGCAAACTTGCAAAATTCAGATGACCAAAACGTGCATGCCACAGTTTTGCATCTGAAATAGCCTGTGTATCCATAATAGCACATGCTGAATCCTTTACACATTTGCCATCCATATTGAGCTTATACAGCCCTCGACATAGTGAACCAGATGCTACAATGATGTCACCACAAGAGAGATCATGAACAGTACATCTGTCATCCACAAATTTTACAACCAAACCTGTTTTGGCAAATGCGGAGACTGACAGCAGATTCTTTTTGATCCCTGGCACATACAATGCATCAAAAAGTGTAAAGGTGTTGCCATTTGCAACATTCAGCACAATCTGTCCAACTCCTTCAACGGGATAAGAGGAGTTATTGGCACAAGTGACAGTATTCCCTGTGGGAGCAGACTCAAGGAAAGTGAATAAACTGTGCTGCGAGGTGATATGCTTAGTGGCACCACTGTCAAAGTACCATACATCTGAATCTACTGCAGACATACATGTGTCATGCAAAGATGGGTCATAACTGCACTGCGCATTGAATGCCCATTCTGTATCTAGCACAACATTAGCAGATTCATTGTTAGAAGGAGAGGCATCTGCAACAGCCATACCAGCCTCTTTCTTCTTAGCCTCTTTCACAGCCAGCTTAGGACACGCTTTGATGACATGATCATTTCCCTTACAGTACTTGCAAAATGTCTTCTGTTTGTCACCCTTCTTCTCATCTTTGTCTTCCTTCTTTGGTTGCGTAGTATTTGCAGATTTCTGCTTACTAGAAGAAAAGCCAGCTTTACCTTTCCCGCTTCTCTGACTAGCAACGAAAGCTTGATCTGCGACACGCATAATATTCCTGTTTTGCCTTGACTGGTCTTCTTGCAGCAAAACAGAAACTAACTCCTCAAATGATAAGGCATTGGGATTGCCTTTCATCATCAAGCGAAGAGTGGAAGCAAAACCCTGATAAGAATCTGGTAGACCATTCAAAACAGTCTGCACAAGTGAACTGTCTGACAGGATTTCATCTGCAGAAATGAGCTGCTCTTTGAAATCCTTGATCTTTGTCAAAAAGCTATCCATAGAATCACCTTCGTTCATATGCTCACTCTCCAACTGTTTTCGGAGGTAAGCAACACGAGCCTCATTTCTTGCCTGATACAATGTGGCAAGTACATCCCAAGCATCCTTAGAAGTCCTGCAGGAGCGAATATGTGGGATAATGGTACGTTTGACAGACAGCGCAATCAAGGCATGAGCCTGCGCATCTCTACCATCCCAACGAATCTGCTCTGCTGAAAGTGGTGGTTCTCGAACAGCTGCTACAGCACTTGTGCCTGCACCATCATCAACAGTACCTGTTTCTGATGTGTTTGCAGCATTCCCAGCCACAATAGGACGTGCATCAATACCCTGCACAATGTTCCATAACCCCTTTGCTACTACCAATACATGTCGCATCATATATGCCCACAATGGATAGTTGGTGCCATCCAACTTATCCTCAGCAGCCAACATGCGGAATACATCATTGTTGTCAGCCATGGCCAATGACTGTACTACTAGATGTAAATGCTGTCTGTAAGAGGTAAACCTGTATAAAATTGACCTGTGCTATATAGCACAGCCCAAAACAGACGAATGGGCACCTGTCCTGCAGATTTTAATCTTGACAGAAAATCTGCAAAGTAGGACGATTTTGCCTGCGCAGTACTTGGAATGCAAAAACGGAGGGCGAAATGACTTCAGATCAAAATTCTGAAACGAACGAGCCCTACGGGCTTGCCCACGGCATATACTAACCTGCAGACGCTCGTGAAACCTCGTCGCAATCGGAGGAGATGAAGCGGCAGGTGCCGGTGATGCTGCCCGGGAGGAGGAAGCCTGCTCTGATACCAATTGTTGGAATTAGGGTTGCAGGAATGCACACACAACTTCAAGAAGATGAGGAAGCTTGAGCACAACACTGTAGTGTATTATGAGTGCCAAAAATGAAAGATAACCAACCCTAAAAGATAATGGGCGTATATACAATGCATGGGGGAAAAAACCTCCTAGTGAGGGAAAAAGTGCCCCGGCGGTCCTAAGTGTGTTCACACACATCACTACTATAATATGGTAACAGGAAAATGTTTAGCTAATGAAGGAATGGGCTCTTCCAAGAACGGGTGCAGCGTAAGCCATATCAAACTAGAGCGAATCAATATCCAAGAAACACAAATTTTTGATTCTTCCATAATTCTTTTTAAAACGAAATGTCTCATCTGACTGATCAATCATTTTTGTTCAATCGTATTTGTGTTACTACCGTAACATACAGATAGTGATCTACTGTAAAATGGACCCCAATGTGATAGATAGTCCTCTCTGTATCAATTCTTCAAAACCTCTATTCACAAAGGGAACCAAGACGGTAGCACTCGTAGAGCCTATTGTCAATCCAGGTGGAATATAAGGGGAACAAATCGGAGAAGATGCTTTCTCCACGCTCAGCCTCGCAGCCTTTTCCACTAGTCTCTTTTGCTCGACGACCAATTCCCTTCCCTTCCCTTTCCTCAATCAAGAAAGGACGCTTTCATTTCAATCATTTTCAGTAGAACCGAAAAGCAAAGAAATGGCTAGGGCGAGCTTTGAAAAGTGTGGGGCGGCCGTTAGATCATCTGCAATCGAAAGAGGCAAGGCCAAAATTGCATACAGGCATGGGACTCACCAGAACCTGCGAGCCGCTCCTAAAACCTCGTGGTCCGTAGGATTAAACATGTATGATGGAATTTCTAGTAGAATTTTGCTATTCCGATTTGGCCAGTCCTTGGGGCGACTAATGCTACCCAGATCCTTTTGTAATTTTGCTAGTCCTTGGGGCGGCTAATGTCACACAGATCTTTTTGTACGTCTCCCGATTCACCTAGCGAAGGAATGAAAAAATACTAGCAAAAATTACTGATAGAGATCCAGGGGATCGATAAATTAATATTGCGCGTACATAAAGTGGTGTGCAATATTGATGTTGCCGTGGTGCGCGATGTTGTCACCTTTAAACACGCTTATGAGCATAAGCTCAAGAGAATAAGAGTTATGAACTATGTATACAATATTGATGACAAGAAACTACGTCCCTTTAGCCCCGCCAAAAAGGTTAAATGTACAATGCCCTCTTGGACGTACATTATCTTGTGGGTGAACATCACCATTTATGTAAAGGAATCGAAAGTGAAGCCAATTCACTACACTAGGCTAGACTATGATTTTGTATTCTTTAACCGCCCACTTTGGCCCAAATAACCGCTCCATGTCATCCTCGAGAAGTGGTAGGTATCTTTGTCTGACCTTCTAGGGTGAAAGGAAGGTAAGGTGGACCACTTACACAACTTTTTTGCATTTTAAAAAGCACCTTGAAAGTGGTCCACCTCACCTTTCTTTAAGAGTTGTTAGAGTGTTTCTAGTGCTTTGAAGGTATAACGGATCTGAAAGAAAGCAACATCTAGCTTAGCCTTGTTAGACTAGATTAAGGAGATTAGCCTAGGTTTAGAGAGAAGAGAGGGTAATTTCTCATATTCAATTGATTATCAAAGTTGGACCCAATAATGGCCTATGTTGATATATATACATGACCACCCCTTTCACACTATCATTAATATTTTCCATGGGCATGGTCCATTATACTTGGGCCCATTATTCATATGAGACCATACACTTTGTCACACAAACCATCCCCACCCAAGAGATTTCGTCCTCGAAACCATTGATATTCACCACCACAATCCACATGGATGGAGTATATGATAATGGATTCATATTGAACTTTAAGCTTATGCTCACACCATGTATGGGAAACCAAAATTACATACATATGGCTGTTAATTGCCCAAAGCCCTCAAAACAAGCCATAAAATCTATCCCATAATGGAATAAGAGCCTTGTGTAGTTTTCGGTATAGGGCTATCCACGGTGAATTTATAGGAATTTCCAACAAGCTAATTCATTGTTCTTGACCATCGTTGGACTTCCAAAATGCATCCAACAACCCCTCAAACCCTTCCAATGTAGGGGCAGGTTGCTAAGAAGCTTCTTCCTTAGGTATTCATCACCATTTTACCAAATAATCCACTAATGTACAGCTACAAAGGACTCTTGCTCTTGTACCCAAAATTGCTTCCGGCACATACTCAATCATGCCCTCCTCATTCATAGGAAGCTCACTTATGAGTATCAAACTCACATCTTTGCATACCAATTTGTAATCCATATTAGTTTTGGATTAGCTTAGATTAGCCTTGGATTACCCTAGATTAAGGAGATTAGCCTAGGTTTAGAGAGAAGAGAGGGTAATTTCTCATATTCAAGTGATTATCAAAGTTGGCCCCAATTATGGCCTATGTTGATATATATACATGACCACCCCTTTCACACTACCATTAATATTGTCCATGGGCATGGTCCATTGGCCTGGGGCCTATTATTCATATGAGACCATACACTGGGCATGGTCCATTAGCCTGGGGCCTATTATTCATATGAGACCATACACTTTGTTACAAGATCCTAAACGCACATTACCTTATGTGGATTTGTAGTTGAAGTATCTTAAATCACCAAAAACATGTGTAAAAGCAGTGTCAAGGACATAGTTTTTGGGTCCACCTTACCTTGCTTTCACCCTCCAAAGGAAGGTGCAAAACCTTGGATAGGTATTTGAGACTTAGTACATACACCCCTCGAGGTATCTTCACTACTCTATTCTTCAGGGCCACCACCAGCACAACTATATTGGTGCAAAAGTGTTCTCCATCACTGTAGCCCAAGGAATTGAGGCAAATTACATACCCTTTTCCAACCATAACCTACTGGAATTGGTATTCATATCCAAGATAGTAGAGAGTTTCTAAAATTCCACCATGATGACAACAAGAAGACAACAACCAAGAAAACTCAAAGAAGAGAAGTGTAAGACCCTTACCCCCTTCTTTTATATTAAATGGTCCAATAGATGTCTTTTCTAAGGGGTAGGGAAATCTTCACTCAGGGACTCTCCTTTAATTGTCTCTACCATTGGCTATCCCAGCAACTCCCCTAGGCTCAACCGAAAAATCCCCTAGTATAAAAATACAAGTGAATCCTCCAGATGATTAATTCAGAACACTACTTAGTCATTTTATCCCTTTAATTCTCATAAGTGGATCTATCAATCTCATCACTCCTTGTGGCTCAACGAGGTAGACCATAATCCTGGATTAAAGAGAGAGCAACCAATGAGTAATCTATACCATGAATGTTTCCTATGATTTTATTTTCTTATTCATTAGCTTGAGCTTAGACTCCATCTAAGACCCCATGGGTCGATGTACACCCTTCCAATCAAGCAAATGGAAACTATTATCAACACTTAACACCCATAATTGAAATGCCATTTTTCACTTTCACTCACACACTCCACTTTTTAGCATGAGGAGATTTAAGAGGTGTGAAAAGGTGAGAAGTATCTACTGGGAGAGAATAAAGGGTAGCATGAGGAGATTTAGGAGATGTGGAGATATTTTGGGAGAGATGGAGAGAATCAAGCAAAAGAGGTGGAGTGAATCAAGGAGAAATCAATGGGATTAGATGCTTGGATGTAAACTCTATAAATTAAGGCATTGGCCTAATGAGAATTTGCTGGTTTTTTATTATCCATGCCTACATTAAGCTATCAATTAAGTGCTCACTAATTACATCTTAATTATCATCTAATCTCTTTGTTAATGATGTTGATTCTAGCATTTGATCCACCATAGCTCATCACATTGCTGTAATTTTAACATATCCAACTGCTCACTTAAGTCCCTCTTTGCAGCCAAGTTTATCGCCTCCGCAATCTCTTGAACTTCATCTTCTGCTCTTGGAGGTTCCTCTGGCTTCTCAATTTTTTCATTTGCAACTTCTTCATCCTCAACCAGCACATGCAGGTATAGCAGATAAATCCACAGTGGTAAGCAATGAGACGACACTTGCGATTGTGAATGGGGCACTTACTGTGTGTCTTCTTCTTATCATCTGGCACCTTTAAAACATCCCTATTTAACTTTTGTCTCAAGGTTGTTGAAGGCATGATATCATTCACGTGCACGTACTGGACGCCGTCAAACATGACTGTACCACTCAAAGTGGTCTGCTGAAATTGCTGCCCTTTCTCCTCAAGATACGAACAAGCAGAAATGATCATGTCTTCGATGGAGAAATTGAAATTAAACATGCGTGAGATTTCAGGATGGCGATGATGTTGTCAAACTTTATATAGGAAGTCGAATAACTTTTCATCTGGGGTTTCTTGAAGGCCAGCATCAGACTCAACCTCAATCCTGAAAGGTTCCATCTACAAGCCAAGAAATATGTCAGGACGATAAAATTTCTGTGTAAGATAATAAAGGATTAGCCAAGATCAGTATAACGCGATACGTGTTGGAGAGATCTCACTGACATCTCTAGTCACGTTGTAGTAATTTGATGAAATATTAGTGAGAAAATAAAATTGCAAGGAAAAATGTGCCAAAATCACTGCAATACGATACATGTGGGAGAATTCCCAAGGAGCCCTTCACGTTATAGTGATTTGATGCAATATTTCAAAGGCAATGGTGATTGTAAGAAAAATCACTCTACAAGAACGACAATAGGACAAAATCACTATAATGTGATATGGGTGGGAGAGTTCTCACCGACTCCCCTCTTCTCGCTGTAGTAATTTGATCAATTATTTGTAAGGAAAAATTTAACTTCTTAAAAATCTAAACGATGAAATCTTTGAAAAAGTAAAAAAAGAACGACAGTAGGACAAATCACTATAATGCGATATGCTTGAGAGAGTTCGCACCAAGACCTCTTCTCGCGTTGTAGTGCTTTCAAGAAATTTATGCAAGCAAATTACCATTGTGGGAAAAATCACTATAACGCGATATGGGTACGTTAGTTCTCACCGAGATTCCTCTTCGCATTATAGTGATTTGATGAAATATTTGGGAGAAATAAATTAAATTCTTAAAAATCTAAAAGCAACAATCTTTGATGGAATATTTATAAACAATTATACAACTTTGGCCAAATTGAAACACGAAAATGCATGATGGCACACCACGTGCTCTGTGCACATATGATGACACGCGTCAAAATTTGATTGATCGTAATCATCATGAGTACGTCCCCATGTCCTCCTTGGCACATGTGGACATGCTCTTTCGCACGTGTGTCGTGCTTGTCCTTGTTGGTAAATGTGGTACTCGTCCTCGGTAAATGTCAAGTGTCCTTGTCTTTTGTCGCCATTTTGTTCTACCTCCTTCAGCTGCGTGTACTCCTCCTCCGTGCCTCATCTATGCCATCTCTACGATTTATCAAGCAAGCGTCCATCACTTCAACATTTTCCCTGTGTAATTCTTTGGTAAGAGCAATCACTCTTGGTCTTAAATGTTATATTCAATCATATATATCATGTTTTACCTACGTTCATTAGATATTGTTAAAATGAAAGGCAATGTCTGATAAGTCACCACGACGCAAAGAATGAATTACATTTTTTTTAATAGCCATATCGCGTTATAGTGTTTTGGATATACTTTCTTGTCCTATACATTGTTCTGTGTCGTGTATGTTATCTATTACTTATTTCCATGACCTACATTGTGAAATGAAACGCTCTGTGCAAGAAATCACTACAGCGCATTGAGGGTATGACGATTAGGTCTGATATGCCTCTATCGCGATGTAGTGATTTGGACCTATTTTATCGTCATAGGTGTTGTTAGGCTATATTGGGTCGGTCAAACGAAAGTAAATGTCTTAAATGTTATATTCAATCATATATATCATGTTTTACCTACGTTCATTAGATATTGGGTCAAACGAAAGGCAATGTCTGACAAGTCACCACGATGCGAAGAATGAATTACGATTTTTTTTTATGTAGCCATATCGCGTTATAGTGTTTTGGACATACTTTCTTGTCTTATACATTGTTCTGTGTCGTGTATGTTATCTATTACTTATTTCCATGACCTTCTTTTGTGAAATGAAACGCTCTGTGCAAGAAATCACTACAGCGCGTTGAGGGTATGACGATTAGGTCTGATATGCCTCTATCGCGATGTAGTGATTTGGACCTATTTTATCGTCATAGGTGTTGTTAGGTTATATTGGGTCGGTCAAACGAAAGTAAATGTCTTAAATGTTATATTCAATCATATATACCATGTTTTACCTACGTTCATTAGATTATTGGGTCAAACAAAAGGCAATGTCTGACAAGTCACCACGATGCGAAGAATGAATTAGATTTTTTCTGATGTAGTCATATCGCGTTATAGTGTTTTGGACATACTATCTTGTCCTATACATTTTTCTGTGTCGTGTACGTTATCTATTACTTATTTCCATGACCTACTTTGTGAAATGAAATGCTCTGTGCAAGAAATCACTACAGCGCGTTGAGGGTATGACAATTAGTTCTTATATGCCTCTATCGTCGCGATGTAGTGATTTGGACCTATTTTATCGTCATAGGTGTTATTAGGTGTATTGTTCTTGTGTTATTTTGTCAAATGAAAGGGTCTCTTTGAGAAATCAATACAACGCGAGGAGTTGATGTAGATTTTGTCTGAAGTACCCATATCGCGTTGTAGTGATTTGAAGCTAATTCGTTATCCAAGTTAACTTTTTCAGTAGTTTTTGTATTATTGTCCTATGTATTTATTGAGAATCTTATCATGTAACATTATGACTATTTTCAGATGGCACGTACGAAGAAGACTGCAAGGCTCTCATCTACAGATGATCCTCAATTAGGTAGAGAAGCTAGTTCGGGAAAGGAAATTTCTGCACTGTGTTCAATGAGGAGACGCAGATACGACCAACAAAGATCCGTTCTTCTTGCACTGAGGAAGGTGGAAAAACATATGCATTGCGCGGTTTTGAAGTTGCCATTCCAGCGTGTGGTCTGGTCTATATGCAAGAATTTTGGCATTAATATGCATTGACAGGCCTCTTCCCTAGGATGTTTGCAAGAGGCTGTGGAAGACTGGCTTGTCAAGTTTTTTCAGGATAGCTATGTCCTTGCCACACATGCACACAGAGTCACTATGCCGAAAGACATGAACTCGCTTTGTTTGCTCAGGTTCAGATATGACCGTACGCTGGAGCCTGAATTTTAAAAATCCCACCTTTGACGAAGAAAGTTAAGATCACAAAAGTGACAGAGGCTAGTCATTCTCACGTGACACAAGGCTCAACACAAGGCTCAACGCACAAAGGATTGGCGACCAAGCCAGGATACAGGAGCTCCAAGAATTGAAGTTAAAGAAATCGGCTATTCGGGAAATGCATAAGTCGAATGTCAGAGCTTTGAGTTATTTTGTCCCCTCATTTCACGTTAGACTTCCAGTGCGAGGCACCGTGCAATTTTTCCCTTTCAATGCGGAGAAGACTGATGTTTTATCCAATGTTTTAAGGGAGGTCAACGATAGAATTATCATAAACAGTTCTAAGGTTTGCTACGTCCTTTTCATCATCGTGATTGTAAAGTGGGTTGCTTGTCAAAAGTAACTAATATAATGTAATCTTGTGCAGCTTGGTTATATCAAATCTCCCATTCGATGTTCAAAATCGTGTATATATTGTAGATTTTCTTCTTTCCTCGGTTCTTACTGCACAACATACTTCATTGGTTGATGTATGTCCGTGGTTTAGTTCGATAAATTTCGATGTAGCTCAAATAATCCTAATGGCATACAATGAAGAGTAAGTGACATGCAATCTCACTTATAGCCTTAGTATTGTGACCTATATTTACTATATATTTTTTATGTTACTTCTGATACTCCTAATTGCATGTTGTTCACACTGGAGTTTGATCCTTTACGATATGGAATCCAAGACTTGTTACTTGGCCAATTCAGGTGAAGAATTCCATGGCACCATGAGACAGTAAGTCCATACATTCAGTATTTATATATCGGAGAGAGAGAGAGAGAGAGAGAGAGAGAGAGAGAGAGAGAGAGAGAGAGAGAGAGAGAGAGAGAGAGAGAGAGAAGGAGAAGTAGTTAGAGAACTTTCAGTATTGACAATAGTACTGTTTTGTGCAGATTAGTTAGAAAGCTAATAACTGCTCTCAAGGCCATAATCTAGGATACACTACTAGAACTTTTTGGCTTTTTGTAGAATCCACAATTATCAAAATACTCGGATTTAGGGCTGTTCAGGGAAGAGGCCATTGAGCATATTATTGTCAACATTCATAGCATGCCACCTAATATCCCTATGACATTTGTGCCCCCTCCACCATGGCCGCCGTGACCAAGACCACCGCCACGGCAGTACCCCCGAACACAAGTCAACAGGTTTGTTGTCGAGCTTCTAGAATCTGATGAATCTGAAGACGTCAATTTGGAAGCTTCAACCTCACAACGACAACAAGCTTCAGTTCTCTAGAAGAGCAACCACCCCAAGAGCATCCGGAAGAGTAACTACCCCAAGAGCATCCCGAAGAGCAACCAACCCAAGAGCGTCCCAAAGAGCAAGCACCCCCTCAACAACAAGCCTCACCACCCCAACAACAAGAATCATCCCACACACAATAGCACACTTCGTAGGAAAAAATGAGAACATGCTATCAATGTTTTAAACATCCAATAAGAAAATGTAGAATATTTGTCTTAGTTTCTATTGCTCTAAGAAATACAAAATGTTATCATAATTGATGTAACTATATGCTATCAAAAATACATTTATCTCTATTTATCTCTATGTGATGGTCGTTTGCACCACGAAAACTTGCTTCCTTGTAATGTCTTTACATTGAATGGTCCTTTCTTTTCTCCTTGGTACCTATTTCCAAAAATCAAAGTAATGTATATAAGTAATAATGATTATGGCATAGTTTTGGAATGAATACTTTTTCAAGGTTAGATTGAATAACATACCTTATGGCCGTTGCACTTGAACACATAATCATCAGGCACTTGTAGGTCATCCTCATTTGCCAAGTCTGTTCTCACTTGATGCAGTGAGATTTTTGACCTTATATTGAGTACTGTCAAGAGCTCATGTTCAAACCATACCTCTAATAACATCAATGGATTTTCAATGTCATCCTCCAAGTCCTGATCAATTGCTACAAGTTTTCCACCATTGACATAATGCCATCTCATATAATGAAAGGCCAAAATAAAATTCCTCGAGCCAATCATATATTTACAAACAATAGATTTCCTATGGATTTTGCAGGTAACCCCATTTAATTCTTTCACATCCCAATTTTTGACCTAAGAAATCCAAACATTTCTCTGATTTATAGATAAACATTGACAATGTTTTTTTGACCTCCTCGTCGTTATAAAAGAAGTCGACAAAAACATGCAATGGCATAAAGACAACGATTTTCACCTGACGATTTGCTACATTTGGTTTTATACACCTTTGCACGTCTTGGTATATCTTTAATCTAAAGCACTCACTTGTTTCTGCTGTTGGTATGGGCTATTCTGGACTATCGAATGAAGGCAGTGGTAATGCTTTCAAAGATCTATAACCTGTAACACTATGAGGTGCCGTGTAAAATTCATTATAAAAGAAAACTCCTCTCTCTGCCAAAGACCTGCTGGATGTTTCTTTGTATAGCTACTCACCAAGAGATGCATGAAAAACATCGAAGATTCCCACAATACTATCTATAGACTACTAGTCAACCAAGTTTGAAGGATATATATCTATACAGACGAATATAAGAGAAGCATAAGTATAGAAATGAAACACATTACATAAACATAATGTAAAAACATTTACTTACAGTTTGGTCTATGGAGTGGGATTCCATCAGGTAAACGTTGCAGACGCAGTTCTAAGTACATGTAGGCATGTTGCATAAGGACTTCCTTAATGCTCCTACCTGTGTCAGAGAGTTTGAAGTCTTGAACTTTGCCTTTGTAAGTGTCGATGAACTCATTCTTTGTTTTTTTTCACTTCCTAGTCTGCAACATAATCCAACTACCAATAGAGATTGTGGTAGTAATCTACCTTTGATTATTCATATCAAAACTGTTGTATACTATAATAGCTCTAGTAGAGGAGCAGAGATGCCTAGGACGTCTGGTTTCCATGGAAGCAAATAGAAAATAACAGTAGATGTAAGAAGATGGAAAAAGATGAGATGGCAGAAGAGATAACCTCCAAAATGTGGAAATCCATTCATTAAATGACGTAGGAACTTCGAAGAGACTTTTATTAAATGAGCTGAACGAGGGAAATTTTTAGATTGAAAACCATTCATTAAATGAGCTGACAACACTCTATTTTTCATATATATTAAAGAAATGACATTATAAAGTGTGGTCAAATGCATTTCGTATTTCTTTAATAACAATATATTCATATAAAGAATATATGAAAAATGTCTAATTATCAAAAGTTCCGTTATGGTGGCTTTCTTCCTATTGGTCGAAAGCCTTTCTCTCTCTAGAGAAAAAAGGCCCAAAGTTGAGTCCAAATTTGCCTAGTGATCATTATGGCAACTGTTTGCAAAGCTAGAAAGAGAAATGTGGAAAACTATAGAGCTCACTGTTTTATGAGAAATTCTCTTGAGGAGAAGAATAAGAGAATAGGAAATCCGGCATTAGTGATTGTGTAGGATGATAACCATAATGTTATTGTCCTTAAGTAAATTGCATTAGTGCATACACATGAATATTTGATTATAATAGCGTATAAGTATTTCTTTCACCTAAACCTTAAAATGCGGGATGAGGTTTAGTAAGTGAAGTGATATAAATTAATCAGGTAACCATATATATGGAAGGATGTCAATAGAAACTAATAAAAACCAATAATTTTTCTTTTTGTCAAGACATCATGAATAGTCAAGGCTGACAAGCTACTCTACATTTAGAGGAATAACTAGGGAAATAAAGTTCAAGGGATTGGAACCTCTAGGTCTCCATCCTTACACTTAATAAGAGCCTCCACACTACTAAAAGGCTTAGGAAGAGTCAAACCACCCACAGTAGTCAAAGAGTCATGTTCTACGAGTTAGAGTGGTTAAGTGAATATATTGACATGTTCCCAAAAGAGTTTATTGAGATGCCTCTATCACAAGAAGTGGACCATGAAATTAAATTAACTCATAGAGCCCACCCCACATCCAAGTGTGTATATAAAATGGAAGTTTTGGAAGCAATAGAATCAAGGAACAATTGAGGCAACTATTGGAAGAAGGAATTATCGATCTATTGTCTTGCCATGGGGTATAGATGCTCTTTTTCAGAAGAAGAAAGATGGAAAACTTAAGCTATGTATTGATTACAGAGATCTGATTGAATGTTTGAAAAACGATACTTGGTGTTTCTTCATGTACAACCCAATACGACAAAAAACTATCTCCAAGGTGTTGTGAATCGTATGTAATCAAAGAAAATAGGAGACCAGACTTATGAACTCTTACTACCTTGTATTTAAAGGGGGTAGAAAATGTATTTCATATCAATCTACTCAACCCTAACCACATTTTGCATGATGTGTAAGTCACCTTCCCAGTTTATGGACAATTCAAAATCTTGAGGAGATCTTAGAGGTTCAAGAAAAGGTCCTGAGAAACAGAGTTCTAAGAGTGTTAGGTCAAGTGAAATTTCTATCCAAATGGGAGAAGAAGAGGATTCGGTCAATATTTGAGATGAGAACATCTTAAATTCTAAGTACACATCCTCCCCTAAGCCTAAAGTAAATTCTTTCATTTTGTCAACTAAAAGCTAGAGAGAGAAATTTACTCTAGAAAGAGAATGTTAAGTTTTAAAAATATTTTTGAATGGGATTCTTGCTTTTGATCTTGAGAACTCTCGTGTTCAATCAAAATTTGAAACTAAAGTCAAATCGACAAGAAAACTTAAGTATAAGGATTCCCATGGAAACACCCTTGTCAGTTAGGTTGAATTAGGGGTTTCTCCTAAGGTCCACCAGGAATAACTCGATTTTCTATAAGGAATCTCATAAACCTTGGAGAGATGTGATGTAACAATGGTAATGTGTTTTTAAAAACAATTATATAAGGAGGATGCATTACACTTTTGGAATAATGATTTAAATTCTATAAGGTGGACACATTATGCTTTTGGAATAATGATTTAAATTCTATAAGGTGGACACATTACACTTTTCTATATTATCTTAAGGAGGAGTTTCACAAAACTACCATGTGGCAAGAATTTGGAGGTTCGGGAAGGGAAGGAGGAGGTTTGGGTAGAATTTGATTTTGGAAGCCTCAAAAGATGTGCGAAGCATGGGTTCCCAACTAGTTTGGAATAATGACAGAAATGGGAGAGTAAAAAGACATGCCTCACCTACATGAATTGGGTCTTACTCTCATACACATGAATATGTACAAAAAAATGGCATGATGCAATCCACATGGAATAGCCTCTCTTTTTAAATTCCTTGATAGTTAAAGAACGCTTTTGTTTTAAAAGAGTAATTAGTGCCTCTGGTACTTCAAAATTATTTGTGCAAAAGTTTTCTGATGAGGTGTAAGAAGTGTCATAAGAACAATGAGTGCTTAGCACTTAAAAAATTACATATGCAAAAGTTGCATAAAAAATCAATGAGTGCTTGGTATTTAAAGAATGATTTATGCAGAAGTTGCGTAAAAAAGGTAATGAGTTCTTGGTATTTAAAGAATGATTTATGCAAAAGTCATGAGTACTTGGCACTTAAAAAAATAATTATGAAAATATCTTCTCATGAGGTGTTAAAAGTAGCACAAAAGAAATGAGTACTTGAGATTAAAAATTCTTTATTTAAAAATAAAATAAAATAAAATAATAAATAATATATGAAATTGGTTAAAATAAGCCAATTGTCATATAAAAGGATAGGAAAGTTGACCAACAAAGTGTTGGTACCAACCTATGTATAACTTTCTTAATAAAGCATAACTCCATGTGATATACAAAAGGGGCCCAATGAGCTTAAGCCTTAAGGACCTTATGTGGAAATTCCTTAAATAAAGAATCCCCCTCCCTCCCTCTCCATCAATAAGTAGAACCCTCTTCTCCTTGTTTTAGGAACATTTTCAGCGAAAGATCCTTACTCTTTCAAAATATCTCATAAACCTTTCCTTTTACTCTCTTTTGAAGAATGGTTAGCTTAACCAAGGTAATCATAATCCCTTTATTCTTTATTTGAGCATGTTAATTAGTTGCTTAAATATTTATTTAAGCATGTTTAGGACTTCTCTTCTCCTTAGTGAGGGATCCCCATACCTTTCTTAGAGTTTATTTAGTGAACGATCTTTCTTTTATTTTGAAATAATCATAGAAAAGTAACCAAGTTCTGTTAAAATTTTACAAGATAGTGGGTTGCCTAAATGGAGAGCTTACCTTATCTCTTTTCCATGAGATAGGATTAGGCATCCCTAAATGAAGAGCTTACCTTATCTCTTTTCCATGAGATTAGGGTAAGGTTATGGTAAAGGGTAGATTAGGCATTCCCTAAATGATGGAGAGCTTACTAATTCTCTTTTCCATGAGATTAGGGTAAGGTTAGATTTGGGATTTCCCAAAGAGAAAGAGAGATAAGGTGAGTTCATCTTGTCCCATAAGATAATGGTTCCCTTTTTGGTCAAGGAAAAGCTTGCATAAAGATTTGGTTGATATTCAAAGTAAAAGAGTATGATAGAAAGGTAGTTCATAAGCATCCATATTTACACCCCAACAAGTAATGAAGATTTATGTGAAAGTTTTATGGTGTCCATTTTTGTTTTTCATGAGATAGTTGCTAGACTAATCCTCTAATCTAATGCTTAGGATAAGCATAGAATTTATGCTAATCCTTTAAACTAAAGTAAGCTTATTAATCTTACATTGATTATGTTCTTTTTCAAGATTTATGAAGCTAACCTTATGTTCTTACAAAGATACGATACATTTTTCTAATTTTATATTCTTGTTAATATACATTATATTCTTATGAAGATCCTTTTATACATAATGTTGAGGTAATGTAGTCCTCATGTAGGAAAAGATAGGCACCTAGTCTTTACTTCAGATTGGATGATCAAATCATACAATAGGTCCATACACATGAAAGAAAGATTAGTGTGCACTTTAGATTAGATGATCAAATTATACAATATGTCTATACACTTGAAAGAAAGATAGTCACCTAGTATGCACTTTAGATTGGATGATCAAATCATACAATAGGTCCATACACTTGAAAGAAAGATTAGGTTAACAAGGCTTTGCTTATGATGTTCTCATTCTGATCTACAATTAGAACGATGAACTTATGGACGAAGCCCACAATAGGATTAACTTCTAATTAATATGTTACCTCATTTAACCTTGATCCATCTATACTTTAGAGTCTAAAGAAGAAACTCATTAGTCTTTTCTCTTTCTCATGAAAAGTTATAAATTGAGTTTAGAAATGAGTCTATGATGTAGTTTTGGTATAAAGAATTCATAAGAAATATATTCTCCGCAAGTATAAATTCTTCCTTAAAAATATCCAAAGCTTTATGAGTTGAAGAAAGTTGGTTTTATATGAGACAAGTCTAGTGCCAAAGTACAAAGGATGAGAAGCACGTCATCTCAAATCATCTCTAATTACCTCAAGGCAAATCAAATTTGTAGAAGAGGTAAGCTTCTATAATCATTTTCTCACAATTATTATCAAAAAGTTTTTTAGATTTATTGTTTTAAAAAAGGATTGATTTATGCCAAGAATGCCTAGGAAGCATTACGGGTAATTTTTTAATCCTGTTATGGAGATATGAGACCTTGGGGTCTGAAGTAAGCTTGCATTGATTCATAGCATGAGAGTCCTCCAAGTGGTGCCTTGCATGGATGCATCATTCAAGGTATACTACAAATTAGTTAGATAATGGGCTCATAAATTTGATGGATTCTAGGCTAGGCTCTGATACCATGTTAAAATTACAGCAATGTGATGAGCTATGGTGGATCAAATGCTAGAATCAACATCACTAACAAAGAGATTAGATGATAATTAAGATGTGATTAGTGAGTAATTAACTGATAGCTTAATGTAGGCATGGATAATCAAAAACCAGTAAATTCTCATTAGGCCAATGCCTCAATTTATAGAGTTTACATCCAAGCATCTAATCCCACTGATTTCTCCTTGATTCACTCCATCTCTTTTACTTGATTCTCTCCACCTCTCCTAGAATATCTCCACACCTCATGCTACCCTTTATTCTCTCCCAGTAGATACTTCTCACCTTTTCACAGGTTCTCTCACATTTACAGATTCTCTTTTATAGCCTCTTGCTAAGGGCTTGTTCCCGCACACACCCTATTCACTTGTATATTTTAACTGGATATTGATGCACTCAGAAGAGAAGACACCTTAGTGGTTATAGGTGACAAGCAGCCCTCTATGATAGAGGAAGCAGGGGACATTCCAACCCCACTACTCCCCACATTTCCTATTGGTAACAAAGAATATTTGTTAATTACAGATATTCAAGCTCTCTTTGACATAAGGAAAGACTAATCTTGAGGAAGATGAAGATTTTGTGGATCTAGATTTGGATAAGTATCTCTTATTGGATTCAAATGTCAAGGACATTGAGTTCCATTCTGCTGCCGATACATTATCCATGATGTACAAGGATGCAAAAAGCTATGAATCCAACCTTCCCACTGAAGGGGAATTTCAGGCTATTTAGCGCAAAGACTTAATATTTCACACATGGGAAGGAAAGGGGCATCCTCATTGACGGTCCAAGACACTAACTCAACAATCAATATATGGACAAATGATTTACTTGTTGTTAATGACAAAAATCAGGTGTGTTTACTTGTTAATTACTTTTTATCATGCTGAGTAGCTTATTCTATTTGCTGTGTTGGCTCATCGACAATATTGTTTTGCAGCTGGTTGTGTTTGAGGATGAGTTTCTCGGTCGCGGAGCAAGCAAACGCGTGGGAGGACTCAGAATGGACTCAGCACTGGGAGAGTACATAAACCGATTGAAGTTTCCACAATTCATTATATTCCACAAGAAATTCTCAAAAGACAATGCAAAATTTCCTTTGTTTGCAATCAAGACATTATCCAGATACCTTGGGGCTTATCCCATCAGGTGGAATGCAGACAAAGTCATGCTTTTAGAGAAGTAGTTATTAGCATTGCGAATCTTTGGGAAGGGCCCTGGAGTCTATGCACTGAGGAGTAAATATTACTTAGCCTATACTACTTATGGATTGGCGTGTGGGATTAAGGATCCCAATATGCTAAGTGATTATGGCAAAAGGGAGCTTCTGAGATTCACAAAACCGAGGGTTCATCCAGTTTGCTAGTTATAGGATGTTGCAGAGCCATCTTCAAAAAGGGCAAGGCTTCATGCACCCGAGGATGTTAGAGTGAGCAGGTTAAGGAGTAGTAGTATATTCCTGTCTCTTGTAATAATATTCTCTTTTGTGTAATGTCATGTGACAGTTTTGCATATGATCATTTCTGAATTTGAAATGTTAATCATGGATCTATGGGTATCCAAATCTTCCCATTTATTTGTTTTGTTACTCGCCATTCTGCATGCTTAATACTTGCATTAGATCTCCTCCATATATCTTGTTTTCTTTCTGTCTTCACAGTTTTACTGCTTAATTAATTTGGGATGCTTTGAACTGCTGCTTCTTTTTGGCTTTGTGTACAAGCTTCCTATATGTCCACTGATGTAATTCCTCTAAACTGTTAGCTTTTTCTGCTCCTCCACCATGTCTTGTATGATTGAAATACCCGGAGCGTGCTTGATAATGTATTTTCTCCATTCCCTGGGTTGACCATATTGATAAACTACCATACCTCTTTGCAAACCAAGGGGTAAAATGGTATATAATATGCTTCAAGAGAATAAAAGAATACATTAATTAGTATATTTTTTAATATACAATATAAAAACTAGTTCAATGCATAATCTATCTAATACCATATAGTGGGTGATGTGTTGATCCATCCATGCATCAATCATTGATCTCTTGAACTCATCTAGCACTGTTTGAAATATCTCATGGTCCTCCTTCGTCCACACTTTCTTGTCACAGAACTTAAACATAGTGTCTAGAAATTTCCACACCTTGGCTTTCCGTGTTCTTGCTTGACTGCATGGTCTATTACTGCATTGTGAACGCACTTCCATATCTGTTGTATTTTACGATCTACACTGATCTCTTCTTCTACGACCTTCTGGTGTTGGTTCAAATAGAAACCTTCTTGCTTTAACACCCCCAATGGAAGGTTTCCTAGGTACATTCTTCCCATCCTTAGACCTTTTTTCATCTTGTTCAATTTTTGCATGTCCACCATGCAAACCAATGTCTGATAGAACTTTCTCTAGTGCTTTGATGGATGTAACCTTTGCTGTATTGGGCTGTAGAGTCCATGCAAAACATATGTATAAAAACAAGAGTTTTTCAATGATTCTGCAAAGAGCATGCATTGTACAAATGTGGACACTTGACAATGGAATATCGAGAATTGGCTTGAAGTTTGGGTCTTTCAAGTGCCTATCCGATGTCTTCTTCCAATACCTCTTATCAAACACCTTTGTATTGCACATGCAATATAAGCAGGGACTTTTTGAATTGGCACCCTTTGACACATTGTGCATACATTTCAGAGTTTTAAGATCACCCACCATATGCCACTCCACCTTATATTGTCCCATGCCTTCCACATCCAAGATTTTACCATTTCTCTGCTCGCTGATGATCTCGGGTATCGATGTCTTATGAAAGACCCAATGTAGAACATCAAAATTCTCTGATTCTACCTGCAATACATAAGAAACATAGGAACCATTAGTGTTTTTTATATGTAATTCTTTTTTCACAAACATATCTGACTCTAATAAATTTTACCTCAAATGATCCCAACGACAAAATATTGTTTTCAGATTGAACACTAAACCATCTAGAATCATCTTTTAGAATAGATGTATCAAGTGCCCTGTTCATCAGTGTGATGGTAACCTTTTCTAACTTTCTCTCCTTCACAATTTGACACTCGTCAAGCTTTAGCACAAATTTGAGGACACCATCACATTCTTCAGGAGTAACTTCAAACAACTGAACAGCATATGATTGTAAGGCCTTGAAGTCGTAGAAAATATTATTGTATCTATTGTAGACTACATCTCTTGTTGGTGCAGCATAGGTGTCTTCAATTTGAAATGGGGTTCCTAGTGCTTGCAGTACCTCTTCGTTTACTTGTTTACGTATTTTTTTTACCAAAGAAGGATTTGGCAATAATGATCCTTTCATACTAGAATCCTTCATCTTTTCCTACAAAGTCTTATAAATGGCTAAGTACCCTCTGTGTGATATACTAGCCTCATCAAGTATTGCATGGATGTCCTGTGGATTGAGTTGATTATCTTTGAAAAAGTCATCTATTTGCTTTTCTGAGACCTTCTTATATTTCTTCTCGTTCATCAGTGCTTCTGCACACTGGTGGCAATCTAAAAGAAGACTTAAATGTGTGCTAGAAGGTTCTTTTGTTGATTCTTTATTAGGGTGCAATAATGATCTGATATCATATTGAAATGCAAAAATTGATATACATGAACATATGCAATAATAATTGCTATTCATAAAATATCACAATAGAAACAAAAACCAATAGAAAGGAGCTTACTTGATTGCATGTATTCTCTTCTTGATGCCACCACCTCCTAGCTTCATTTGCTCAATATCCCTTAGTTTTTTTTGTCATTTATGGAGACCTAATGAGGTATGCTTATGTCTTAATTCAGACATTTGTTTTTCAAGCCCTGAAATGGTTTCCTTACTGCTTAATAACTTCTGTACACAATGCTCCATGGTTTTCTTCAAATGAATGTTCTCCTTCTCAAACAAATCTCTTTCTAATTTAAGAACATTGCTTGTTGCTTCCAAATGATGTGTATATCCTAGGAGCCCATTATAGCCATCTCCAACAAAGTTAAGCAGAGATGTTGTATTCCTAAATGGGGGTGTGGAGTTTGTAAAAGGGTCTTTTGGATATAACCTCCCATCAATCCATAAATCTATGTTTTTCTTCCCTTGCATCCTCAACATTTCTTTAGAAGCAGTACACAAAGTATTAGGTTTATTTCTCTTACTTAGAGGTTCATATTCATGTTCAAGCTCGATGTGTAGGTTGTAAATGTCTCTTTTCTCTATATTCCTCCTTGTGCTCTTGATCCCTCTGCCATCCTCTTGATTCTCTCTGTGTTCCTCCTTGCTCTTGATTAGTAGAAAAATCTGAATGGAAAGAGAAAGGTGCCAAAATAGTAAAAAGAAGTAAAGAGTCCAACTAATTTGCAAGAAAAACCTTGATTTTAAAGGTACCAATACCTGCAAACTTTGATATGTAATAACTTCAAAATTTGAGGTAAAGTTTCTTGTAGTGAGGGAAGTTTCGACAACGTCTAGTCTTCTACCCTCTAGAGGGACTGGTAGAGTTGCTTTGTCATCCTTGACCAAGGCCACCATCCCTTGCCTTTCTTTCTCAAAAGTGGACCTTCAGCTTCTGGCTCAGCAGTCATATCTTTGGAGGCCTCCACCTTGGCCCATGCAAGATTGTTGGTAGACATCTTAGGGACCTTCTTATGTAGGCAAGCCTTATCGATCGGTGGTGAGCCTTGAAAGATCATTGATATTCATCCCTTAGGATGAGGATACTACTAGGTTGAGTTTGATTTGCTTGTAGCATCAGATAGAGTCATATAGTTGAGCCTTGAAAGGTCATTGATATTCATCCCTTAGGATGTGGATACTACTACGTTGAGTTTGATTTGCTTGTAGTATCAGATAGAGTCATGCAATTGAGCCTTATTGCACTGTGTACGACTGAGGCTTACTTTGTCAGATGGTAGCACGTTCTTCCACCCAAGTGTCTGACCCTATGGCTAGCATCTCAGGCTTTCCTGATAGTTTGCTTTCCTAGTCTTAGGAAGGAATACCTTCCTCTCCTCTCGGCATAGGTGTTGTTATTAGGAGAGGGATGGAATCCCCTCCCACCACCACTTTAGTCCTAGCTCACACGGCCTAGATTCCATCTCTCGGCATAGGTGTTGTTATTAGGAGAGGGATGGACTCCCCTCCCACCACCACTTTAGTCCTAGCTCACACGGCCTAGATTCCATCTCTTTATATTTGCATAGCCTCTCTAGAGTCAACTTCTCATGCCATAAGACTTCCTTGCCTTTGAGGAGCTCCTATTTTGCAGAGGGTTGAGTACTTTGGTCTGCTAGACCAATGCTTCAGTTTCTACCTTGCTAGAGCTTGTTCTCACTGTCAATCTACGAGGGTGCCTCTAGTGGTATCTCCCCATTCCTAGTTTAGATCCTCATGAGGGGATTGGGGGAATATTGGTCCCCCCTAAGCCTTAGAGAACCACGGCCTGACGTGGAAAGACAGTCTAGTAGGCCACAAGAGGATAGAGTTTTGTCAGAGAACCGTTATGAGCATTTATTGTCACAACCTCTCAATGGTGATAGGCTTCCCTAGTACCCTTGAGGAACCCGTTCGCTGTTCGCCTCCCCCTTTTTGATCGTTGCCTCATCACGATCTCACTACAAGCATCCAGATTTGCGATGCACTTTGACCCTTTAGAGCCTTCCGCGTGCCCTTCATAGCCCTTGGAGCCCCTCCCTCTGTAGGCAAACCCTTCTCTCCCTCGGCCCCCTCCTCAGCCCTCATCCTCCCCCCATCATCCCCTTGTTATGGCTCACCCTAACCCTCCTTGAAACACATCCAAAAAGAGATTACTTGGTGAACCGCAACTGTCGTGAGAGGATCTTTCCAATGGCCGAGCTTATAACCCTTGAGGTCTCCAAGCTCCACAACTCCTTGAGAAGCAATTCCACTATGCCTCCTGTGAGCGTTGTCACACCGTCGCGTTGCACTACGGGTACTCGTCCCTCCTCTCACCTCACTTCACTCACACACACTCACTACATGCATTAGGGAGATAGATTAGCAAGAGGATTAGCAAGAGCAAGAATCAATTGCACAATGGGAGAGTATCTTGTATTATGAGAGATATTCGCTTATATACATGGCCATAAGTGTTCACACTCACTTAAACTGTGGCTAGCCGGGCACTTTACGCACATAAGAGGCCTAATGCTATTACAATGACTACTCTCATAATATATCCATGCAGTACATCACATAGGACATCATCCTAACTTGCTACCAGACGCTCTTGAAGCAAGAATCGCCATAAATACTCCGTCACACCATTACGGGCGCCCGTCCAAGTTGTAGCTTTGGACACTATTGCTTCATATCTTGAATGTATGACCCTTTGGTGTATCTACCGTGACTCCTTGATATAAGATAATGGCAGTAGCTCTTGTTAAGCCTAGAATTGGGTTAACACCCTCCACCCCCACCCTTTGCTTTGGCTTTCCTCTTTGCATCTCCCTCTGATCCGACCTCATCGAAGCCCTCTCCCCTCGTTCCACCTCACCAGAGCACTCCCACCACCCACACCGCCTGAGCGCTTGATTCGGGGAGGTTGTAGAGTAGGCTAGTTTGGTTCGACACATCTTCACAGAGCCAATAGAGATGCCCATCACTTACTTTCTGATGCAAGCTCTCCCTCCATAGTCACCTGGTAGCTCCCTTGAGTGTTGGGGATGAGTGCTGGGGGCATCTAGCTTCTTTTGATGCCTCCCCATTCAAAGGAGCTAGTATTTTCAAGGAGATTGCTCTAATTTGTATATGTGTGGTTCTACATCACTCCAAGCCTTCCATAAGAGAGTGGCATGATGATCTTCTCCTTCCCCTTGAGTGTAGCATCGAGGATGGATTAGAGCATGGAGTTTGTGCCTAGTGCTTGCCTGCTATCGCTATTCATGTATAGGCCATAGAGCTCTTGTATTATTTCCATGATCTACGTATTCACGTGCTCTCATATTATGTGCATGATTTGTGTATTGATGTGATCACTCACTCCTACCATTGGCACCGATGGAGGTGATTGGCTCTTGCCACAAAGACCTAGAAGGAGAGATGGTATCCTACAGCTTGAAGAGGTGCTGCTTTTTGTTTTTCTTCATGTTTAAGTGGTAGTACCCCTTTCTCTCTCCCACAGATACTTGCATTGTGGCATTACCCCTTTCTCCCTCCTATAGATACCCCCCTCCTATAGATACCTCTCTCCTACAAATACCTACATTGTAATAGCAGCAGAGCTGATAATATGCATACTCTAGGGCTCGGATAGATTGGATCCACATGGAGGGTACTCGGGAGCCATGCCGAAGAGGTTGTCAAGAGGGATTGATCCATTTGATTCTCAAGGAGGGTGGTGTGCCTATAGAATTCTAGCCAAGGCCATCAACTGCCATGCCGACAAGTACAACCTTTCCTCCCTAAATTGATCTATGGCATGCAGATGAGTTTCGTCTAGGATCAAAGCATTCTGGACAACATCTTCTTCAGTTTCTAGGAGGCAACCGCTTTGGCCAAGTGGCGGGTAGCATTGTTCTCATTCTTGATTTTGAGAAAGCATATAATAGAGTGGACTTAGGCTTTTGAGAGGGGATAATGTACCTGATGGGATTCCCTGAGGAGTGGGCCCGAGGTGTTTCCGAGCTCTTCTTGGCTTCACATATCCAAGTTCTCATTCAGGGAGCCAGAGGTGACATGTTTCCACTCTCACTTAGTCCAATAGGGCTGCCCACTACCACCACTATCACCTTGTCTATTTTTCTTTGTAGCCTATGGCCATGAGTAGTTTTCTCTCTACTCAAGAGATAGGGCTCCAAGGGTTGTGTCTTCCCATATGCATGTAAGAGGAGCTCTTTGATTTTGAGTTTGTAGATGATAGAGTAGCATACCTATTCGAAGATGAGGGGAACCTCCTCCAGAGATTTGCCAAGGATGATACATTAGCATACCTGATCAAAGATGAGGGGAACCTCCAGAGATTTGCCAAGGCAATAGAGATATTCTATCTTCGTCGACGTGCATCTAGAGTGCAGTCGTCGATGTGCATCTAGACTGCAAATAAACTGGCACAAGTTGTGTGGATTTTGGGTTAGCTCTTTGCCCACCTAGGCTTGGAGTCTAGTTGAGGCTTTTTAGTGGCTCTTGAGTGGCACCACTCTAGTTCGTTAACTTGGATGATAGGTGCGTCAATATCTCCCTAGAGTAGTAGCTAGCCCCTCTTCTTTTGAGGATTAGAAAGAAGCTATTATACTTGAGTTTAGCTAGGTGTTCGTTAGCTAGCCGGGTCATGGTGGTGAACTAGGTTCTTCTCGCCACCATGTGTGGTACATCACCTCCTTGTGGGCCAAGCTTGCATTGGTTAGGTTCAGTTGGTTAATCTACAATTTTATTTAGGCTGGCAGTAGCATGGGAGGCCGACTCAAGCTAAGGTGGGCTTGAAGAGTGATCATTGCCTTGTCACCTTGCCGCGCCCACCACCGCATGCTAAGTAGGACATAGGCCAAGGTGGAGAGTGATAATTAGCCCCGCTGCCACCCGCCATCAAACGTAAGGGGGCTTGGGCATCATTGGCCCCTCCATTCAGAGCCATGCCCTTTTGGGCAAGTTGATAGTTCGTGGCCTTCTTCTAGGTGGTGAGCCGCCGCACCCACCATCACATGTAAGGGGGCATGGGCATCATTGACCCCTCCATTTAAATACGTGCCCTTTTTGGAAAGTTGATAGTTTATGGCCTTCTTCCAGGTGGCGAGCCCTGGAAGGACTTCCTTTTGGCCAGGATATTTGCCTACACCCCAATTTTGGGAGGGCCTTGGCCCTAGAGTACGAGATAGATCTCCACGGATAGCTAGGCTCATGGCTTTAGCCCTATATTTGAAGACATATTTGCAACCAAGCTCTTGCATGATTGGGATAATCTTAGGTTGGCCCTTCAACAAGCTGCTCTAGTTGCATCCGAGGAGCATCTCCAACAGCCTCTGATCTA
This sequence comes from Cibotium barometz, assembly GCF_041138505.1. Lineage (NCBI taxonomy): Eukaryota > Viridiplantae > Streptophyta > Polypodiopsida > Cyatheales > Cibotiaceae > Cibotium > Cibotium barometz. The sequence continues at coordinate 11,248,079 of NC_141078.1, forward strand.
GAACCCTCTTGTACATTTGCTCCCAGTGGTCATAGGCAACCTCTAATCTGGAACCCCCTAATCCGTTTGCCCCACTGGTCTGGGGGCTTGCTTGCACGTATCATGGGGTGCTTTGAGCATGGGTCTCGCTCGATCACTTTGGAGATTGTCTTATGTTTAGATAACTATCCCCTGATTTTGAGAGGCGCTTGGCCGCCCTAGAGTATGAGATGGATCTTCATAGAGATACAAGCTCATAGGTTTAGCCGGGGGTGGTCAAAAAGCGAGCCAAGAGCAGCGAGCACAAAGCAATGAGTAGAGCTCATGTTCTTGTGAAAGTGAGCAGGTAGGGGCATGGTATGATGTTAAGCGAGCATGAAATGTTAAAGAGAGAGTGGAACCACAGTGCAATTCTGTAGCAATCAAACAAAGAAGACATGAAATGTTCTAAAATGACCATTGCAATAATTTTTTTTTCGAACCAATGGTGCAGATACAAAAAATCACTATTAAACCCATATTGCTTGGCTCGCTAAAAAGATATTGAATCTATAGTATTCACAATGTTGGAGAGCCATTAGGAAACAAAAGACAATAGACAGGAAAATTTATAAAATAACCAAAACATTTCCAAAACAAGTACTACGGTTCAGCTGGTATGACATGACCCCCATACATATTTCAACTAAAGTGGGTTGCAGGTTCCTAAAGCTGTTGAGGATGACTTCTAATAGACTTAGTTAGCATGTCTTTTACAATTCTCTCAGAAATACAAACTTGATGAATATGCATATTGTTGTTCACATCCTGTCCAAGAATCATTAAGAACACAAAGTATATGTGCTTGCATGCAAGATATGGTCTTTTCTTGGCCACTCTATCTCTGAACTCCACACATGAACACATTGGATTCTTCTGAATAGTGACCTCTATCAGAGATGTGTCTTGGCTCCCATTGGTCAATGGATTAATACTAAATGTTTCCTTTACCCCTTCTATATGTATATGGCTGCCTACAACTTCTGCATGCATATCTAAGGCTGCAGTGATTTGACCAAATGCAGCCTTTGAAATTCCTCGTCGATATGGAAATTGTTTCACCTCCTTGTTTGTCTCGCTAGTGCCTTTTGCAAGCTCCTTTTCTAGAAAAAACTCAAGAGGAATACCAATGTCATATCCTGCTCTAATAAGCTTGCAGGCTTCTTTCACTTGTAACTTGGTACCTTTAGCAATGGGCCAAACACAAGGGACATCCTCTGGTGGATGTAATATTGTCTTTGTAATTTTCCAAGTGTGCCTAACATCTGTATTACAAAAATAGCAATACTTCTCCTTTTTCCAGGAGGATAGTTGACAATCACTCCAAAAACAAGGACTGACATCACCCCCTCGCAACCTTGAGCTACACTTTTTCCCTGATGCCCAGTGGTTGCACTCAACTCGATTCACTGTTGGTATCCTCCGCAAGGCCCACTTTGTATCATGCACATCACTTTCAAGGCTCTCTAAAACTTTGCATTGCTCATCGACCTCTATTGCAGACTCTAACCTCTCTCTTGTCACATAGTTAAACTCAGGCCTATGGCTAGAGTTGCCAAAGTTTTCTTCTGTCGAGTCGTGTAGTGGCCTTTTGGCTCGAATAGTTTTATTCTCACCCTTGAATTTTACCCTATTTGAAAACATAGGGGTCCCCGCCACTGCATCATCCACTGCTCGTGAGGTAGCTATTGGGGATGGACTTGCTTTCTGTCGAGAAAGAGCTCTCTCAACCAAAAGCTCCAATGTAGGCCCACAACCTGTGTATTTTCCTTCCAAGAAAGCCAGTTGTCTGGCACATTGGAAGTAAGCATTGATTAGATCTGTCACACAAGCATCATAAAGACTAATCTTTTGCCTATACCCCTCCCCTGCCAACCAGCTTGCATGCTTGGTCTCTGACATATTTGTCCTTGGGACAAGAGCATTGACAATAGGCTCTCCATCCTACAAGAGAGTGGTAGAAATTGATTAAAAACAATGCAGTGCACATAAGTAGGAGGCACACAATAATACAATGAATAATCTCTTACAAACATTACCTTTAAAATGAAATGACCCCATCGACTAACCCTATAGTGCCACCAACTCAACCAGCTAAGAAGCTTAGGGATGTTTCTATCAGCTGCCTTGCCAGTTGCCCACCATGCTCGTATCCTGCGAAATTGCTGAAGGGCACTTTCTTTGTTTGGGGCAGTCCTCCACTTCTCACACATCTCCCTGTGCTTTTCTTGATGTGGGCTATAGATGTACCTCTGCGTGTGGACACGAAGGTTGTCTTCCCAATGCCATAAACATGACCTTTCCCTTTCAATCATCTCCTTTCCATCGTTGAAGACACGTCTCACTGCATTCCAGTTAGCGCCAGCCTCATCCGCCATAAACCCAAAAAAATTTGCTACCTTCCCTGTGTGCTCCACCATTACCAAATTCATATTTTCCCAAAACATGACTTGAGCATCCTCATCCTCTTCTCTAAATTCACAAGTTGCTATTGTCAATAGCTCACCAATCCTGCATGCCACAAATGGAAACGGAGTTATATTAAAGACACAAATTAAGCAATGCTCTCTACCGCTTGTAACTTACATGTGGTCATAAACATGTGCTCCCATTGTATGCCATCCAGTATCCACTCGATGCACATGATCAAAGCAGACCCATGCTTGATTAAGATCCCCATTACCATCCTTGTCCATTCGCCGAACAATGTCAATCCCAGAACCAGGTCCAGTAGTAGACATCTTAAAGATAAAGCAACGCTCAGTAGTAGTGGTGGCTTGCAATGGAAATCGAGAACCATGGAAGAACTCAAAATGGCATGTTCTTTTTAGATTAAGAATGGCTTCATATCCTTCACCCAGAGGCCGTGTTGTTTTTCGTGTTTGCATTACCATCTGCTTCACCCTGCATTCATAAAGCATACTTAGTGTATTAAAGATGATAATTGCATACTATTCTTTGCTAAATTGCACTTCCTACGTACTTTTTGACATTTATCAAACTTTGCAACTCTTGCGACATCTCCTGTAGCTCCCTCTCTGTCATGAATTCTCCCTGTGCCTTGTCATCATCAGTGAATGCTCTTAAAACCACCTCCCTTGCCACAATCATTTGTACCTTTCTGGGCCCAGCGTTGTGGTCGATGCCCACTGCACGTGCTACAAAGGCCTTGATATTTCGTATCGATGCTCGGCACATTCCCTTGGAAACCATGTGTGTATGTTTGCCATAATGAATAAATAGTCTGCTATGCATTGATTCTTTTGGCATAAAATAATAGACACAGGCAGGACATTCTTTAAGACACATTGGCACATGTTTGCAGAAAAAACACTCAAGGTTCCCGAAGCTCCCAATTGCTAAATTCCCATATTTTGGAGATTTTATCAGCTGCCCATTCCAATGGAGTTTGTTTGGTTGATTCATACGTGTCCTAAAGGAGCAGTGCTCATTCATGCACTGGAAGGTTCCCCCGCAGAAGCTCTTCCTAAGAACAAAAGTTTTATTGGCCCTAGTTTGCGTTTGTGGCTTTGTCCAAATGTTGCCCTCGTATTTTTGCTCCATCCCTTCCATACCTTTCCCACCTTCAAGCTCATATGTACTGAACTCTGGGTACACCTTGGGAAGCTCTTTTACCTTGCCTTTGTAATCACAATCATGGATTAAAGTGTGCAAGACATCAGTAGGAGGTAACATGCGGATTATTTGAAAGCAAGAGACCGCAGTATCAAACTGAACATCTTCCTCTTCCAAATGTTGAAAGCACTTTTCCACAGGAGAGACCTCTATCTCCTCTTGCAATGACCCATGTGCTTGGACATTGATTTCTTCTATCTCTTCAGTGTCCAAGTCACTGTAAAGCACAATGCTCTCTAATTCAATGCGCAATGCAAAACAAAAAATGTCAAAGACAAAGTTAATGCCACTTACATTGGAGTACTCTTTCGAGAACCGGGAGGAAATATAGTTGAGGGGCCTTGTTCTGGGGTCTCAAAATAATTCTCTGATTTGGCAATATATACAGAGGACAATGAATGCTCCAAGATAAAATATGCCTCGTCTCCAATCCCTGCATACAAGTGTAAAGGACAAATGGGCTCATACTCTCCTCCAATTTCAAGTAAGGCCTCCACATTTATCCCACCAATAGTTCCAAGCTTCCCCCGGATCATGTTGATTGACACAAGACATTTGCCATTCAAGAAGGGGACTCGAATGCATGCACCCATTGTAGAATGGAGGAAAACACGAGCCTCCCTGCATAATGCAATCACAACAACAATTAAGGAATTTACATTGAATATTAGCCAAAAATATTTTAATACTAGATGTTCTTGCTCTAATCAATAGCATATACTAGCCATAATACAATTTTACCAGGCTCATTTTAAGACTATGGGTAGAAGCAAATAAAAATATTTATTGCAAAAATAGTCATAATGAAGGGTATCAAGAAGAGTACATGTATATATGTATATATGTTTGTGTGTACACGTGTGTGTATGTATACACACACACACGCACACACACACACACACACACATATTTGCTTTGTGTTAGTTCTTGCGCTTTTTCATAATCTCCTATTAGATTTCAAAAACTCTACCAGTTGGATGCCATAGCATAACTGTGCTATAGATTTAAATAAATCGGAAAAATATTGACCAAACCCTTAAATTTTAGTGTTGAAATTCATTAGTGTTAGGATAAAAAAATTTGTCCAGTGCCTAACTTAGGGTTTTTAGTAGTCGGCTACTTCTTATGAAGCAATTACTTAACGCTTTTAGTCGTCCTCCACACAGAAGCATCTTCCCTCGAACACACACGCAGAGAAGCGATCATGAAGCATCATACGTCTCCCCAGCAAAGAAACGCTGATCTCATGCGCAGGGCCCTCTCCCCACTCCAATCTTTCTCCCCAACAAAGAGACACAGAAAGGTATCATCATCCATGAATTTGTGCTATTTTGCCTGAATGAATTTGTGCGCTCAGCGCACAAAATAATAGGATGTTTTGCTGCCGCCACACTCCACACACAGTAGTATGAGATGTGCGGTGTAACTTCTTGCTATTTTTCTTGAATGAATTTGTGCGCTCAGCGCACAAAATAATAGGATGTTTTGCTGCTGCCACACTCCACACACAGTATGAGATGTGCGGCGTTACCTCTTGCTATTTTTCTTGAATTAATTTGTGCGCTCAGCGCACAAAATAATAGGATGTTTTGCTGCCGAGCAGTGACAAAATCGTCACGATTTTGAGTTCGTAAAATTTCTGCCGCCGGCCCCCCTTGGATCCCCCCGGCGGCAGAAATTTGGAGAGAGTAGTGTAAGAACATGCTATCTATATGGTGCTGTCTCAAACACATTGCATAGAGTGTCTCTCTTACTACTGTCTATATTATGCAGACTTTGTGTATACAAGAAGCTCAAAAAACTCACATTTGATGTCTTCTTGGTTGAGAAACGGCTCACACAGTCGAGAGAGGAGACCAGCAAACATGTGCATCTAAAGAACAATAGCACAAAAAGAAAAAAGTTTGTCCTTAAAAAAGTGTTGGATTGCGAAATATCACTTCTAAAGTTTCTTAGTACTCAATATTGAACGCCTTCAGATTTGGGCTACCGAATCTTTATATATTTTCCAATAAATTTGAATGCCTTGAATTGAACACCTGAAAAGGGCTCCGTAAATATTTTCCAATGGAGATTTTTTTAAAATATTCAATACGGCTTTGAATGCCTTGGAATTTGGGCCAAAGCACTCCATATGATAATCTCAAAGATATTCTGTTCGTTATAATGAGTTGGCCGTTTTGTTGGATAGTGAATGTGCCACCTTTGTTTGATGATTGTGTTGCAGTACTGAATTTAATCTCTTTAGTGAATGTGCCACCTTTTCTTTAAGTTTGTGTCGTATTACTGAATTTGCTGTTAAAATAATCAATTAATTATACAATACGAGTACAATACTATTTGAAGATTTGTTCTTGTATTTTTGCATGGCTATCTGGTTTTCAAATGAGTTCGAGTCATTTCACTAGAGCATCTTGCTTGAAAGGTTCTTGTTGTGCAAAAATGGATGAGTTACCTCTTGCTAAGCGGAAAAAGAGTGTGCAGGTTGGCCCAGGTGAGAGCTCATCGAGACACACAAGGAGGCAAGCTGATTTTTCTAGCACTTTGGAGCAAGCCGCCTCCTCAAACCCTACTACTACAGAGCATGCGGTACATATCATAGATGACACTAACCTGGAGGTGGATATGGATAGGCAGCATCTACATAGTGATGAAAGAAATGAGGAGGATGGACAAAATGTAGTGGGGGCAATTGAGGAAAATAAAGGTGATCAAAATGAGGGTGAGAATACTCAAGGTGGTGATAATGAGGATGAAGGTGAGAATACTGAGGATACTGGGAGAGAGATAGAGGGGGAAGAGAACACACATCCACTAGAGGGTCAAGAAGAAACAGTTGTCACAACCCAAACTGAAGGAAGCAAGCAGAAAAAAAATAAGGTTGATATTTTTGGGAAGATTCTAGAGACATCTACTCCACAAGCCTTTTTAGATAGGATAGGAGTCAAATTTAGGTCTCCACCTCCACGTGTTCCTCTCTGTAGGATGATCCAGACGGAGGCAATCCGAAAGGTTTCTCCCTCAACAGATAAATCTCTTACTCGAAGCTTCAAAAAACTAGGTGGGTACATTGAGAGCATGGGAGCTTTCACAGTATCAATTATGGACTTGGAAGGGGAGGAGACACCATTGACACAAGAGAGGGAGGAATCTTGGGATGAGCATTGGAGGACTGTGAATCAACAATTTGAGGATACTCTTGCACTTGACCCCGAGTGGGGTCCGTACTTGAGCCGAAAAATGGTGCATATTCTTGATGGTAATAATCGACACAATGCTTGGATGGACTGCATTTCTACAGGTGAGTTCTCATTGGGATGTTATAGTTTCTTATGCTTCTTTGTCCTTCCTAATTTTGTGTTTTATTACAGGGTTTCAAGGGGATTTATCCATGCATTGTTGTGTTCTCTGTAAATTTTATGTGTTCGAGCGGAGGGATGTGGGTGAGCTTTTGTTTTCATTGTCCAGGTTGAACAAGTAAGTTAATTTGTCATCAGAGTCTCCTTCTATGTCAAGTAAGTTGTTTGTACTCAAGAATATTAACATATTTCTTCTTTGTTTTGTAGGACGCATGATTATGCATTTGTGCCAACCACATTTGGTGATCGTCTATTTCAACTAAGAAGATTGGGAGAGTCCGACCTAACAACTCTCATGGCACATTTGGACAATGAGGACAAGCTATGGGTTGAGAGAGAGATGCAGAGTGCATCTGCCAGAGGAAGGCCTAGTTGGCTTCATTTGCCAATCCAGATTATGACTTGGCTCTTGTTCAAGGATGAGATGGAGCAAAAAATTGATGAGGCATCAACAAATGGACCACTTGCCGAGTCTGCTAGGGAGAATGTGACTCGAAAGGTAGAAGTTCTCTACAGAGGAAAAACATCAAAATATGCAAGGATTGCTGATCCCTCCAATGGTGAGGCCTTTTGGTGTGCAGTGCTCTCCCTCCCATGGCACGCGTCAAGCAATCATGTGGCCACAGAGGAAAAGCTCAATATGATAGGTTCTGCTTGCATCAGAGACACAGATAAGGCTCACATTGTCAAGCTATTGGACAACTCTCAGGCTGCAGTGCGATCACTTGAGGGTATGCCAAATGATAAGACAAAGGTTAGGGAATGGCTGCACATGTACTCCTACTGGCTTCAGATCACGGAGCTGGGTTTGAGAATCCAAAATGATATTAAAAATGCCGATCGAGTCAGGTTGCCAGGTGAGAGCCGATTCACCTCTTTTGTTGTTCTATGCAGAAGAAAGTACTTCAAAAGGGCTTTCAAAGTGCACGAAGGAGGCATAAAATTTAGCCATGATATTGACCATCAACCAGGCCTACAAAGTGCTACACGGTGAGTCGTTTATAGGTTTTCCTCCAACATAACCCAGATATTCCTTGTTAAAAAACATGCATGCTTCTTTCTGTGTGTTGTTTTATCATTTGTGCTTTGGCTTGCAGATGGTTGCTTTCTGAAATTGAGGAGCACCAATTGGATATTTTACCCCCTCTCGCTAGTGTGTGGCTTTGTGTTGACAATCAATCTTATATGTATGCCGATTTGAAGCTTGGAAGAGTAAGTGATTGAATTTGTCATTTTGAATCCATGATTGAGAAACATGTTCATATTGAGGGTGAGTTGTGTTTACCCATGTTTGTCATTGAACAGGCCATGTCAAGCATAGAGTCTCGTTTCTGCCCGTGGTGGTTGGACCTTGAAAGAAACCATGTGCCTGAGGAGGAGCTTGATCTGTATCGCCAACATAAGTCTATATTGGAGCTTCGTAGCCAGCAAATTGATCATAATGAGGCCACATCCACATCACATGCAACATCGATTGCATCGGCTTCTTTTCGTAAGTCATTGCCAGTGAATTTAGGGAGGGAAATAGTGAATCGTGCATTGGAGGTGAATCGAGCAATGGAAGCAAATAGGGAGCAGAGTCAACAACAGACATCCAATAGTAGTGCAGGCGGGATACAACCAACTGACATCATAACCAAGACATTGCAAGCTCCAGGTATGTGAGCTTCCTACCTCATCTCTATCGTGATCCGATTGTTTTGACTTGAGACTATGTGTGTTAAATGTCAAAAACCTGTCTATAGGAACCATTTATGCCTTCAATGTCAGTATTGAGGACCTTGCAGCTACTTTTGTGAACATGGAGGATGCATCCTCATTGGGAAAGCAAGTGCTTGATGCCATGAATGTTATTTGCACAGTAGGGAATGTCAAGAGTAGAGGGTCCGATTACTGTGTGGAGTTGATATTTGCAGACTTCCCCTCAAATATCATCATTGGAGGTTGTGTTGCAAACAAGGTTCCATATTGGAATAAGATTGGGGATGGCATGTATGACTCTACTTTTAAAGTTGTTGATTCTTGTCTCTCGGATCGAGGCTTCTTTACATGCCTTTACACTATGGAAGAAGGAGTGACCATTGAGCAGGTTGCACAGAGCGTTGGGTTTGGCATTTATCATAGACAGGTTGTGAGGTGTACTCCACCTATTGGGAAGAAGATGGGGCAAATGATTACTACCCAGGTATTGGTGTTGTTCTCTTTGGGGCTGTCATTTGTGCAAATCTTCTTTGTCCCATTTAAGGTGAAAATGCATGAACAACCAATGTGTCTTTGCTTGTAGGTCACTTGTCTAATATTGGCTGTTTTTGTTCGCTCAACATCTCCTGCTACAAGCTTTGTGATGCATGGGGATCAACTAAGGGATTTGGCACTAGGTGATGATCTTGATGTAGGGCAAGATCTTATCTTTGACATGTATGTATGCATTCAAATCAAGATAGAATTTAAAATGATTTTCGGTGATCTTTATGGCATATGGTTAATGGTTTGTGTGCATTTTCAAGAGTGCCATCGGAGGATCTGGTGAAGAGAAAGGGTAGACCATGGCGGGGCGGTTGTCAGAGAGGTCAGCGGCTTAGCAAATACATCGTCTCCGTCTTCAGTCGTCCTGGGGACACGATTTTGGATTTGTTTGCTGGCACTGGAACTCTTGGGCTAGTGGCAGCATTTATGGATCGCAATGTCATAATGTTAGACAAGGATGAGCGGATCTATGATCACCTGTTAGAACCATACTCAGCAAAGGTATGCATGTTGAAAAGATAAATATGTTAGTAGAGAATAATTTTGTATTGATAAAGCTTATTTTCTTTTCTTTGTGTCTCTTGCAGTTATGAGGATCACATGTCTACATCAGAATGCCATTAGAGATAGTCTTTTTTTTAATTGAGACAATCATTTTTTTGGGACTATTGGAAGTAATGTTTTGATGGATGTTATGCTTCTGAATGTTTTTTACAATAGCATGTAGCTGATTGTTGGACAATTTTTATTTGGATTATAAATTTTTTAAATCCTATGGTTATGGTTTCTAAAGAGTATTATATTGTTGTGTCAGTGGTATGGCTATTAAAATTGGTGTGCATCTTAATGGCTTGATTTCTATGCTATCTAGTCGCTGTGGTTTCCATGTGGTTGCAAACAATAGTTTGTTTCTATTAGTAGCTCAATGACCAATTCAACGTCTTTTTAGCGAGCCAAGTAGTATGAGTTTTGTAGTGATTTTTTATATCCGCACCATTCATTTGAAAATGCTTTATTTGCAATAGTCATTTTTAAACTTTTTTAGTCTTCTTTGTTCTGTTCATTATAGAGTTGCACTATGGTTTCACTCTTCTCTTTAACATTACATGCTCGCTTAACATCATACCATGCCCCTACTTGCTCACTTTCACAAGGACTTTATTTCTACTCACTGCTCTGTGCTCACTGCTCTTGGCTCGCTAAATAGACGCACCCGGTTTAGCCCTACATTTGAGGCTAGTCTCTTAATCTTGGGATTAGCTCATCCTACTCTTCACCATTTTGCTCTAGTTACATTGGAGAGAGAGCGTCTTCAACCCCTTGTTCCATTTGCTTGTGGTCACAGGTAGCCTTTGTTCTAAAACCCTGTGGTCCATTTACCTGGTGGTCACATGTTGGGGCCTCACCTACATGTATCATGGGGAGTTTTGAGCATGGGTTCCCCACATTGTCACTTGGAGATTCTGATATGAGGTAGGGATAGGCTTAGCCTTGACATCAACTCTTCCATCCCCGCAAAGTGGCTGGCCTCGATCTAATACCCTCTCCCTTGTAGGGTTACGAGTGTTCATGACATACCTTTGGTAGTCCATGGTGCTAGGCTACATGAAATACATTTGACACTCCATGGCATAGATGAGATCTACGTGATTTGCCTTACTTGAGAGAGCAGAGCCCCCGACGGAGGATTTCAAGGGATACACCTTGTAGTGGGTGAGGATGATTGGTTTCCATATGCATGAGTGGCACATAGACCCTCCGTGGCCAGGGTGGTGGTGGCCAAAGAGATATTTTGGCATTTATGAGGGTTGTCCTCTCATGTGCCTCCAGTTAGACATGAGGGTTGTCCTCTCAGGCGCCTCCAGTTAGACATGAGGGTCATCCTCTCAGGTGCCTCCAGTTAGACATGAGGGAGTGTACATGGCATGATCCAGATGATAGTAGTGAAGAGACTCCTGGTACCCCCTTCTTTGTATACACCGCATGCCTAGGCTACATGATTCAGATGCCAGAGGTTGAGGGTAGTCCAGTAGCACCACCAGCACATTGGCAATCTTAGGGACTCCCTCCTTAGTTTCTCTTAGATTTTTAGACGAGGCTATGGGATAGTTTTTGGTCATGAAAGATCACTCTCTTTTTGTGGAATATGGCATGAAAGATCACTCTCTTTTTGTGGAATATGGCACAGTGTATTCTCCACATCTTCACTATAGATCGGTCCCCCTCTTGCACAGTTACATGGGACACAATTTCTTGGGCCGCTGAGGCTGAGGCTATCATGTCATATGAAGGGGAGGGTGGGATACTAGCCCTTCAAGTCTCTCACCATAATATTTCTACAATGCCAATCCTAGCTCCATCTATTGGTGGTGGTCACTAGACTCTAGGTTCAGAGATGGTGGAAAATTTGCAGCAGTATTCTGCGTGGCACATTTGGAGAGCTCGATGTAGTGAACGAATTCATCAAAGGAACCCTCACCCCACTTATAGAATCCATTCAAGCACCTAGCTTGATATCATTCATACCCTCCATGGAAAGGTTTATTGCATAAGGATGAGGTGGTTTGAATATCCTCGTGTTAAAGCAGCCATCCTAAAAATTATGCCTATATCTTGTGGGTGCACACACAAGATATCTGTACAATAAGAACTTGAGAAATAAGATTAGGGGTAATCTTTTGAGAAAAAGACAAGGTAGTCTAAATTACTAGAGAAAAAGACAAGGTCATCTGAATGACTAGAGAAAAAGACACGGTGGTCTTATTAAGAAATTGAGGACTTGAATGACTAGAAAGATTGATTGAACTCTAAAAGAGTGGAATCTAAACCTAAGCACACGTTTGAGAAGGGGAAAGTAATAAAAGATAACTTGAACCCTCTTTTTACCTTGAATACTCTTCTCAACAAATTGAGAGGATTAATTCTTTTAGGAGTAATTTATCACCTAAGGCTATGAAGGAATGGAAGAGTCATTAAAAAAAACCTCTGTTATGTGACAACATTGTGTTTGAAGAGATTATTAAGTCACATAGTATTGTTTTGAGCATTGTAAATTATTAAATAATGTTATGAGAAAGAATGAGGCTTCAGTCAGTTTAAAGTACCACACTGAATGGAATGATTTGAAGTGTGGAGATCATCCATGGGAGGCCTCACACTAAGTGTGGTGGTCGTTCGGGATCCTGACCCCATTTCGAAAAAATGTGGGTCTAAACCTAGATAAGACCAACATGGTGGAATTAACATATTGGAAACATTGTTAACAAGTACTATTTAGACAATCATAGATTAATAATGCAAAGAAGATGAAGACCGAGCATTGAACTATATTGCCTTTGAATGAATCTTCTTATGTATAATAGATTACACTTTGAGATTACATAGCTATATCAATTAGGAGACAAAAAGATAGTAACCATTTAATTATGGACGACTATTGATATCTAACTCGACAAGCTGAAAATGTTGCAATTAAGGTAGCTAAAGTATAAGATGAAATATAACTACTAAGGGTTATTTCCTAGGCTAATGGGAAACAAGACTTTTCATGCTTAACGTGAACAAACGTACATTGTGCCAAACAAATGTCAATGCTATACCCAAAGTCATGTATGTAGACACATACACACATTTTTGTAAGTATGTGCTCCATGTCATTGTAATATCATGTAACCAAGACCAATTCATGTTAAGGCATCATGTTAAGGTAGCTTCTGACTTCTCGAAGATACGCAAGAACTATATATGTATGACAAACTGCATCACCTTGGTAGTCATATGTGCATAGTTACAAATGTATGTCATACATTTGAAATGTGATTGCCTATATTATAAAGGAGTTAAAATGATGGAATTATCCATAAAACAATTGGAGTTGTCTATCACAATCCATTGGAATTATCCCCATCAAACCAGTGTGGTTACATTCACATACTGTTGATTTTCTTTCCCAAACACATCATTTGGTTACATACATTGTACATTTGGTTTTTTTATGTTGTATAATGTGAAATCATATGCATAATAGTTGTTTTTTCATGTCATCCCTTATGTTATACGTGTATAAAAACATGATTTTTTTTCCAAACACATCATTTGGTTACATACATTGTACATTTGGTTTTTTATGTTGTATAATGTGAAATCATATGCATAATAGTTGTTTTTTCATTTGATCCCTTATGTTATATGTGTATAACAACATACATAAAACATTTAGTTTTATATCTTGTATATTAATGTGAAATCGTATGCATAATTTAATTGTTTTTGTATGTCTTCCCTTATGTTGTACATGTGTATGATTGATATTACATGTCATATGTTATGTGTTACGCACTAGGTTTATTGAATTATTCTTTGTTTCAAACTTAGAGGCTTTAAGCTTGGTCTTCTTGTTTGCGAATGACTCACAAATGATTGTGTTCCTAGGTTTTCTTGAGAGCTCTTCTTTTTCTCTCACATACACAGATTCATTCCACCCATGCTCATTTGGTTGCGAAATTACAACATTTTTTTGACTCATGGTCAATTCTTTGCTTTTGCTGATATTGGTAGCATTTACAAAGGTTACAATTTTTTGGTGAAAATATTTTGTTGATGATGCCATTGATGATGTAGATCCTTTTAATGAAGTGCAATTCAATGATGTCTATGCTAAAGAAGCCCATGAAAGTTTGCATGTTAAGCCCATACACACCAGAGTGTCTTCCCTCATAAATAAGAACACTTCCTTTAGTGTGTGTAACACCCTTAGTGTGAAACCCATGTGAGTACTCTCCTATTAAAGTCATGTTACACCACATGTGCCCTTAAAGGATAGCTTTAGGGTGAGAGCCACACAAAAAGGTTGCTACATTAGTCATACCTATATGGAAATGGAACCACTACTAGTTGCATAGAGAGGATGATGGAGTTGATGTTACTACCACTTGCACACTGATCCATCTCTCTCTTGTCTATGAACACTTCTCTATCCTTCTTTCTTATAGGTGTGCTTGCATCATGAGCTAGAGGTATGGAAGGCCAATTAGAGTAATTGTGGGATGATGAGGAACAACTGCCTATATGTAATTGTTGGTTTCCTTTAGCTTTGTAAAAACTACCCCTCCTATGTTCTTAAGCCTGTGTGTGTGCTGGTCATTACATTGCTACCTCTGTAGCTGTTTGATTTGCACTTCTGTTGTTCTCTTATACTACTGCTCTCTTCTTCTGCTCTACTTGATAGCTTCCTTCTTATGCTATTAAGACCTTTTGAGCTTCAAGCTGCTAGAAATTTTCTTCAAAGTTGGCTTGAAATGAGAGAAAACTAACTCAAACTAAAAGAAGCAAAATACACACAACCCTAATATTGCACATAAATAAAGAAGAACCTAATGATCTCCTAATCACTAATCTCACTAATCACACTTTTATTTACTTGCTAGTGAAAGCTAATCACTTTGCTATGGCCATCCCTTAGGTGGCTCTACTAATTTGCTAAACACATAACCTCCTAAGAGCTAGCTTTGCTCTGATGCCATGTTAAAAATTACTAAGCTAAGGAGGTTCAAATGAAATTAAAACCATAATGGTAGAACTAATGACTCAATTAAAAAATCAATTGAGTATTAATCATGAGAGTAAGAGATAGGCACACAAAAACCACTTACATTAGAGTTGTTCCAAATACATCATTATACAGCCCTCATGGAGCTCCATCCCATAAGATGTGTGCACCCTTGTGCCACTTTTATCTCCATAAATACACAAAAACCATTTACATTAGAGTTGTTCCAAATACATCATTATACAGGCCTCATGGAGCTCTATCCCATAAGATGTGTGCACCCTTGTGCCACTTTTATCTCCATAAATACTCACACTTTCTGTGCTAACTCGCACTTTCCATGTGATACCTTGTTGACCATTGACTTCAGCTTTTATTACAAGTGACCATAGAAATCAACCTTTGATCTAGGAACCTTAGTCTTTGTTCTTCCTTTCTAATGTGCATGCTCTCCCCCTTGCTCTACATTTGTTGTACCCTCACACATTGCTATTTCAACATTAAGAACCACATTCTTTCTAATGTATGATTTTTGTGTGCATTTATGGGAGATTTTTTGTATCATGTCTTTTTTCCATGGTTCTTGTGTCTCTCTTGATTGATTCTTTTGCACATCCCTTGAGCAAGGTATTAAATTGAGAACTTTTCTTGCTAATTACTTTGGTATGAAGGGATGGTTTCATATAAGTTCTTGTGGTGCATTGCCTTTTTGGGTCACTGGTTCTTGTGTTTCTAAAATGGGCTCTTTACCCTTCCTAGAGCATGCATTTTTTACTGCATGATTAAGAGGTTTTCATGGTAAATTACCATTTTTAAAAATTTATTTGTGTGGATATCTCATATAACATATTTTTTAATACCAATCTTTTACTTTAATAGCTATAGCTCTTGGTGGTATTAGACTCGGGGGGTGCACTACTAGAAAACCCTAGGTATCACGTGCTTTCAAGAGGTATTAAAAAAACCCCTTAACTAAAAATTTCCCCCAATAAAACAACCCCTCTTTACTTATAAACTAAATTATTTTTTTCTAAAGTTGAATTAAAAAACCCCTCTTGTTAATGTAATCATGTTAGTTTTTCTCAATGTATCTAATTTAAAAACCCCTCCTGTTGAACTCACGTGGTACATTAACATTTTTTGAGGTGAACCCTCCAAGGTATTAGAGTGATCATTGGTTGAGATTTCTCTTTTAGCCTAGGTAGCTAGATGCTATGGTTACCTTGACAAAACCTTTGAGCTTGAAGAGAGCTTGAAGTACATGTTTTGGTATCCATATTTGCTTATTATTACCAAGTAAAACATCACTCGAGATCATCAATCACAAAAAAACTACATTTTATTAGATTATTATGACTATTAGTACACCCCAAGTTTTACCATGCTTCCTTAAATATGTTTATTCGCAAGTTCATAATGGACAATATCTTATTTCCATTTGCTATTAAAAATCTAGCCATACCCTTGGTACATCAGTTTTAAGTCTTTTCTTACCCTCGGGTCGACCAATCATGTATGTTTTTGTGGTAACTCGATAGTGGTAACTTGTTTTATGGATCTCTCCTTGGCATAGCAATATAGTGGTCTCTCCTTTGGTTAGCTTAGCTCCACAATTTTTCATTCTAGTTGATAATGCACTAAGTCTCCTTGATCCATGCATGTCTTAGTATCACCCACTTGTTAAAAGTTCTTACTCGTGCTACAAAGAATTCTCCAACCAAGTGACCATTTCTAGTGAATATCAAGACTTTTGAAACTAATTACATAGTTCATCCATCAACACCCTTAATTAGAGCATTGGAATCATTTAGTTTAGATTTACCCAATAACTCTCACATTTCATGTGTAAGTATATTTATGACTAGTTTTTAGATTAATTAAAGCACCACAATGTATCAACTTGTCATAAGCAGGAAATCCTACCCCCATAGTATAGCTAGTTCATGGCTTCATTATCATAATTTATTTTCATAAAAAATCAGCCATATAAAAATTAGTTTGGTTATAAAAATTACATAGCCTTTGCTTTCTATTGAGGACTTCCTGTTGAGGAGCTCTAAATTTCTCAGCCTCCCTTCATCGGAGATTATTGTCAAACCATTATTGTATAAGAGGGCCTTTACTCACATTTGTCAATATGGCCTTTAGCAGAGATAATGAAAGTATAGGAGAGCTAACCAACTTGGAGGAAGCATAGTAGATCCGAATTTGAGGGGGGACATGGAGTCGGAGTTTGACTCAATTTTGAGAAACCACACTTGGGATCTTGTGGATCATCCTACAAAATGGATGGTTATTGAAAACATGTGGGTTTATAAGGCCAAGTAAAAGTCCAATGGTACATTGTAGGGCTCGTGGGCAAAGGGTTTTGCGTAGGTTGAAGGGATTAACTTTCATCCCTATAGCTAGATTGACCACTATTCGTATAGTACTAGGCTTGGCCGCTCATGGGAAGTGGCTGGGATTGTAAATGGATAAGAAGTTAGCATTTTTGAATGGCCATCTCAAGGAGGAGGTTTATATGGCACATCCACCCAGGTTTGAGATAGGTCGTTCAGAGAAAGTGTGTAAACTCCAAAAGACATTTTACAAGTTGAAAATAGGCCCGTTGGGCATGGTTCTAGCAGATAGATGCTTTCTTTATAAGTATTAGAATTTCTAAAAGCCCATTAGCAGATGCAAATTTTATCATTTCTCTAAGCAGGATAGGTACATGATCATTGTCCTTTATGTTGACGACCTCAATGAACCTTGAAGAGAAGATATGAAAAGGGAATATTGAGTTCCGAGTTTGATATAAAAGACCTAAGGCTTATGCAATTCTATTGAGGATTGAGGTCTAGAAAGAGTAAGATGAAATCTTCATTTCCTAGCAAAAGAATGTAGGAGAATTATGAAGGTATTTTGCATGGTTGAGTGCAAGCCAGTGGTTCCACCCATGCAGGTTGATGTGCAAGCCAGTGGTTCCACCCATGCAGGTTGATGTGCAGCTATCTATCAAATATGCTTCTCCACTTCTGGATATGAAGGAGTATAGGAAGTTGGTGGGGAGTCTGAACTTCTTGTGTAATACACAGGAAGTTGGTAACCTACGTCCATGTCAACTCTGGGTACTATATATAGAGACTAGTTTGGTAGCCCTAGTTAGTCATCAAGTTAAAGAAAGATATCGCATATCCAAAGCCTATCTAGATTGCTATTAAATATCCTTCCTTGGAGCACACAGGTGGGTGGTTAATTTGTAATCAAGGTAAGTTTTACAAGTAGTAATATTATTTACTCTACACTTCTTTTTGTAATTTAGTGCTTTGTATTATGTTGATCTAGCTTCTGCTATTGTGTATTCTTACATAATATGCTCGCACACATTTAATCCTTTGTTGGACCATGCCAAAAGGTGGGGACTCAAATTCTAGGAAGTTAAGTAGTAAAGGATTAATCTTCTTTTTTGCTTCGTACTCTTTCCACCTCATGCACCTGCATAGTGGCATGTAAATGGTATTGTGATCCTTTGGTTTATTAGTGCTAGGTAGTATGTCGCCTAACAATCTAGGTTCCTAAAGCAGCAGATCCACTTGGTTGGTTCTTTATTTCAGTAGAATTGAAGGCTCTGTCATTGCCTAATCATTGCTTAGCCTCTCGTATCCAATGACTTTCTTCTATTGGGGTCTATTGGGGTACTTTGCAACCACTTCTTGAAAGGTTGTTCTAGGTATAGCTACATCAGTGAGTCATTGAGTCTGCATGCTTCTATGGATTGGTGAGCTTTGTTGCAGACGAAAGGCTATTTGCTAGCGTTTAAATGTTATCATCATAACCATGGATAGTTAAGGCACGAGAGGTCCCTTAGGATGTCCCCTCTAGTAGCCTTTCATCTAATTCAAAGAATAGGTTAGGGGGGTTGAAATACCTTGGTAGGGGGTCTCATG
Organism: Cibotium barometz; assembly: GCF_041138505.1. Lineage (NCBI taxonomy): Eukaryota > Viridiplantae > Streptophyta > Polypodiopsida > Cyatheales > Cibotiaceae > Cibotium > Cibotium barometz. The sequence goes on from NC_141078.1 coordinate 11,266,816, forward strand.
CCCATTATGGTGTGAAATATCTTGGTAGGGGATCTTGCACCAATTGTGGTATGATTCTCTGATCAGGAGTTGGCGGGACCTCACTTCCTTCCTATAGCTTCTAGGCTTTATCTAGCTGGGGTGGCTCATTAAAGGTGTCAGCGTTGACGTTGGGGAAGTGCACCCCTTCAAGGTTCATCTCCTTGTTCCTGTTTAGCACTTTGGGATGATGTCTCAACATCTTTTAATTGTTCTTGAATGAGACTGTGCTGGAGGGTGGGTCCCTGTCCCCTCTCTCAAAAGGGTGGCTCCATGTCCCCTTATCCAATATCTTTGCTAATATTTTTTCCCGCATCCCCAATGTCTTTTCTTGAGCCTTCAAGTTCTTGTCATTTTGACTTGTGATACTTATTTAAGTAATCTTTCTTATCAAGTTCACCTCATCCCCATCCATCTTGTTAAAGGTGGGAGAAGAAACATGTGTTGTGGTAAAGAAGAAGGCATTGGCTACCTTTTGCACTTCAATTTGTGACCGGCAGGAGAGAACTACAATGCCGGTCATATTATAAGTAGTAGCCAATGGACTAGTTTACATCACTTTTGGTAAGTAGCCTATGTGAGAGCAAGGCCTTCTCTAAGAACCTATCTTTTTGTATGGTCCATCATGGCATTGTCCAAGGTAGTAGGCTAAGTAAAAATTAATCACCATTCAACACTGCTTTGCATCACCTTTGCACATGGATTGTTATCAGTAACAAAGAGTACCAAGCCTGCTAGTTTGCAACAATTGGATGCACCTTTTGAATATAATGTCTATTTGGTTTCTGAAGGCAGATACAATTGTTCTTGGATAGGAATGCATTGAAACTACCTGATTTTACATTTGGTTTAAAGACTCAGGGGGTTCACTATATGTCAACCCTCTATATCGCGTGCGTTCTAAAAAACCCCTTATCTATAATTTTCTCATGATAAATCACACCCTTTTTCTATTCAATCCGTGAATACTCCCATTAAATGGTACCCTTTTGTATGTAAAAAATGTGTAAAAAATGGATTTATAAAACCCCTTTTGTTGAACCCACGTGCTATGCTTACATATTTATGAGTGACCCCCCCCCCCCGCCCCCCCCAAGTTTAAAGAGCAGACAATGATGTTCCTACTAAGGGAATAAAATAATGGTGTTGCAATAGCTCTTCAACCTCAAATAATAATACTTGTCATTGGCAACCATCTACACAAAACACCACTTAAGGATAGGATTAACAAAAATAAAACCTCTACCTTAAAATCCCATCTGTAGTAACCTCATAATTTTCCAACTCAATCTCTAAAAATTTGGGCATAATTCACTAACATTAAGCCAATCTAACTAACGTTGGGTGCTCACAGAAATATGAAGGTAGCAACACTATCTAGGTTCCTAAGAAATCATATGTAAAAGTTTAGAGAGAATCCACAAAAGACTAAGAGAAAGTCTACAAAAGATGGATGGTATCAAAAGACTAAGAGAAAGTCTACAAAAGATGGATGGTATCAAAAGACCTGTTGGAGGAACAAGGATATTTCTCTAGATACTAAAAGCTCAAAGTTATGAAGCTAACAAATGGGTCTGGATACTAAAATTTCAAATGTGTGTTCTAATGTTAGGTGCACTCAATAAGGGGAAACTATTGTAACTAAAGGTTAGATCTATTGGTAATATTAAGCAAATATGGATACCAAAACATATACTTCAGGGATATTGCCTGGGGGGAGATAGATGAAGATATTGGGGTTGGGTTGTGGTGTTGCAACACCAAGTCTGGCAAGTTCATAACCACTTTCAAGATTAGCTATTCCTTTTCTAAATTAGCTCTTGTCGATCACTCTGTAGAGTATGGGCTTACTGACTCTTGAGCTCTTTCTTTCATAATTTTTTGCTCTGTAGCTCTTTGATGATTTTTTAGTTCTGCTACATGCAAGGCATTGGTGGCCTCTACCAAGCGGTTCACCTCAATTTATTGTTTAGCCAATGGATGACTCTTTTTCTCTCTCTGTAATGTGCCGATGGCCTTGTCCTTCTTTGTGAGGATGGATTGATTTGCTAAAAGCTGGCAAGGGAGCCTATCTAATTCACATGCTGCAATTATATCTCTGATTGGGCCCTTTCCATGTCCTGGATTGTGTGCAAACAAGGCATCCCTTGACCCCATGAGCTTATATTTTTTTAGCCTCCACCTGCATGATGTGTCCTTGTAGAATTGGAACATGCTTGGCATAGCCTTTTAAGTTTGTATCACATGCATTTGCAGCATAATGCTAGATCAACTCAAACACACCTAGCTTGGATGTCTGATTTGTCCATGTGCAATCAAGCATTGGATCTCAAAAGTATCCTTGCTGCAACATACATCTCTAGTCATCCATTTGGATGTTTTCTAGGAATTTAAGGATAATGGTCCCAATATTTGAGTCACGGGGACATGGGCACTATGCCCCTTAGTAGTGTTAGAGGTGCAAGTCTTGCATGGGTAGTGGGGAGTACAAGATGGAAAAAGGGAGTCCATGTCAATCTCACATGTGATGGTAGTGTGGAAGAGATGAAAGGGTATATATAGTATAAAGGGACTCCTGCTATCTTCAACTCCCCCAAGCTTGTGGAAGAGATGAAAGGGTATATATAGTCTAAAGGGAATCCTCCTATCTTCAACTCACCCACGCTTATCTTCTATGGTGGTAGACAAGACTGCTGGTTAGGCAGAGTGGGGACCTCCCTTAGCATGCTAGAGTCTCTATAGGCCCATGCATGTGTGTGTGCATGTGGTGTTAGTGACCCTCATAGAAGGGCACACTGGGCACATATGTTGGCCAACCATCAATTTCTTCCATGGTGTGTGAACCGTGACACATCATGGGTGGTGTGGCAACTCTTAGTTTCCAAGATGGTATAGAGTTCCAATTCATGGTCATGGGCCACTTCCCTCCCTGTTGGATTGGAGGGGGTTTTGGAGGTGCAAATCTCACATGGTTAGTGGGTGGAGATTGCAAGATAGGAAAAGGGAGGCCAAGTAATCCCACATGCAAAGGTAGTGTGGAGGATGAAAGGGTATATATATTTCAAAGGGACTCCTCCTATATTCAACTCCTCCAAGCTTGTCTTTTCTAGAAGGCTAGAGGGCTAGTTAGGTAGAGTGGGACCTACCTTAGCATTTGTTAACCCAATTCTAGGGTTAACAAGAGCTACCACCATTATCTTACATCAAGGAGTCATGATAGATACACCAAATGATCATACACTCAAGATATGAAGCAATAGTGTCCAAAGCTATAACTTGGATGGGCGCCTATCATGGTGTGACGCAGTATTTATGCAATTCCCGCTCTTCAAGTGCGTGTGGTAGCAAGTAAGGATGAAGTCCTAAGTGATGTACTTCATGGATATATTATGAGAGTAGTCATTATAATAGCATTAGGCCTCTTACGAGCCTAATGTGCCCGACCGGCCAAAGTTTAAGTGAGTGTGAACACTTATGACCATGTATATAAGTGAGTTTCTCTCATAATACAATAGACTCTTCCATTGTGCAATTGAGTCTTGCTCTTGCTAATCTCTCTCCCTAATGCATGTTAGTGAGTGTATGTGAGTGAAGTGAGGTGAGAGGAGGGATGAGTACCCGTAGTAGTGCAACACGGTGGTGTGAACATGCTCGCAGGAGGCGCGATCGAATTGCTTCTCAAGGAGCTATAGGGCTTAGAGAACTCAAGGGTTACAAGCTCGGCCATTGGAAAGATCCTCATGATAGTTGCGGTTCACCAGGTAATCTCTTTTAGATGTGTTCCACAAAGGGTTAGGGTAACCCTTAACATTTTTGGCACCACTGTTGGGGAGCCATCCCTTGGCTTTTTCCATCAATTTTCCTCTAATCTACGCATTACCCATTGCCCATTATCTTTATTAATGGTTTTCCATGAAGAAGATGTGGATTTGATGGTGATTTGGTGTAGAATAGCTCTCTTTTTGGTTTTTTAAAAGAATGCCTTTTGCTTAATTTTTAGCTTAATTATGGTTTTTGTTGTTGTTATTGTGGTTTTTCATGTTCTTAGGGCTTGCCCATAGTTTGTATTAGACTTAGTTTGCATCCATTGCATTCAACAATGCAATAAAATGTAATTTTTAGTGAATGTTAGCTCTCTTTAATGTTAAACTTAGAACTAAAATCATTAATTTTAGTTTAATTGTGTGTTTGTTGTTGAAATTATTTGCATTAGAGTGTTAGCAAGCATTAGAAGTAGCTTAATATTTCAAAAAATTTCTTAAAACCATCAAAAAACCCTTGAATTTGACTAATTTCTCTTAATGGATTGGTTTTTGTCAAGAGGTAAAAAATTTAGAAGTGTGTTAATTGGGGTCTAAATTGATCATATGAGTAGTTAAAATTGATCATATGATGAGTAGTTAAAATTGGTGTTTTTGAGTGTTTTGAGAGCATCTAGATGCATCAAAATACCTAATTACACTAGTTTTTTCATTAATTGGAGAAAAAGGACTCTCTTTGCTTAATTTTACCTTAAAAGAGGAGACCACAATTAAGAGTCTAATTAATCTCCTATTTTAGATTAATTTACACATTTGTTGATGCACAAAGATTAGCATTCCCTTGCTCTATCCAATGATGTGCTCAATTGTGTGAATTAATTAAAAATTAGTGATTAATAAGAGTCCTTGATTAGTGTAAAAGAGGGAAAGATTAGTGAAAGGATTAATCTTGGATTAATTCTTAATTATTTTTTTTTACATAGTGTCATAAAAAGGTTGACTTTTTTGATTTTCACTTACCTTTTTTGGGAAAATGCCCATACTTCTTTCATTTTAAATTCAAAAAATATCCCCCCAAAAAGAAAAATTCGTATTTTCCACTAGACTCCAAAATAAAAATCGAATTTAATATTTTTGTGACGCCCGCGGGGTTCACGCGTGAACAATTTTTTGCAACTTCACGGCCTGAGGGTTCATGCCCTCCGAACCCATGTGCAAAAATAAATAAAAAATAAAAAATAAATTTAATATTTTCGTGAAGTTCGGTTCACGCATGAACCATTTTCTACAGCTTCACAACCTAAGGGTTCATGCCCTCGGAACCCGCGTGCAAATTTAAAAATAAAAAATAAATTTAAAAAATAAATTTAATTTTTTCGTGAAGTTCATGCGTGAACCATTTTTTGCAACTTCACGGTGTGAGACCCTTCATTCACGCGACCAAAAAATAAATAAATAAATAAAAATTAAATTTAATATTTTCGTAAAGTCCAGTTCACGCATGAATCATTTTTTGCAACTTCACGGCTTAAGGGTTCACACCCTCAGAACCCACGCGCAAAAAAAAAATCCAATTTAATATTTTCATGAAGTCCGGTTCACGTGTGAACCAATTTTTGCAACGTCACGGCCTAAGGGTTCATGCCCTCGGAACCCGCGTGCATTTTTTTTAAACGAATTTAATTTTTCCGTGAAGTCCGATTAATGCGTAAACCATTTTATACTTCTTCACGACATGAGTCCCTTCGTTCACTCGACCAAAAAAAAAAGAATTTAAATTTTTCGTGAAGTTTGGTTCACGTGTGAACCAATTTTCTGCAATTTCACGGCGTGAGATCCTTCGTTCATGCGATTAAAAAAATCAAAATTTATAAAATCCATGAAATCTGCTTCACAGTGTGAAAAGGGGTTCTTCCATGGGACTCCAACAAAAAAAATAAAAAATAAAAACGGGAGTGTTTGGAGGCTCGTATCTCCTAAACCGTATATTTGATGAAGGTGCTGCAGGACTCATTGGAAAGCTAATATCAAGCTCTTTGACTTTGGACTCGGTCGTCCAAAGTCAAAATCGATCATTTTGGCCTCCGACCAGTAGCCTTAAAATTTGACCCAAAAATCGAGGTAAAAAAACAAAAAAAACCATGAAAAATCGTAAAAAAACAGCATGAAAACGACGACGAGCCATATTCGGGGTCTAAACAAAAAAATCACGGATGACTCAGGGAAACAAAGTTGTAGTACTCCAAAAATACTACACTTTCCTCATATAGAGTTTTTCAAAATTCCTTTTGAAGCACCCTAAAAAATGTGCTGCGAAACAAGGAAAAACTTCTCGTTTTTTTTTTGTTTGTCTTGAGACAGTGATGGAAAATATGTTTTAGGACCTCCTCTTCCATCTAAGGTAGCTTTACCTAAAGGTTCTAGAGTACATCTAGTCTTTCATGTTAGTAGACTGAAATGTAATGTCAACGTCATTGAATGTTTATTAAATTGGAAAGTTAGATCATAAGAACGATCACCTTGGGAAAGAGTGGCTACGTTGAAGAAAAGGTTTCCTAAGTTTTTTTTTTGGAGGACGAAAACTTTTCTTTCAAGGGGGGGAGAAATGTTATGAGACTGATAGGAAACACTAAAAGGTAAGACTAGGAAATATTATTTATATGTAAAAGGAAACACTAAAAGGTAAGACTAGGAAATATTATTTATATGTAAAAGGTTTGCATATAAATAAGGTTCAGGGGATTTCAAATAGGAAACACCTAAACAATGGTTAATAAGAATTAAAATAAAAGTAAAATAGGAATTAAATGGTGAAAAATGGAAGCTCAAGGGACACCCGCTTCTAGGGGTAGTTGAAGAGATATTTTTCTATCCAAAAATATCTAAAAATTAAATAATCTCTCTCTAGAATATTTTCTCTCTCTAGGCCAAAAGTCAGTATACACATTGAATACTCTTGAAAAAGCTGAGAGCTAAAAAGAGGATGAAATTGAATGGGAATATGAAACAGAAACGAGATCCAAAGCTGAAACAAAAACTAAAACATCCATGGTTCCTTTGGAAGATTCTATCATGGTATGGTTAGATTTCCCCACAAGCAATGATGTTAAGCACAAACACGCATTAATTAGCCCTCGAGCTAGTCATAACATTATGACAATAGACACTTGGGTATCATTGGGGCAACCTAAACTTATCCCTACAGACGATAGTCTTGCAAGAGGAGCCAATGGACAAAACATTGAAGTTCCAGGTTATTTTAGCTACATTACTCAAACTATCGATGGAGACATGGTATTTACATTCCATGTTACCTTAGATTCCCTTGAGTATGATGTCTTCCTTGGTGGAACTTGGATAGGTGAATCATTGTATTTAATAGATGAATCCATGCAAATAGTCACCTTGAACACTTCAACAGACAATGTACAATTGCTATTACGGGAGGAAGAGACCTTGGAGGAGCTTGAACTTCCAACATATCTTACTGAAAAGATCCCTAGGATTCTGGTTGGATTGGAAATTTCAAATAAAATCACCATAGCTCAAGCACAGCTTTATCCAACATGAGAACACAATCTCATGATCCTCGAGCTATGGGATTTGTTAGGGCAACCAACACTCACGGCACATCCTGAAAGAATTCCCTTTACACAAGACTTAAACATGCCATGTTTGGGATACTTTGAACATACAATGTATATTGAAACTAATCCCCTTACTTGCAAGTTTTTTGTGGTTGAGTATGTGTTGGAAGTAGATTTGATCTTGGGGCATTAATGGACTATTGCTACCCAAGCACCACTGCTTTGCCAGCAGCGAGTCATCATGATGGTCAACGATAAAAAGTGGACAATACCATACTGCAACGAAGAGGATCCAACTTTAATGGATTTCTATGATGCTGAACGCAAAAAGTTACAAGCCTCTTCCACAGAAGCCCCTCTACACAATGACCTACCATCTGCGGTGTCAACAACTAGCGATGTTAGAGCGTCTACTCCTTCAATTCAACCCCATCCTCACCTACGTTCGATGCCAAAACCTTGAAATCAACAACTATTCCTGAAGAAGTTCCTATAGCCCAACCATCTACTATCTCTAACAATGAACTCAAAGGAAATGCCCCAGAGCCTATGCATCTTCATTGTTGACAAACCTCACCAAAGGAGACAACCACATGCTCAACGCCTTGTCATCGACAGCCACTCCACAAGAGACTCTATCGTCAACAATGCCCATGAGTCTCAAACTTGCAGCCTCAGCGCTAACCAAAGTCAAGGAGGGCCCCAAACCTTCCATATCAACCCAAAGGAAAACCCCACCATGACAACCATAATCAAGGTATCTTAATAGTATCAAGATGTGGGTGGCAGAGTAGCTAGTTGTAGCTCAAGGCTACCATGAAGGTGTCAATCAAGTTTGGGTGCCTCGATAGTCAAAGCCTCTTCCTCAATGCAGTACTCAGAGGCCAAAGAAAAAGAAAAGTACTCCACAACACCGTCCACAAAAGCCTATATGAGTTCCTCAAGGAACTCCACCAAGTCAACAAGTGTGGGTACCAAAAATATTACTAAAAGCATAAGGGTACTACCAAAATACCAAAGCTTGGGTTCCCGAGCATATCACAAAGTCCCCTAAGCTTGCACAAAGAAGAAAGCCTCAGCACCAAGCACATCAGCCACCAATTTATAATGTTCATCAACAAAGATGGGTGCATGTGCATGTGCTTCAACAACAAGGATACTATGATGGTAATCCCATCATATGGTTGCCAAAATCAAACAACATGAAGAAACCCTCACCACAGACTTCAACCCCAATTGCTTCACCTAAAAGTTTGACAAGAATGGAGGCCCAAGCAACAACAAATAAATCACTCAACCAATCTCATGCATTCAGCACACCTGTATAAGAGCTTGTGTGTTCAAGCAACCCCAATAGCTTCACCTAAAGTCCGTGGTGAAGAAACCCTCACCACAAACTTCAACCCCAATAGCTTCACTTAAAGTAGTACGACAAGAATGGAGGCCCAAGAAACAACAAACAAATCACTCAACCAATCTCGTGCATTCAGCACCTACACAAGAGCTTGTGTGTTCGAGCAACCCCAATAGTAACAAATGAGCAGTCTTGTCTACGGCCTCAATAACATGTGAGCCAAAAATTCAAGAGTCAATTCCCAGGTCTACAATGGAGACTTATGAGTGCATCAAAGATAAACTCATGATGCTCTTGTCACCCCTCTGGCTATGAAGCATAAGTGCAAAAGAACCTGTTGCTTGCATGTCATGCTCTAGCTAACCCATATAATCATTTCAATCAAAATTAATCCGGGTCAGAACCTACACTTTCAAGGGTTTAGGCCATTTCACAGAATAACCTCACGGCCTTTAAAAAAAAAAACCTGCAATCTCACGGAATTAAACTTCACAGAATCCCATCTCATGGAATTAAACTTCACAGAATTCCATGTCACGAAATTCCATTTCACAGAATTCCATCTCAAAGAAATACACTTCACGGAATTCCATCTCACGGAATTCCATCTCATGGTATTACATCTCACGAAATTCCATCTCACGGAATTACCTTTCATGGAATTCCATCTCACGGCCAAAAAACCTGCAATCTTACGAGATCAGGCCATTTCACGGAATACCCACGGCCAAAAAACCTGCAATCTCACGAGTTTAGGTCTCGCACGAATTAATAGTCTCAAGGCTTAAGAACCTACACTTTCACAATTTAAGCCACATCACAGATTAAACCATCTCACGCATTTACACTTTCCCAACGATCTTCAATAGCCATTATATATTTGTTAAGCTTATTGCTTATTATTCTTATGACCTTGATGTACATGGCCACCCCTTCTTGACTATAAACGTGCAAGCTCTTTTCTTTGCTCTTCCTCCACAAGCGGCATGTGTCTTCTTAGCTCATTGTTGATGATGGCTTCTCTATTATGTGTTGTGTACAAGGTCTTGACAAGATTTTTTTGGTGGTGCTCATTAACCTTGGGTTAAGAACACACTACCATAGCTTTTGAAGTATACTACCAGTATGTGATGGCCTTGATTCCACATACTACCACAACTTCTGAAGCATGGCAAATATCACCATTGCTAGAAACAAAAGTAATGGTACCAGATTTGCTAGAAACAAAAGCAATGGTACCTGAATCCATGGCTGGGCATTTGGTGTCATTCCCAACCAATACTATGATGGACTCTCCCCCATAGGCTTAAGGGAGGTATACCATCCCCTTTTCACTGGTCATATGGCGAGATGGTCCATTGTCAATTATAAATGAGCCATCAAATGCTAAGGAATGTTTTGCTTTTGTACAGATTTCTTTTATTACCACAAATATCTCAAATTCCTCTTCAGCAATGTTCCACTTCAAAGTGTCATTCTTCTCATCTGCTTCCTTCAATCTACATGCTTTGACCACGTGACCAGGCTTGTCATAGTAGAAACACTTTACCTTAGATTCTTCTTCTTTTCAAAAGCATTAAGGTTATAGAAACCCTTCTTGCCTTTATTTGCATTTGCATGGGGAATGCCGCATCGCTACCATATCTGGCTTTGAAATTGATCTCCTCCACCAGCATTGTGGTGAACTCCTCAAAAGTAAGAGGTGGGTTATGCGCACCTGCATGTTCACTGAGGTCACCAAACTATCATACTTTGGGTAACACTCTGATACACTTGTGGGTTAGCTCCTCGCTAGTCTTAGTGATCCGCCACCACTATTGCACCATCTGATCTTGTAGGCTCTTTACTTGCCGAGATATGAACTGCTCTACTCCTCCATTTGAATGCCTTTTCACTCTATAAGCTGATTCTCAAGGTTTTTTTGAATCCTTGTCTAATTCTTTGTCTCTCATACTGGTTAAGTGGAATCTATTATATATGTTGTTGCCACCCATAGGTTGACCGTAACTTGAAGGTTCTATTTGCTCGACTGGTGCAATCATCATAGATGCCAGCAATGTCGTTGGGAAAGGAATTTGATATAACAACTTGTATGAGCTATTGATGTGAGGACAAACAAGATATGGCATGAGAGATTTGTGAACTAGATCTTTATAGTCTTGAAAGAGATGCAAATGTCTAGGATTGTGGCACATCTACCATTATTTTCAGAGATGTTAGATGTGTGTAAATCTTTTATGATGGGCAAAGTAGCATCATCATGAATTTACATAGGAAAGCAAGAATCGTACAAAGGCTACTCTAGAGCTTGCACATGGAGATCTCTGTGTGCCAGCCAACCAGTACATTGGGTTGTTCTTCCTACTTCTTAGTTTTGATCAATGAATTTAGTAGGATGATGTGGGTGTAGGGGTGTATTTTCTTTGGGATAAGGTTAAAGATTTTGTAACATTCAAAGTATGGCATAACTTGATAGGAAGATGTAGATATCTGTGCACCACTGCATTGGGTGGTTCTTCCTAATTCTTAGTACAGATCGATAACTTGAGTAGGAATATGTGGGTGTATTTTCTTTGAGATAAGGTTGTAGCTTTTGGAAAGTTCAAAGGATAGCATAACTTGGTAGAGATAATGATATAGGAAAGAGATTGAAGGAGTTTCAAACAGATCAAGGAGGAGAATTCACATCAAGTGAATTCAATGCCTACTTCGAGGAGAAGGGGAGTAAGAGAGATTACATAGTTGCTTATACTCCACAACAACAAACCAATGTTGCAAAGAGCATAAGAATCGACATAGTGGTGAAGGTGGCGCGGTGTATACTCAAAGGCAAAGGATTACAAAAAGTTCATTTTGGGTTGAGGCAGTTAATACTATAGTGCATATCCTTTAACATGAGTTACACATGCAATGAAGGGAATGGCACCTTAAGAAGCTTATTCAGGTAAAAAACCCTCAATTTTCATATTTCAAGACATTTGGTTGTGACTATTTTGTGTATGTCCTAGACTCATCAAAAACCAAGTGGGACTCTAAGAGCAGAAAAGTGTATCTTCTTGGGGTACAATATGGAGTCCAAGGGTTATCGACTATACGACCCAGAGGCAAAGAAGATAATAGTCAGTGATGTGGCTGTTTGAGGAACAACAACATGAGGTGGAGGAGAGGGCTCCATCCATACTATCCTTCAGCAAATAAATAACCCAATAGACATAATCACCAATGATTGTACCAGCCCCATAATAGGTGGATTCATATGATGCCTATAGTAACACCTTGTAAGGGACCATATCCTGAATGGGTAAAGTAACTCTTAGATGGGAATCTCGGCTGGTAATCATAAAAATTTTAACAATTACAAATCTAAGAGAATAGAGGAGAAGAAGAGGGCCTTAAATCACATTACGAATATGGCCTTGATGGTGATGAGATAATGAAAGTACAGGAGCTAGCCAGCTTTGAGAAAACAGTAGGAGATCCAAATTGGAGGGGGGACATAGAGTCAGAGGAGTTTGACTCAATTTTGAGAAACCACACTTGGGATCTTGTGGATTGTCATAAAAAAATGGAAGATTATGGAAGGCTAAGTATAAGTCTCATGGTACATTGGATAAGTACAAGGAAAGGCTCATGGTGAAGGGTTTTACACAAGTCAAAGCCCCCACAACTAGATTTACCACTATTCGTATGGTACTTGCCTTAGTTGCTCATGGTGGGAAGTGGCCAGTATTGCAAATGGATGTGAAGTTTGCATTTCTAAATGGCCATCTTAAGGAGGAGGTCTATATGGCACAACCACCCGGGTTTGAGATTCTTGGCTCATAAAACAAAGTGTGCAGACTCCGAAAGGCATTGCACACACGCTGAAGCAGGCCCCTTAGGCATGGTACAAGTGGATAGATGCTTTCTTTAGAAGTATCTGTCTTTCTAAATGCCCATTATATGCTTTCTTTGTAATTATTGGTATTTCTAAATGACCAAATGAGATTTTGTATATTTTCTTTGAGTAGGGAAGGTACATGATCATTGTGATCCTATATGTGGATGTGGATGACCTCATTTACATGGGAACCATGAAGAGAATATCCAATAGACACAAGAGATGTTAAGTTTATAGTTTGAGATGATAACAAACCTTGAGCTTATGCAATTTTATTTAGAGATAGGGGTCTGGAAAGAGTTAGATGAAATCTTCATTTCTCAGCAAAAGTGGCAAGTTGATGGTTCCACCCATGGAGGTTGATGCAAAGCTTTTTGTTTAAGATGCTTCTCCAACACTGGTGGATATGGAGTACATAAGGTTGGTGGAAAGTTTGATCTTCCTATGAAATACATGTCATGACAAGAGCTTTATAGTTGGTGTCCTTAGCAAGTTCTCAAATTAGCCCTGAGAGAACCACTGGAAGAAGGCAGGGATGCAGGTGTTAAAATACATCAAAGATGCCAGTGGGTATAGCATCACTTACAAATCAAGCAATTCCTTGATTGGATTTTGTGACTCAGATTGCACAGGGGATTGTGATAGCAAAAAATGAGTTTATCATTTTCTTTTTTCTTATTGGGTCTAGAATTACATCCTAGATTATTGAAGCAAGACCTATAATGGCACTTCTTCTACAGAGGGTGAGTACAAGTTAGCATGTTTTGCTTCATGTGAAGCAGTCTCATTGAGAAGGATCTTAGGAGACAGGGGTGCTGCTCAAAAGGGAGCAACATTGTTGCTGTGTGCAACAATCAAACTTACACGGCTAACACCAAGAACCGAATATTTTATGCTCACACGAAGCACATTGAGATATAATATCATTATTTGTATGAACTAATTATGTATAGAGAGGTGCATGGCTATCACCAAGAACCAAGTTTTTTATGCTCACACACAATGCACACATTGAGATACAATATGATTATCTGCATTAACTAATTATGGATGGAGAAGTGGAAGTTGTCTATTGCTCGACAACATGCATGTATTTTCACAAAGGCTTTGGGGAGAGATTTCTAGAGTGCCATCTTCATCAACTTGGTCTTGGACTAAAGAATTATGCTTACATGGTAAAAGCAATATAGGAGGTTGAGCCCACTTGCTTTGAGAAGGTAATTGGAAATAAGAAATGGGAAGATGCCATGGATGAGGAGATGGCAGCATTGGATGCAAATGCAACATGGAGTTAGTGCCTTTGCCTAAGGAAAAGAAGGCAACTAGATGTAAGTGGGTGTATAAAGTCAAGCATAATGCTGATGGTTCAGTGAGCAGGTACAAGGCAAGATTGGTTGCCAAGGGCTATGCACAGACTTATGGCATAGACTATGAGGAGACATTCAGCCCGGTTGCAAGAATGGCAACCATGAGAGCTGTCATTGCTATGGCTAAATCGAAGGGTCGGTCTTTACAGCAAATGGATGTAAAGAATGCTTTCTTACATGGTGATTTGCAAAAGAAGAAGTGTACATGATGCAGCCACCAAGTTATGAGAGTGATGCACATTCATATTTTGTGTGCAGGTTACGCAAAGCCTTGTATGGCTTGAAGCAGGCACCCAGAGCATGGTCAAACAAGATTGGGGAGTATCTTGTTACCATTGGATTTCAGATATCCAATGCAAATTTTTCACTAAATGTGAAAAAGACAGATAGAGGGATCATGTTATTAGTCATCTATGTGGATGACTTGATTATCACTAGTGATAGTGATGTAGACATACAGGATGTCAGGATGCTTTTGAAGTAGAATTTTGAGATGAAGGATTTGGATGAGTTGCGGTATTTCTAGGGCATAGAGGTGGTGAGATCACCTCATGGCATTTTGCTATTGGCAGAGGCAGTATGGCTTGGACATGTTGTCCAAGTATGGTATCACAGGCTGTAAGCCTATTTCAGTGCCATTGGAGCAAAACACAAAGCTTTCCGCATACAGGTGAGCTTTTGGAGGACCCCACTACATACAGGCGCATAGTGGTAGTTTGATGATCTACATGACCATTACGAGGCCAGAGTTGAGCTATGTTGTTGGACTTGTGAGTCAGTTTATGCAGGCCCCTAGGAAGCCACACTTGGATGCGGCTAGACGGATTCTCGGGTACATAAAGTCCACAATTGATTATGGACTTTTCTATGAGGCTGGTACAAAGATACAGCCGCATGGGTACACAAATGCTGATTGGGCTAGTAGTATTGCAGACAGAAGATCTACCAGTGGTTTTATGTTCTCATTTGGGAGTGTTGCTGTGAGTTGGAGCAATAAGAAGTAGCCACCAACAGTTGCCTTGTCGAATACAGAGGTAGAGTACAGGGGTGCTGCTATGGCAGCTTGTTGTGAGGTAGCTTGGATTCAGAAGCTACTTGGTGACATTGGAGAGCTCGTTAATAGGGCAGTTGTCATATATTGTGACAACATGAGCAGCATACAGTTGGCCAGTAACCCAATATATCATGCTAGAACTAAGCACATTGAGGTGCATTATCACTTTGTGAGGGAGAAGGTTCTAGCAGGAGATGCAGATCTGGTATATGTCAGCACAGAGGATCAGGTGGCTGACATCTTCACGAAGGCATTGGGCACAGAGAAGCTCCACAGGTTTAGGAGCTTACTTGGAGTGCAGTGTGTGAAGTTGAGGGGGAGTGTTGAGATATCGAGCTCAACTAGTGCCACGGCAAACATTGATGACCCGGCTGGGTGATAGCTTCCACATCTACACCATTGGCATGGTTGGTGAGATTATGGGTGATATACGGCTAGTGGGATGACAAGCTGTGTGACAGCCATATTGAATTACTAGAGACTGGCATAGTTATAGCACCAGCTCATCTAGTCGGGTTCACATTATGGACCGACCCTTGTATGTTTTAGTTGAGTACTAACCCATATAGTGTGTACTCTTATCTTTATGTTATGTTGGTTGAGTAAAGAAGAAGAAGATAGAAGAAAATTCAGCCATCCATCTCTCTCTTGTGTCTTGCTCTCTTTTGTGTGTGTGCGTGTGTGTGTTGCTCTCTCTTGTGTCTTGCTCTCTCTTTTGTGTGTGTGTTTGCTCTCTCTTTTGTGTGTGTGTTTGCTTGCTAGGGTTTGAAGCTCTCCCTCTCCCAACATTCTCTTTAAAATGGCACACTACCATAGTCATTTTCTACACCTCTTTTCGGATGGGTTTATTATACGGCATGCTTACATGGACACACACCTCTCACATAGTATTCAGAGTGCTATTGGATAGATTCTCACCAGCTGAGGATAGAGATAGGTTGATATGAGGATCGCATATGCTAGCTTTGCCATCAGGAGGTGGAGTCGGAGGAACACTATATATGTTGTTGTACTGTACTATGAGATCCGAGGGGGGTACCATTACATGTTCCGTGAAGGATTTGGACCTTTGCGTCAGATCATGGACTTTGAGGACCAAAGGTGCTTAGGGATCTTCATACTTGAGCTTAGATGCCACACAGAGAGAGCCTATTGAGGGATAGGAGGGTAGTGGGACCAGAGCTGCCTAGACAGAGAGCCCTCACAGATGTTTTTAGAGCTAGCACTCTATAACCCCACCAGCCTCTACTCCCCCATCTGCAGGCCTACCTGGCAGACCACCCTCTAGAGGAGTCACCCTAGATAGAGCCATTGCCATCTGTAGAGCAAGATGCCCATGACCACGAGGATCGCGTCCACGACTCCCTCACCACCATCGGCAAATTTGAGCCATCATTGCCCGCCACCGGAGGAGTTTACCGACAATTCAGCGGTTCAGCTTTTAGCTCTTAGCTCTCTTAGGATGTAACTATTTTCATTCTTTCTTTCAGATTTGTTATGATGAGACATCATCATCATCAGTTGTACCTTGTTTTGGTCTCATGGGCCATTTCGGCCTTTAGGAGACGTTAATATATCTTTCTTTTTTCACTGCACGGTTACTGCTTGATTTTCCACCTCTACGCTATTACTTGAGTGGTTATCGCTTCAAGGTCCTTATCCCTTGAGCTTCTTCTCTCTACTTGGTCCACTTGCGATTGAGCCACTGCATAAAGGTATGTAGCATTAGATGTCTATGCCTTCTAAAGGTGGAAATAGTGATGGCTAAGTGGAACAAAGAAGAGGTTGTGTTGACAAGTAGACGGATAGAGAGGGATTACACCAAGAAGATGAAGCACCTAAATAAATGAGAAAAACATTTTTTTTTCTCTATGTAGGCTCCTCCTTCTTGGCACTCTCCTCTTTGTGATCAACAAGGTGTTTTAGGTTTTTTCTATTTTTATTATTTTTGGTATGTAAAGATCATTTAATGCAACTTGCTTCTAATACCCTTAAATGTTTTCTAGGTTTTGCTACTTTTCCCCTCCTAACCATTTATATAAGTACTTTTCTAGGTGTTAAATGTGTATGTTGTTGTTTCTCTCCATAGCTCTATTTATGCATACATAGAGCTTCGTATACTCTATGTATGCATACATAGAGCATGCATAGCTCTATGTATGTAGTTTTATGTATGCATACATAGAGCTATGTATGCTCTACTTATGCCCTATATATGCTCTACAATAAGCATAAATAGAGCTATGCATGATCCATTTATGCATACATATATTATGCATAGCTCTATGTGTGCTCTATCTATGCATACATAGAGCTATATATACACTTTTTTATGCATGTAGCATAGAGCTATGTATGGTCTTTTTATCTATACATACATAGAGCTATGTATGCTCTATCTATTATCTATGCATTTATTATTCCCTCTTATCAAACTATTTTGATAGTGGAAAAATAGGATATCAAGGAGAATGGATGTTCAAACTCACAGCTCTCTTATATCACATTCTTTGAAGAATGAGAATTTGGTCATATTCCTTGAGAAGAGAGTTCCACTGAAGGTGATTCCCCCTTACTCTTATCAGTGAGAAGAAGACATAATAATTTCACAAGAAATGAAGTTCCACTGAAGGTGATTCCTCCCTTACTTTAATTAGTAAAGAAGGCATAAAAATTCCTAGGGCCCATGACTACCAGTAGCAGTACCACGCAACACAACTGGGTCTCGCAAGACTAGAAAAATCACAAGTTGCAATGGCAACATAAGAACTAGAGTGGCTAGGGAGAATGTAAGGAGGTTGTCCCTCCTTACATGCAACACAACTGGGGAAATCACAAGTTACAATGGCAACATAAGAACTAGAGTGGCTAGGGGGATGTATGAAGGTTTTCCCTCCTTACATTCCATAACAAGTAAATTCTTGTCTGTCCTTCCAAGTGAACTGTTGGGTTATTTCCACACATAAGAACTAGAGTGGCTAGGGGGAATGTAAGGAGGTTGTCCCTCGTTACATTCCATACCAAGTAAACTGTTGTTTCTCCTTACATTCCAAGTAAACTGTTGGGTTATTTCCACACATAAGAACTAGAGTGGGTAGGGGGATTTATACTGAAGTTCCATGATGATGATAGTCACATGAATAAGACTTATTATGCAATGGCTTCATCAGCAGAATGCCACCTTGAAGATGCTAAAGCTAGCCAAGTGCCTACTATAGAAGGTGGGCCTCATGGACTTTTTAAACTGCCGCCAATAGGGCATGGATTACTTAAGATGCCTCCAAGTGATAAATTCATATGACCAAACAATAAAGGCCTTATATAGGTAGATTTTATCTAGGGCCAGGAGGGACAAAGAGTTATCCTTAGACTCACTATGGAAGCCATGTAGAATGCCCTTAGATTTCCAAGAGTCGGCCATCATGAATAATGCATATGAAGCTAAGCTATGTTTGGCCTAGCCAAAATAACAAAGCCCCATTGCACTAGTGTGCGACTATACACTGTACAATACCTCGTCAAGTCGGGCAAGGCCACATATGAACTTATTTTTCTTTCTACTATAAGCTAAATAGGTTCACTGAAGTTGGGGGTACTCTTGAAGCTATGCCAGCCTTATAGAGAACATGATACCCAGGTTGTAGTTTAGAGTTTTGCAGAGTATGTTTATAAGGAGTTAGAAAATGTCTTGATGCTAGGAGGGTAGTACCTTAGTGTAGGACTTAGTATCGGACTACTACTCACAAGAAGTTAGAAAAGCTCTTGATGCTAGGAGGGTAGTACCTTAGTGTAGGAATACTCTACACAAGAATTATCTACTCAGGCCTTAGAGCCCTCGAGTAGGTGCCAAATCTTATGGAGAGTCCAGTTGAAGACTAACATAATAGGAAAGAAGGAGACTCATCAAGGAGACTCATCAAGGAACCCCACGTGCAAAGAAGCTAAAAGTGGAAGAGAGACCATGCAAACCACTACAAATGAAGCCAAAGGCAAAAAGCAATAGCTAAAACTCAAGGGTATCGACTTAGTAATGACCTCAAAATAAACTCACATTGATAATAATGAGATGGAACACCCTCTTTGTATCCACAACTACAAGAGAAGGGTAAGGAAAAGGAACAGGTGGTCCAAATAGATCTGTGACAACAAGCAGCCTAGCATGAAAAAGGGGCAACAACCATAGAGCAAAACTTGCCTATAAGAATACACAATAGCGGAAGCTGGATCAAGACAATAAAAAGCATTTAAATTCAAAAAGAAGTGAGAGTAAACAATATTATTTCTTGTAAAATTTTGATTAAAAATTGATGGTGTCTACCCAAACTCATGTGCTTTGAGTAAGGAGCTTTGATGGTGTCTACCCAAACTCATGTGCTTTGAGTAAGGAGCTTTGATGATGGTGATATAGATAGACTCTGGACAGAGGATGTCTTGCTTTACAAGAGTGCTTGAACATATAAAACTTGATGATAAACTACCTAGGGTTGGCAAAAAAGCAGGCCAGGGATGTAGGTCAGCCACATCGCGGGCCAACCCACGACTTGGTCCAACATGACCAACTGACCACATCATCCAACTAGGACCATATTACACTACAACTAAATCCTATATAGGTACTTGGCACACATATCCCACGACCATTTAAGATCATCTAGACCAGGCTCGTAACATGAGAATAGTATTTCCTCATTTTGTTGTCCACCAACACTCACTAATGCGGTCATATAACCTACACAAGCATGTATCCTATTTGGCAGAGTGCCAAGTAGGATGCATACCAACTCTACATAAGCCATCTCCTAACCATTTGGCCACACTTGGCCACACTTGGCCACTATCTAGTGTCTAAAAGATAGGAACTCCTGCATGCTTGAGTGCTCACCAACTCTACATAAGCCATCTCCTAACCATTTGGCCACACTTGGCCACTATCTAGTGTCTAAAAGATAGGAACTCCTGCATGCTTGAGTGCTCACCACAATAATAACGACTAATCCTAAAGGGTTTCTTACAAAGTAGATCACATCCACCACCCGCAGAAACATCACGGGGGGTGGAGCATTAAGCAAATTTTTTTCCAACCCCCCCTCAATGTCCACCCAAGTGAACTCCATCATATCTCAACTTGTGAACAAGGTATCTAATCCTCGTAGACCTGCATACACCTGGATCACTGCCAGGTGTCCTCAAAACAGCCCTGGTTCTCCTTACACCACGAGTAACCACAAATGGGATTCCAAGCTCCTCATCAAGGCTCTGCTCAGAGCCACTAGAGTCACCATCCACATATGAGTGACTTGCTCTGACAGATCAGGCATAAAAGGTTGATCTACCTTGTCCTTCCTTTTCCGTGATACATGTGTACCTGCATCATTCCTCAACTTGCTTGACCATGGGCTGACCATGGGCTAACATTGGATCCACTACTCGAGGACTCCCCAGGTCCACTCAACACCTGTGTGCTGATGTACATGTGGTGCAACATCAACACTTCTTACATTTTCATCTTATGTTGCCTTTACTATTGGTGCATACCAGCTACTCATCTCATCGAAGACAACATCTCTGCTTACTCGCATCTCACGAGTGGTAGGGTTATAGCATCTATAACCCTTTTGCTCCTCCATAGCATAACCAATGAAGATGCATTTCTCTGCCTTTGGATCCAACATTGTTCTCACTTCATCAGGAACATGTACATATGCAATACACCCAAACACTTTCAAGTGAGACACATCCGATCTTATGCCTGTAAACTTCTGTTTAGGAGTCATACCATCATGAACAACTGTAGTGGGTGTCTTGTTCATAATGTACACAGCAGTTGCTACTACTTCTTCCCACAAGTAGTGTGGCATATTCTTTTCAGCCACCCATCAAAGCACGTGCCACTTCTGCAATGTGCCTTTTTTTCCTTTCTGCAACACCATTCTATTTGCGGAGTGTACCTGCACGTAAACTAGCTCTTGATTCTCTGCTTTCTTAGAAAATCGCTGAACTCAATGGAGAAATATTCTCCCCCACCATCTGATCTTAGGCATTTTATTTGCATGCCTTTTTCCTTCTCGACCAAGGCTTTAAATCTCTAAAAGTGAGCAAACACCTCACTTTTCTCCTTCATGAAATGAATCCATGTTGGAGAAATCATAGTCAAAGAGTGTGTTCTAGTGTGTACTAAGAACTAGCTTATGAGTCTTTATGTGAGAGAGTGCCATGTGTCACTTTGGGAGTTATCCCATAAGCATATGGTACTTGAGTGTGTGTGTTCACTCTATAAGAGTGATGCACTTTCTTGTGTGTCACATCAATCAAATCAAGCTATCTTGGTCTACATGATGTAAGTACTTGTTCATTGCTTTCATTTCCATTTCATTATGTTTGCCATCTTTCCTTTCTTCACCTAGAGTTAGCTTGCTTTCCTATTCCAACATGGTATCAGAGCCATGCTTCTCCATGGGCAACCCTTGGGGGTGAAGGCCGACCCACAAATGGAAGTTGGTTTCCTCCTTTGGTTGTCCATCTCCAAGCTAGCCTCTTCTTTGGCTCCACATCCATCGCCACCAGCCTCTTGGTTATAGCGCCACATCCATCGCCACCAACCTCTTCAATGGTCCACTCTTTGACTAACTGAACGCTGTTGCTGCTGAGCGCATGTGAAGCGCAGCTTCTGCTGAATGCCTACACAACCAGGTGGTGCTAATGTGGAGAGATCCACCACTGCCATTATGCAGCCTCCTCTGCCCGCCCAATCGACAGCACCACTACGCAAAGACCTGCCACTGTTGTCCTTGCGCATAGCCGCCCGCCCAACCAGCTAAGGCGTCGTCTCTCACCCGCTGAACCCCATGCACGCCCTTCTTTGCTGTTTTGCTCCGCGGTTGTTTTAACAACTAGGATCTTGATCACATAGGGGTGTCAGAGGGGTGTCAGAATCTGCATCTCCTGAGCAGAGCGGGCTTTATTACGATGGCAGGAAGAGATTGCGAGCAAGTGATGAGGCGTTATCCATACATCTAGCTCAGCCATTTATTTGGGATAAGGTTCTAAGGTTGTTATTTCTTTGGCTTCACACTTCACCACAGAAAAGGGTGCTTTCACATGAAGCTAAAAACTTCCTACCCATCTGCTGCACCATCAAGTTCTTTGAGCTAAATTCCATTGCAAAAATAGCAAGTTTTCAGTTCAGATTTGAGTCATGACTTCACTATCTTCTAGTACATTGTTCATGGATAAGTTCAAGGGGGAAGGCTTTCCCACATGGCAAACCAAGATGCGGCTGCTACTTATGCATGAAGGAGTCTGGGAAGTTGTTGAGAACGACACAATTGATGCACTTGATCAGCCAGAAAGAAAATTTTGGGAGAAGCAAAATGCAAAAGCCATTGCCCTCATTGGTCTCTGCTTGGCGGACTCTCTCATTCATCACGTCGACTTTACATCCACGGTTAAGGAGATCTCGCATCGATTGGAGAGCATCTTTGGTAACAAGGTCACTAATTCCAAAGTTTTTTTGAAATTGAAGTTTTTTGAGTTGAAAATGCAAGACAATGAAGAGCTAAGTGATCGTCTCTCCAAATTTAATTCTCTTGTTCCTGTGTGTGTTGGTGTCTAGCTCGGGAGTGGCTTACCACTGCCTGTGGTTCAGAGCATTGTTGGGTGAGTGCTAGCTAAGAACTGCTTTATTTCCCTTGTTTGAGTGCTAGATGAGAGAACCCCTTGCTTGGGTGGCTAGTGCCTCTTTATATCCCTTGTGGTTGTGTGGCTAGTGCTAGATGAGAAACCCTTCATCGTTTTTTGTTTGTGTGATTATGTGTATTGTAGTGTGGTCTAGATGTGCTTCTCAAGGGCATGACTCTTACTATGGGGTGTTTGAACCCTGGTGGTGGAAGCCCGGTCCATGGTATGACCCATCATCTAGATTTTCCTTAAAAGTTGTAAGCCCAACAAGTATGCCACCATACTATCCAAACCTCACCATACTATCCAAACCTCACCAACAACATGGCTCCTTAAACAAAATATCTTCACCATACAAACCCCACATTCCACTCTTATGAAAATTGAAGAAGCTCACCATTAGCCTTGCATGTTGATTAATTCCTTTCCTATCCAATAGTTTTTTAACTTTAATAGTAGATACATCATCACGAGTCTAAATGATGCCTTGGGTGCCTAGTCGACCTTAGTTTAAGCATGTGTGAACACTTATGAACTTTTATATATGTCAGTTTATCTCATAATATAACACACTCTCGCATT
Source organism: Cibotium barometz (assembly GCF_041138505.1). NCBI lineage: Eukaryota > Viridiplantae > Streptophyta > Polypodiopsida > Cyatheales > Cibotiaceae > Cibotium > Cibotium barometz. The sequence continues at coordinate 11,290,096 of NC_141078.1, forward strand.
GTGCCTGGTTGACCACAATTTAAGCGTGTGTGAACACTTATGGCCTTTTATATATGTCAGTTTATCTCATAATATAACATACTCTCGAATTGTGCAATTGAGTCTTGGTGTTACTTCTCTACTCTATCAGGACTATGCTTGTGTAGCTACCATAGGTGTGAGATAGCGAAGTGTGTGGCTACAGAATGGACTATAATCAAGACAACATGATAATGAAATCAGGAGGAGTATGACAATGTAGAGCTCTGTGAAAGAAGAGAGGGTTTGCAACTATTGCAGCACATTAGTAAGCTCTCGACACGTTGAGTCTTGTTCTTGTTTTCTTTGTGAATGAGAGAGAGAGAGAGAGAGAGAGAGAGAGAGAGAGAGAGAGAAAGAGTTCTTTGAGAGAGCTAAAGTGGATTGTAATAGAAGGACTAGTACACCTCCCTACCACTAGTACGGGAATCCATCCTGCCCGAATGATGCCAAATGCCCAACAAAAGGTGTAGGTACTATCTCTTTTATGTCAAATATAAAAAAATATCAAATGTCAACTGTGTACTAGATTAAAGCAAAAGGTGCTCTTTGTTGTGGCCATTACTAATCGTGACCTAAAGGTTCACTTTGATTGGAATGATGTAGTCATGTAGTCATCTTGCATGTCAGCGCGACAACGTCGTTGTGGGGAGAGGAATAATCCATGACAACGTCGTGGTGGGGAGAGGAATAATCCATATGAAACATCAACCATCTTTACATTATGACCCAATATTATGGGCACTAGTAGGCATGACACAAGAGGTTCCAGCACATGTGCTATGTTGCCTCGAAAGATATGCAAAAGTTTAGGATTGTGGAGCACACCTAAGTACCAGTATTTTTAAAAGTCTAGGATTGTGGAGCAGCACCTAAGTACTAGTAGGCTATGACACAAGAGGTTTGGGCACCTGTGCTATGTTGCCTCAAAAGATATGCAAAATTCTAGGATTGTGGAGCAGCACCAATATTTTTAAAAGTCTAGGATTAGTACCAATATTTTTAAAAGTCTAGGATTGCGGAGCAGCACCCAAACACCAACATTTTCAAAAGAAAAACTGCATGATTAGCAAGAAGCATATAACCCTTTTTGCAAAGAGAACACCAACATGGCTAAGTCTCATCAATAACCCTTTTTGCAAGATAGCACCAACAAGGCTAAGTCTCTAAGTATGAGAGAAAATTGGAAATGAGACATGAAAGAAGCCGAAGAAGTTGTAGGGAATGCTAAAGGAAAAAGGAATGCCAAAGGCCTTTTGAGCCGAGATAATTAATGTTGCGGGGCATATAATGTTGCGGGGTATATCCTCAATAGGAGTTACAACAAGGTGGTGAAGGGAATGACTCCTCTTAATATGCATATTCCAATATAAGAAGTCTTCAATATTATATTTGAGAACATTAGGGTGTTCCAAAAGTAGAAAGTGTTTCATCCTAGGGCATAGTAATGGAGCCACGAGTCTGAGACAACATTGAGCGTGTGCATGGAACATCCCTATCAAGTGGAGGAGGCGGCTTTGTCCACTTTATCCATCAACAAGGATGTAGGCTCAGAAGACATATCCACCATTTCCAAAACTGCATGCTTTTTCTTTAATGGGAGAAGAAGAGGTTTGCACTTGTTTCATATCTGATAATGAAGAAGACAAGCCTACTCAAGCACATAGGAAGATGCCATATCCAAAGTGGACTCTTTGGACGAGAAATCTTTGTCAACCATATAAGTTGAGCTAGTAGAATCCATAGAATAGAGGAACAAAAGAGTGCATATGTAAACATTAATAGTATGGCTTTGATACTAAAATAATGAAGATGTAGGAGCCAACTAGTTTGGAGGAAGCATAGGTAGACCCAAACTAGAGGGAGTCCATGCAAAGTGATGATTCCATTATTATGAGAAACCACACTTGGGATCTTGTGGATTATCCAAAGAAACATAAGGTCATTGGGCAGCAAAATGGGTTTGGAAGGCCAAGTACACAATACATTGAAGAAGTATAAGGCACGATGAAGGGCTTTGTACAAGCCAAGGGATTCGATTTTTAAAAAACATTGCCCCCACAACTAGATTGCATGGTACTAGCTTTGGGTGGAACGTAGTGTTCCACACTTGCATGAAGCACATCAAGATACATTATCACTGTGCACAAGCTGGTCATGGATGGAAAGGTCGAGCTAGTCTATTGCTCAATGATGAAGAATTGTGCAAATATCTTCATAAAGGCTCTTAGGAGAGATCTCTTGGAGCGACATCTTCATCAAATCAGTGTTAGACTACAGAGGTAGTTTACCTATGGATGGGCATTGAAGGAGAGTGTTGGAAATCAATGCTCCACTCTCAACATTTTGACTGTGTAGGTAACGAGTTGTGTGTTGAGCCTGCCCAAGTGCTCGATGATGCCCAATTCAAGCATTGGATGTTGGCCATAGGTGGTTGTATGGTTGTGAGATTACTAATGTGGAATTAGCACTATACCAAGTAAGGCGCATGTAAGTACGGGTCAGTAGACTTAACTCTAGGGTAGAAGTTAATCGAGACACCTTGTACGCTAGACTTAACTCTAGGGTAGAAGTTAATCGAGACACCTTGTCCCGATCGTGGGGCCCAAACAAGCCCAGATGACATCCGATGGGTGTGGAAGTTATGCCAAGACCTAAGATCTTTTGTTTGGTCTAATATGGTCCCATTTGAGTGTTGTGATCAATGTGGTTCATCTATAGGATGCTCGACTTAGGCCGAACTACAATATGATCAACCTTGGACAAGTGACCTTAAAGGTCTATAAATCATTGTACACACGTTGCACTTAATATAACATGGTTTACTTCTTTCTTTATTTTTATGACTTTCTCCTATTTGCCAACATATTATCATTAAGTGACTAAGTACAATTAAAAGTAAGATGAGTGAATTTCTTCAATAATTAGTCTTTAATTCCGTCAATTGATATCAAAGTAAGTTAGATTAGGACTAGGACATGCTTAGCTTTAGACTTCATTGGTTAATTAGCAAAATATCTAGCTTAATTAGTGTTGTTTTTTCTTTAATTATAGAACCTCCATTAGAGTAATCAACTTCTTACTCTTCTTCTCCATAATTTAAAAAAAAAAGTCTTTTAGCACACAATTTGCAACAACCACAATGAAAGCTACTTCTCTATTATATCTCTATATTATATAAAGGAAGAGTTTCACGAGGCTACTATGTGCAAGAATTTAGAGGTTCGGGAAGCAGTTTGGAGGTTCGAGGAGGGTAAAGACAGGCTTCATTGCTTGCTTTAAATAGCAAATAGCACAAAAACAAGTGCAACAATCATCATCACGCCAAGTGCTTTTCAGAAGCTGTCATCATCACCGTCAGCTTAATTGGACTTTTACAATCATCGATCTACAAGTTAATTTCAGAAATTGTGACAGACGGGGAAAAAAAAAGAGAGCACAAGCTTTGTTAATAACCTTATTATAAGGTGTTTTAACAAGCTTAATAAACCCTTATTTTATAAAGCTTTTGTAAGCTTAAAACAACAGCATCCTCCACAAGACAAAGAACTTGATGTGCAGCAAGAGAGATGAAGAACGATACTAAATTACTGTTTTTGCAAACCACGTTAAAAAACTTATGGCATCTGTCCACCTGTGCGTTCCTGCTCTGCAAGGAGCTTTGTTGGGGTGATTTAGATGGACTCTGTACTATTTGAATGAATCCCACTCCAGTTCCAAGTTTTCAATTAAACCTGCATTACTACATGAAACCTGTGCTGGCAAGCCGTATGCTGTTTGCAGCTTTGTCCTGATGCCATCTGTCATCAGCCAGTCCACATCATCATACACACACTGCAACCCCTCACCCTCCTTTGAAAGGTCCAAGGGACTGATGAGTTTTTTCCCCCATGCCGGCGTTCCATTTTCAAATTGAAGATGTGTGAGACGTTCAAGATGCATCCCATCAAGTGAGACCAGAAAGATGTCACCATATGGCTGGAACTGAAAGGGTTCAGCTATGGGCTCAGCTGAGAGACCTGCATAGTCTGTAGTGAAGAGCAAGGTCTTAGAGTCTGGACTGAAAGAGGCATGGTTCACTCGGCCTCCCACTTGAGTCGTATGGTTGAACACTTTGTGAAGCCCTGTGCCGTTCGGGTGAATCAGGTACAAGGCAAAAGTTCCACTCCCTGGATTGTCTCTGTCCGATGAGAAGGAAATCCATTGTCCGTCGGGTGACCAGCTGCACATTGTGTCTGTCCATTTGCCATCTGTCAGACGCCATAATCCCCCTTCCTCACCCTGCACAGCATCCATTATATACAAGTTTTTCCATCCAGAGCGGCTTGACCGGAACACCAGGTAATTCCCGTCCGGCGATGGCCACGGGAAAGCATTGTTCTTAGAGCCCTTCTTTGTCAGTATCTTTGAGACCAGTGGGACATCTTCTCCATTCACTAGCTTATGTGCATTAAATATGGCTACTATGTGCACTACTGATCTTGAAGCAAAAATTGGGCCAGAACTTGTGTAAGTAACACCCTGCCTTTTGCTATCCCACACTGTCCCAAATGCACGCTCAGAGTACACCTCCTTACTTCCAGACCCATCTGATCGCATGACTCGGATGCCACTCTCACCCGCTCTCCGAATGTAGGCGATTAGAGATCCATCCGGCGAGAAGGAAGGAAATTCCCCATCTGTCCGCAGAAGAGAAAGCCGAGGAGACCGTGAAACAACATAATCTAGGTGTGGGACTGTAAGAGTCTGATCATTCTTCTTTGCACCACCATTCTCAACTTTTTGAATGGAGCCTGGTACACCTCCAAACATGCTGGAAAGCTGTTGCCCTTGGGCCACCCCACCTCTGCACTTGTGATACCCCACAAGGCTAGAATCGTATGAGATGAAGGGGTTGTAGTGATGGGTCCGAGGGGCGGTGTGATTGGTGACTTGAAAGAAGCTATTGGACTGCAGATCATAAATTTCTATATGCCTGAAGACTGACTCAGGCCTGCGAGTGGCTATGGCAACCCACTTCATGGTTGATGAGGCAGCTGGGGTGAAGCAATGGATTCCAGCAGGCGTGACTCTCTCTACTGTTACCAGATCGTCCATTTGAACATTTTTTGCTAAAGCCATCCCATGGAGTGCCAAAATGGTGCCCTTGTAGATGCTCCACCATCCATCCTCTGCCTTCCTATGGAAAAAGAAGGTAGAGTCATCTGCCCATGATGGCCACCCCCCGCCCTTCACCAACAGCCTGCGCCCAGATCCATCTTTAGCACTGAAAATGTACAAATCTGTTTTCAATTCATGCATCTCTCCTTGCCAGCTCCTTTTTCCATATGACGCCGCCAGAACCCATTCTCCAGAAGGTGATACAGAAGGGCTATAATCAGCTAATCCAACAGGGGTGAGGCGTGTGGTGAATCCCGTGCTGAGATTGGTGGAATACACTGCTGTCCAGCTCTGCCTCAGAGAGGGGGGCCTCTCTTGTGAGGAGATGTAAATGACACAGCCTTGAGCTATGGAGGGTCTGTCTTGAAAGAAAACTTGTTGCTGGTTGTCATCATCAACGTTGTGATTGTCATTGTGAACTGTGTTAGCATCAGAGGTATGAAGCTCCACAGTCTCTATCTTGTGCTCAAGTACAACAGAAGGTTGACTGTGTGGTATGCTTCCACCTTCTTGTACCTTGAAATTATGGTCAACCTTGGAAGTATACAGATTGAAATACACTTGAGGGCGCCCTTGCCTTTCTGACACATAAGCAAGAATCTTATCTTCCAAAGGATTTTTGCCTTGAGAAGCTCCATAGCTGATGGTGGCATGGCTCTCTGTCTCCTTTGAAGCCTTGAAGATGAGGTCCTGCTCTGAATTTCTTGCAAAGAAGCCATTATGGTTCACTATTGATCCATCTCCATATGTGAGCCTTGTCTCTGAGGCACCATGATTCTCAGAGCTGCTCCAATTTGAGGGAACATTTACACAGAAAATGTCGAAGGCGAAGCGCAAGCGGCGGAAGGAGGAGAAAACTATGGTGCCCTCCAAGCTTGGCTCGCCCAAAACCCTAGAAATGAAGAGAACCCAACAGAGAAAACCCAGAGCGCATCTCGAAAACCGACCTGCCATAGCTTCTTCTTGTCTTGCATGAGGTGTTTTCTCACGTCGTGTTTATGCCATGCCATCCCATCCATGTATGTGCAACACATACAAGACAAGAACCCCTGTGACCTGGCAGCTGCCCCAATAATTCTCTACATGCCCATCTCATGTTGGAGTCGTGAGTCCCAAGGTAATGAGTTCGAGTCCTCCCTTTGCACTTGTTACATGTATATATGTGTGTGTATATATGTATATATATATATATATATGTATGTATGTATATATATGTATGTATGTATACATATACATACATATATATGTATATGTATGTATGTATGTATGTATACATATACATACATACATACATACATATATATATGTATGTATGTATGTATGTATGTATATATATGTGTGTGTGTGTGTCGCAAGTCTTAAAGAACATAAAGCACAATAAAAGTTATACATTCATACAAAAAAGACTCGCAATCATGACTTAAGGTTGTTCCCTCAAGTGTAACTAGCCTAGAAACTCACCACCACTTCATCAATCTCTCTCTCTCTCTCTCTCTCTCTCTCTCTCTCTCTCTCTCTCCTTCTTCTTCAAAAGTATTCAGTATGTTTACCTTGGCACATTCACTCATTTTGAGAGAGAAGTAAAGAACAATTTGTAAAAGCACATTAATTGTTAGCATATCCTGGTTGAATTATTGATAGATTTGCTCAAGCTTTTTAAGATTTCATGTCATTTTCCAACATTTCCATTCGGTATTAGCCCAATAGTTTTTGACTAAGACACCAACTCACTAGTCAGCCATTGCGCAAACCTTGCTACATGCAGTCATATAATCTATAAGGTTGTTAAGCCATGTGCATATGACTCTAATAAGTCAATCTTTCTTGAATTTATAGGCGGTTAAGCTTCAGCCTCATTTCCTACATGTTCCTTCTCTCTCTCTCTCTCTCTCTCTCTCTCTCTCACACACACACACACACACACACACACACACACACACACACACACACACACACAACACTTGCTTCTTAAAGACTTGAAATATTTTAGGATACAACACTAGTGTGAGAAATATGCCATGAAGAGATATCTCTTATTAATAATGTATATTTACTTTGTTTATAAGCCATGAATAGACATTGTTTATTAATAATGTATGTTTACATGTCTCACTCTTTGGAATAGACTTTTCAACTTTTTCATTTTTTAAAGTATTGTGTTGATGGGGATGCTCATAAATTGAGGTTTCTAATAGTGTATAGTTTGTTTTAAGTGCATGGAAGGTTTCATCCTCAGTCTCATTTTGGATGTAGATGTTGTGGATAAGGTCTTTACATTGGCAAACATTGTTTTCATGTTCTTACCTTGATAGGTCTTTTGTCAATGGTCTAGGGTAGATGGTGTAGGGAAGACATTAATGGGGTAAATGGAAGGGTAAAATTCTTTTTGCATCCTTTTATGCATAAAAAACAATAATGATAAAAGTAACACTTTTATGATAAAAAATATATTCTTTTATGCATCTATTTATGCATAAAAATCTATTTTGATGAAATTAACACTTTTGTAATAAAAAAATAATCAATATGCATCCTTCTATGCATAGAATTTATTTCTATTGAAAATCATTCTTTTATAATAAAAAAATAATCAATATGCATCTTTCTATGCATAGAATTTAATTCTATTAAAAATCTCTCTTTTAAAAAAATAATCAATATGCATCTTTCTATGCATAGAATTTAATTCTATTAAAAATCACTCTTTTATAATAAAAAAATAATCAATATGCATCTTTCTATGCATAGAATTTAATTCTATTAAAAATCACTCTTTTATAATTAAAAAAAATCAATATGCATCTTTCTATGCATAGAATTTAATTCTATTAAAAATCATTCTTTTATAATAATAAAAAATAATCAATATGCATCTTTCTATGCATAGAATTTAATTCTATTTAAAATCTCTCTTTTTTTAAAAAATAATCAATATGCATCTTTCTATGCATAGAATTTAATTCTATTAAAAATCACTCTTTTATAATAAAAAAATAATCAATATGCATCTTTCTATGCATAGAATTTAATTCTATTAAAAATCACTCTTTTATAATAAAAAAAAATCAATATGCATCTTTCTATGCATGAATGAAAATGACACTTTTAGATTACACTAACGATGGGGATTACTCTTTTTGATTAATAAAAGGTAAAATTTATTTCACAAATTTTTAGAAAATTTTGCCATAACCTCCCTTGTATGGCTGACCATTTTCAAATTTTCTAACCTTAATCTACTTAGAAACTATCCCCAATTGGTTTAAGGCATTCTAAACTAATCAATTTTCACTTTTAAGAGAGAAACAATATGAAAAGTTTAATTCCAACAATTAGATCACTTAACTAAGATAAAGAAGGGCTGATTTTAAGAATGAGAGAGGGAAGGCATAGCATCTGTTTATCATTTTAAGATAACAAAGAATTTAGAAAACCATTAAAAGAATAAAGAAAAATATAAGATTTCTAACTTACATGAATTCTGGGAGCTTCCCTTTGGCTTGATGGTTTGAGGGTTCTACTCTTGTTTGCAACAAGAGTGGCCACCAATTCTTTAGAAGAGGGAATGGTCAAAAACTAGTGAATTATTAAGAAATTCACAGTTCTTGGCTCTTGGGAGGAGTAGAGTAACACTGCATAAAACACTATTAAGCTTCAACAAAGGGGGAGGCTTGTTTTTTAAGATAACAAAGAATTTAGAAAACCATTAAAAGAATAAAAAAAAATATGAGATTTCTAACTTACATGAATTCTGGGAGCTTTCCTTTGGCTTGATGGTTTGAGGGTTCTACTCTTGTTTGCAACACGAGTGGCCACCAATTCTTTAGAAGAGGGAATGGTCAAAAACTAGTGAATTATTAAGAAATTCACAGTTCTTGGCTCTTGGGAGGAGTAGAGTAACACTGCATAAAACACTATTAAGCTTCAACAAAGGGGGAGGCTTGTATTTGTAGGAAAAAGTGAGCTCCTAACCAAACAAACTTTCTAGAAATTTCCAGATCAGTTTGGTCAATTTTTGACCATTTTTAGGTCAGTTTAGCTTACTTTTTGGAACTAGACTTAAATTAAGAGAGAGGAGAGATGAAATATCTCAATTTTTGATGATTTAAAACTCCACCACACATGTGAAGTAGGCGCCTCATTCATGAGGGGGGAATCCCTATTGTGAGGTGTCAAAAATCTATTTTTTTAGTAATTCCTTTGGTACTTAGTCCACTCTTCATCTTATGTGAGTATTTACTTATTTTTGGGGCGATTTTCTTTATTTCTTCTATTTATTTTATCCACACATTTGGATGAATCTAATTGGCCTCTCAAAATCTTAATTTAAAATTTTTCGAAAATCTGGACCCCTAGGGTAAGGCCTCTTGAACAGATTATACTTGATTTTTAATGCACCTTCTGAAAATCTTTTTGAACTTCTGTTTCGGGGGAACTTATTTTAATAAGAAGATATATTTTTCATCCAAAAATATTCAAAATTTGAATAACCTCTCTCTAGAACATTTTTTCTCTCTAGGCCAAAACAGGTAGAAACAAGATCTTTTATATTTCTGAAGAGGGATTTGATACAAGGGAAGATGCTGGACATCTTGAGAGGTTGGGGAGGAATCTTACATGAGTCAAGGGTTCTCTGCCCACGTTGTTCCCCAAAATCTTAATCTTTTAGAATTTTTGGGTTTGTTATATAGCCTTAATGTTACAAAAGGCATAGGTGGCTTCCTAAATCCACCATGGCTAGCCCACCTGTGGTCATCCCTCTATCCTAAGTGAAATGTAATCATTACTAGATGTCTAGCATCTGTCATCATTGACTGGCATTGTAAACCACCTTCAATGAGACCTACGGGCACTTGGATGGTCATCGTAAACAGCTTTGTAAGTAGTAACTAGAGCTAGCATTGGCGTCATAGTAGGCATGGATATTTTTTTGAGGGAGGGTGGTAGAATTGCACTAAAATATTATGTGACATTGGGGATACGGGCATCCGGTTATTAGGTTTATATCCAACTTGGTGTGAACACTCTAGGTGTGAACAACCTCTTATTCACATGGTGAATGCTAAAGATTTGGAAAATCTAGAGAAAGCTTAAAACAAGTGGATGGATGAGATTTGAAACAAATGGAAGATTGGGGTTGAAAAATAAATCAATGGATATCAAGTGGACAATGGAGATCTCAACCCTCTGTCTTCTTGCCATTCTCATGCTTGAATCTTCTAGACTAAGAAAATCACTAAACCATTAAATATACTTTTAATCCCTCTACCTCTTAACCACCTTTTGGAAATGGTTACTTAATTAAAATAATTTTTAAGAATTTACTATAGCTTTACCTCTTTTAATTTGTGTATTAAAAACTAGATTAAGATTAATTTGAGGTTTGATGATGGTCAATATTATCATATTTTATTTGTGTAGCTCTATTCCTCACTTGTAGTTCTTATACATTCATTTATATTTGGAATTAAAATTGCTTGGCTAAAACATCACACAAATTGGGGTAGAATCAGTATAAATAGTTGCAATATTTTGTATGAATAATACGTGGAAATGCATTTTATACATGTTATTCATTAAAAAAAGTCTTCCATTTGTCAAAAATCTCCATATAAACTTGATTGAGGTAACTAAAGTTTGTAAGACAAAGGAAGAGGTAAAATTAATATACTATAGATGTACAAGATAGATGAGTATTCTTTTAAATTTCTAAATATTTTAAAATTCTTACCAATGTTTTGAAACTTCAAAGCAATTTAAAAAAATTATTTAGAAGTAGGCGTGCTTGCTTTTACATTATTATGAAACATTAAGGATAATGAAACTAATTAGTTTGAAATCCTTTAGATATGTTGAGCTTATTCTTTGCTTTTCAAACTAAGAAAAAACATAAAGGGTAATTTTTAATGGGATACAAATCCTTTTAGCACTTCTTTTATAAGAAAAATAATCTCAATGGGATACAAATCTTTTTACCTTTTGTAAGAAAAATAAAATTTATATGTGAACAAACAAGAAGAAAAATTGAATGAAACATTTTAAGAGAAAAAATAATAAATAAAGGAAATAAAGGTAATAATTATAAAAAAGTACATATAATAATTTATAATAAAACATTATAAACACTAAAATGTGAGAAAAGTATATAAATTTTTAAAACATATAACAGAAAATCATTTTTCTTAAATTTAAGCTTTTCATTTCTTACAAAGATCTTGAAAAACAATGTTATTATGATATATGAGAAGATGTGAAAACTACATAATAGCAAAATCTGATAATTTAGTACATGTTTTACCATAAATAAAATGTGATTAAATAATAAGGTTAAAAAAGAGAGTGGAGCACCTGTTATATAAAGAGTAGATACCTTTCTTCCTTTAAGAGATGGATGTTGTGAGAGGGGGATGGCTATAAAGCGAGCACAAGCGAGTGAGCATACTTATGTTTTTAAATTATGGTTAAATTATGGTATTTGTCTCTACGAATGTGATTGAGCAAGCAGATCTAAGTTTTACGATTACATTCTTTCACAAAGTGCCTAAAAGAGTAGAAGGTGACACATGGATGCAATAGGGATAGAAGCTCAAAAGGCATAAGGAAAATAATAAAATACAATGCCAAATTACTTATACATAGGTGAAATTATAATTATATACATGGATTGAGTTCAACAACATAAGAACCTCACTGTTAGCCATGTGCATGAACTCCTATAATGTTCCATATGAACCCACCATAAATAACCTTAGGTATTAAATAATAATTATGAAGGATAGAAACCATACCCCTCTTCATATCTCAATTCCACTCATACATGCATGTAACCACCATCTTCATGTTATCAACATAGCAATGGATGAAAGAGATTTTCATGGCAATCTCTTGGCTCTCATGTATTTTCATTAATTCTCTGTTAGAGCTGCAAGTCTATTACTTGTAACACTTAGGGATCTCTGCTGGTTTTTTCCTTGACCTAATGAGGGGCAGCATAGAGAGGCTCGAAGTTATGCAAGTATATTGTTTCATTATTCGACAAGCCTATGTGGACTTGTTCTCTGGGACTGGAACACTTAGGCTTGCAGCATATATGGATCGTAATGTGATATTGTTAGAGAAGGATGAACGCATTTATGAGTGCTTACTTAAACCCTACTCTTCCAAGGTCATAAGTATTTTCAAGCTTAAGTAATTACCACTAATGTACATCCAAATATATTTTTCCCTTTAACACACACACACACACACACACACACACACACAATATGTTTGGCAACCACCTGTCCAAGTAGAGCCTTAAAAAAAAAACCAATTCTTCACGAACGGGGAACTCTGATAAATAAAAAAAATATCATTCAAAATCAAACTACATGATGAACATAAAGATAATGATAACTTGATGAATATAAAGATAATTGAAAGTAAATACATACATATCATTAATGAGAGTACATGCCGCACATCAAGTTCATCTCCAAGGTTCAACTCTTTAACTTGATCACTATGAATTGAGAATACATTTTTCGGTGAAGAAGAGTGTACAAATGTAGTTAGGATAAGACATGTCACCCGTGCTACACATTCGTTAAGATAATGAAAATAAAGTTTTATTACCATTACATGTAATAAGATTTTTTGTAAAAAGGCTACCTTTGTTGACATTAGTCCTTTGTTCCTTCCCACCGGTGGTATACACTCCACAACTTGGCAATGCACCACTACAAAACTTTGATTTGAGGCATAATGCTCAACCTTTGTAGCCTTCTCCATATTTAAATGATGAGGCATATAGATTATCATTAACTTTATTCCAACATGGAATCATATCTATGGAAAAACCCTCTACTTCAATTTCAGATGGGAAGTCACCAAAAATCAGCTCAACACAATGATTGTCCATGTTCTGTCATCATCAAGACTTAGCACTTATATGGTTTCGTACCATCTAGTCGGCTCCAAAAGAGTGGTTGAAATTGTGCCCAATGCAATAAGCCAACACTGGCACGTTGAGCTACTTGTCTCCCTAAGCTTGGGGAGTTAATTATGACTGCAAGCAAGTTGTTTCCTAGGTCTGTCATGATTCCGGACAGGAGTTCACGTGCATACAAGAATGCACTTAACATGGAATGGATGCAGAATAGACAAAGATATGCATAACAAAATAGAAACAAGTTAAAAACCAACCCATGTGACATTCTTCAGCATTAGCTTAAACTCTCAACATTACAATACAATACATTGGCCAAAGCTCAACTCATTAACTCCTCACTCAATTATCCCCTGAGTTCTTTATCCTCTAATCCACACATATCATAATAATCCTCCCTTTCGTGCTTACTTACATACATCCGAGTGCTACCCATTTCCAAGAAACAGTTACAAGTTTGTTACAAAGCAAGAAATGTCAAACCACCCTTCTCCTACGTAACTCCTCCTGTAAGGGTTCTTTCTTGCTAGCTCATCATCTTTTGGGGTAATGTCCTTCTCTTTAATGACGGATTGTAGTTTTGTCATTTCCTTTGGGGGGTTGTTGTTGCAAGATTAGGGTGTCCAGTTTTATCCAGATATTGCTGGACTGGGACAATTCTTGGAGAGCAATTTTTGGGGGGCAAGGTACTTAAAATGAGATCAAGCAAATAATAGAAAATACGCTTGCCCTTAAATTAACCCAATATAACTTAAATTAATATAAATTAGTATAATTAATCAAAATTAATCAAAAATATGATGAAATGATTAACAAATGATCTTTCCATACTTTGAGTGATCCAATTTATTTTTCCATAGATGCACCATTACAAGTACACTAGTCCCTATAGGTTTTAGATGATTCACATCAAAAATGTAATTTTACTAATTAGATTATAAATATTTACAGCCTTCTGATAGTTTAGAAGAATTTTGAAAAAGAGATCATTAAAAATCCAACCATTGGATTTGCAATTTTTACTAACCACCACATTCTACTAATGTCTCAGTATCTACGCACTCTTTTGATCTCTAAGATTGAGGATTTTAAGTGGTAGCTATTGTGGGTACAAAAAGTAGCGTATATTATAACACTTTAAAGACCTTCAAGTATTTAAATAAAATAGACAAATATCTTAAAATTTTCTCAAAAAATCAAGTTAAGCTCCATATTATGTGAAGATCTAAGGTACAAAGTGGGAATCTCATATGAGTTTATATGTAAAAGATATTAGCATTTTATGGAATCAGTTCAAATTTGGGACAAGGTGTATACATTGACTTTGTACCTAAGAAAATGAGGACTTTTGACTATCTAATGCTTAATTACATTATGCAACTATATTTCCAACTTTGAATATGATGTTCCAACAAAAGAACTTGAAACGAAATTTCTTCATTTACTAGGAGAGATTAGCCACTAAAGGTAAACAAATGCCTGTTTTTTTACTATTTACAGGGTGCGTGAGTGGACAAAACTGGGCACCTTGATCTTGCAACCACCCTAGGGGATTTTTTTTAAATCACGGGAGTGAGATTTTTCAGAATATTTTATCATGGAAGTGAATCCAATTAATTATGGAAGTGAATCCAATTAATTATGTGTGATGCATGCATGGTTCATGTGTGAAGCATGGTAGTGAATGATTTCTATTTGTTAGAATTATTTTTGTGAGTGATTCCAAAGTAATTGTGATCTAACATTGTGGACTATGTTGAGTATAGATTATGAGTTCGGAACAACCAAGGTGGACATTGGATGAGATTATCTAGCCTAGCACATCATATGTGCTAAATAGTGTATGATGGCCCATTGTACATATGTTGGGCAAGGTTTATTTATTTTTGATGAGATGCTTTAAAAGCATTGGACTATGGTTCAATTTTGTAAAAGCCCAATTTTGGAAAAGCTATGCTACTTATGGCTCCAAGTACTAAATTTATGAATATGATTTAAATACTGCGTGTGGGAGTGGAGCCACACACGTCATGGGGGAGATTGCACCCAAATCTTGTGTTCTTTGATTTTTATGTTTTTGTTTTATGCTATGTTCATGATGGTTTATTTCTTCTATTATTCAATTTGTGAAATATTCTAATCTCCATGTACCATGGTCTTGTAACAGTGGTATCAGAGTACGGCAGATTCAAGATTTGAATTTGGGTCATGGTATGGAGAGTTGAAGAAAAATCAAGAAATTGATTTTTACTCAAAGGTTATTGGCTTGGAGCAAATTTGAAAGCTTTTCAACAAATTCATTGAAATACTTGCATGGGAAGAGCAGAATCTACAGCAAGGGTACAAGGACTTTGGACAAAGACAAGATTCATTCAAAAATCTAGGAGATAAAGAAGAGAAGGTGTGGAAGACCTTTGGGCAAAGATTCAATGGTTTATGGGAAATTTTTGGGCCATCTGATCAAGATTTGGATCAAGGGTTAAGGGCTAAAGCCACCTTTATGCATAAAACCACTTTTTTGGAGAAAAACCACCCTTCTTCTCCCAAAACCACCTTCATCAATTCTAATCCTCTCCATAATCCATCTTTATGGATGGAATCAGCTCATTGAGGAGATTACTAGACTATTTTCAGAATTGCTAAGCTCTTTATCTACTCAATTTGTATATTGGAGGGCTCATAACTATTTGCAAATTCACGTTTTTTTTTGAAGTAGTCTCAAGGGTAGTTTTACGCTTATTTATGCTTAAGTTTAGGCTTATCTTAAGCTTAAATAACCCTAGGTTAAGCCTTGGCTACCTACCCAACCTATAAGCTATAATAAATAGCTTCTTTTTAAAGCTTTACCACTAAGATTTCAACCTTTTCGAAATTCAAGCTTCAAAACCATGCTTCCCAAGTGAAATAAAGGCTACAAAATCCCCTTTTTGCTGAAATTTCAGATTCTGCACCAAATAACAGAGAGCTTCACAAATTTAATTTTTTTTTTGGTCAAAGATGGAGATAGAGGGAGTTTCCATGCCATAAATTTTTCTTTTCATCCACGACTTTTCAATTTTTGAATTTTGGTACAAAAACAAGTGTTCTGGGCTTCTCTCTGAATTGTTGGCATTAAGGTAACATTAGGTTATTGTTCTTGTTGTTTGCTGGATGCCATCGACTTTGAGTGCTTCAACAAGAATTCTTTCGAAATACACGGGAGATAGATAAGCTTACTACCTTTTCTATTTTATTTTTGCATTTCCATATTATTTTACTTGCTTTTTTTTTTCTATAATGGCAATCTATCCACAACCACCTACTATCCAAGATCAAGTAAACGCACTTCAAGCTCAGTTGTCAAGTGAGAAGAGGCAAAGAGAAGATTTTGAACGAAAATTTACTCGCAAGAAGCAAAGACGTGCATATTCTGAATCCGATTCTTTGGATTTTGAGAAGGACCCTATCCAAAGGACTGTGTGGGCTACTCTCAAAGCTCAAGAGTCTCGAAAGGAACACAAGATTAGTAGAAAGGATTTTACTTTTCAGGATTATGATGGCAACAAGGATGCACATGTCATACTCTCATGGTTGAGCCAGCTTGATGATTATTTTTCTGGAGAAAACTTTTTTGAGAAGGATAAGGTCAAATGTGCTACTAATCATTTGGTAGGCAGTGCAGCTCTTTGGTGGAATGTTATTAGACAAGGAAAATGCAAACCAAAGTCATGGAAAGAATTCTAGAAGCTAATCAAAAAGGATTTCTTACCTTCGTCATATAAGAGTAAAGCCATACATTAATGGGATATTTTTAGATAGCTCAAAAAGGAGAACATATCAGTGTATGTTGGTAGATTTTGGCAAACTTTATTGTAGCTTCAAGATATAGAGAAAGTGCGTGAATTTAAAGAGTAAAGGAGAAAGTTCATAGCAGGTCTCAAGCTAGTTATTAGAGAAGAAGTGAACATATTTCATCCTTGTTCTCTTAGCAATGTCATCTCTCTAGCAACAAACTGAGAGAAAAAAAATGGAATTTCGAGGGATACTACAACGACAGATTCTCATATTCCTCAGTTTTCTCGATCTACACATTTTGAGAAGTTTCAGCACAAAGATAAAGCAGAGAAGCAAGTGGTCCACAAATGAATGGGAAGAAAACTGAAGCTACAAAGAAAACCAACAATGGAGATCGAAAATCTCATGTCCATCCTTGGAATTCTTCCCCTTTTTGCTGCTAGCCTTTTTCTCTCCAAATTCAAATACTCTCTTTTTCCCCTCTCCCAAAGTGGCTTGGTCCTTAGGCTCTCCTAAGGGCTTCAAACTTTTTAGCAGTGCATTCTCCTTAGGGCCCTCCTCCTTATCCTTCTCAGCTCCTGGTTGTGGGCCTTCCCTTTAAACAAAGCAATTTGTCTTTGTATTGGGCTTGGTGAGCTTTCAAATATGTTCCTTTAGGTTGTGATGATATAGAACTTCTACCTAGGCCACTCTCATGCCACCTTCAGCGGCCTTCACCATCTCGAAGGTTTTCCTGGACATGCATTACGGTTTGTGGGTGAGATTTATCATCTCCACCACAAAGTGCATCTGCTTTATGTCTATCTTCATTTGATGTGCCTGTTATTTTGTATTCCTTGGCTCTTCCCTCCAATGGGCTGAATTCCTTGATCAAGTCATCATCCTCCGTCGGCTTGATCTCCACTTCTCCCTTAGTTGCCGGTAAGTTGAACACCTTGGCCACATATAAAGGACTGCATCTTCTCTCATGAGGGTAGAGTGATGATGTTTGATTTTTGGAGTTGCTTTAATTGCTCTTTGGCTGAATTCCTGATTCAGTTTTGGGTTGACTCTCACTGTTCTGGGCTCTTAATTATCTCCTAGGTTTACTTCCTCAACATCATCTTCCTGGACCCTGATATTTCGCCTTCTTAGTTGGTCTTCTTCCTGCTTGAGAGAAACCATGTCCTTCTCCTGCTCGGCCTATATTTTTGCAATATTGATGAGTTTCTTCACAAGTACTTCAAAATGAGCGACTAAGGCTTTTGGATTATATCTCTATACAATCCGCTCAATGTCCACCTCAAAAAGTGACAACATATTTGAATTTTCTTTTAGGATCTTCTCTTCCTCATTGTCTTCTACCCCTTCCAAGTAATTTAGGCCTTCTGCATGCAATGGTTGCTGGCTAGATTTAACTTATCTTTCCTTCGATTGAGATGCATACCTTCTTTCCCCCCCTTTGAATTGTAATCCTATCCGTACCCCAGTCACGCTAATTCTTCCACTTCTGAGCCATAATCTTCCCAACAGCATGGAATATGCACCCACTATCTGAATCATCTTTCAGGACTCTGAACATGGCAGTGATGCATCTTGCCACCTCAATTCGTTCTCCCCTGATGATTTCAACTGATCGGACTCTTCTCTGATTGGCCATTCGGATCTAGAACGGAACAGGCTGCATATCTGTGATTCCTAGCTTTTTAGCTAGGTTGTCTGATATTATATTTACTCTTGATCCTTCATATAGAATGACCCTTGACATTGTCTCCCCCAGTGATCTTTATGGTCACCTCTAGAACGGATATGTTACAGTCCTAGACTGTTTCCACATTCTTGCACTCTACGGCCAGATTTTCCATATTTTGCATTTGATCCAATGTGATGTTTAGCTTCATCTTGTTGAGATCCTCCCATAGGTCGTATTCCTCCATGGGATTGCTACTTCTCTTCTTGTCACTAGGCATACTCTAGCCTCTGTACACTCTTCCTTATTCCTCCTTTGCTTCTCTTTCTTTTTCCCGACCTTCCCTTGTCAATTTTCCTATTCTAACAAGCTCTGAATTTCTTTCCATTTCATTCTGCAGGATGCTTCTACTACTCTTGGATATAATGGGCTCCAGTTGGCACTTTGATACCCTTTCTTTAGTCATTTTATCATTGCATAGCGGCCTCTTGCTTGTTGTAATTTCTTCCTTCTTCTTGACTAGGTGTGTCCCGTCCAGATTTGTATCAGCATGCTCACTCAAGGGCGGGCTTTCTTGCATTGTCTGCACCATCCCATGTGCACTATGCACCAGTTTGGTGATTTACTCTCAAACCCTTTGTTGCCTTGACCACTGTTCGGTTTTTGCCTTTGTTCCGGCTCAGAATTCTTGCCCGTCACCGTCTTGAAAAGTCCTTGGGATCTTGTCACCACCATCCCTATTCGTGGCTTTTTTTGTTGTTTATCTACCTATCCACTTTTACCGTATTCACTGTTGCATCAGTTCTTGCTAGGTTTGCCTCTCTTTGCGGCCTTGCCTCTTGCAGTTCTTGTTGATGGCATTGTAATAGGGGCAGTCATTTTGTCTATGTTGTAGGGTACTGCAATAGTCGCATATCAGCCTGACTCCCCTTTATCCTAATCTTTTGGTGCATCTTCCATAGGGTCAATTATTTTGAGGCTCGGTGGTGACTTGGACAGCTGTTAGGACTTGTTGTTTTGCAAGATGCTTCTACCTTTCCACCACTCTCGGATTCCTATTTTGAGTGTTGTAAAAACATGTGTCAGTGTGGTGGTGAGGTTGCTCTTTCTGTAGATGGCACATGGTTGCTGCATGCTTTTCATCTAGCACTCTTCCTTTATATTACCTTGGTTGTCACACTTCGTGCACTAGACCTTCGGTCTTAGTCCACATTGTATGTGTGATGTAGAGGTTTGAGCAAATAACTTGTAGTAATGCCTACTCAAAAAGTAGTAGAGTGGGTGCTTATTTACATATGTTTAGTGGTTAGTAGTTAGTAATCACTATAAAAGGTTAGTAGTACAATGTAAAAATGGGTGAGAAGAGCTGGGAGGTTGAGTGAGAGGAGTAAAGATTTGGAAAGATCCTTTGTGTGGTTGAAAGCTCGAAGAAGCTTGGACTCACCCATGTGTAGATCTTTAAGTTAACCGCTGGTCTCCTTCTTGCATTCGACGCCACAAAAGTTGATTGAGGTGAAGAACATGGGGGTTTTGGTAGATGGAAACCCTATATTTGCAGAGGTTAATATGATACATTCATGCTGAGTTTTTATGTAGGGAGAGAAATGGAGATGAGGTATGGGTGTAGAGTAGATATGAGAGCAAATGGAGATGGAAGGAGAGGGAAAAGGTGAAGAGGGTGAGAGAGGACATGAAGTTTGTAGGTTTGATGGAGTGAGAAAGGAATGAGTAAGTGTGTAGGTGATGAATGTGTAAGGGAGGTGAGAAGAGACTAGGTGTACCTTGTCAAAAAGTGGGCAGACTCTGGGGTCTAATAAAAAATTCATATCTCACCGCCATTAGCTCCAAAAATTCTCAAAAAATTTGAGCTCACAAGGTAACTTTTGTCTCTTGATGACTAGTCCAAATTCGGAGTGGAGGTGGGCGCAAAAATTTCAGCAGAATCATGTATTTTCTGAATTTTCAAAATCTTTGTGTGGGTCCCCATTGGTGGAATTTCTTGATAGCTCCAAGAGTGAGTCCCCAATACATCATATCCTGAACTTAGAGACTCGAGTTTATGTGGAGACTTGCATGGAGGAGATTTTTTCTATTTTATAAAAGATTATAATAAGAAAAAAGCAAGCTAGTACTTTAACTAGTCAACATATCATGATAATATGGTTATTATGATAGGAAAATTAAATAAACAAAAAGATTTAATGGTGAATAAAAATAATAAAATAAAATATACAAAAATAATTGATGTATGAAAAACTATTTAATGAAAATATTAAAATATAATATATATATATATATAATTTAATAGTAAAAAATATATACAAAAATACTAAACAATGGAAGTCAAAAGGGAGGGAGACCCTTATTATTTAAGGGTAGAAATGTGAGGGCATAGGATTTACTTATGCATGGTGAAGTTGAAGCATATGTACAATGATGTTCTAAAAGTATTGTGAAGAAAAAAAATAAAAAAAATAAATAAATAAAAATATATTTAGGTTTTGTAATACACACACCTAATGAAGTATTTACATAATTAGAGAAAATAGAGACCCCCATATTTAGGCCCTTATATGAAATGAAATATTTACACAAAATGGGCCATAATAATTTTATTTATTTTTGATGAGTAGCTAGCAAAAACTTTTTTTTAATAATATAAAAAATATATAGAAGATATGGTAAAGTCCCTAACGCACACACGCCTATTTACCGTGAAAAGGTATTTATGACAAAGAGTTTGTGTGATTTTCCTTGGCCGAGGTAGCTCCTTGCGATAATGTGGATAGTCGAAAAAACGGCTATCAATATATATGCTAGTATACATATGGTGACCCTCACATGACTGCATAGGTTCATGGCCATAGTCGGTGCCACAATCCATAATGTAGACTTGACCCATAAAGATGTACTAAAAATTGCGTAGCAATTACCCCACCTCCACGGGGCCATTTGATCTCATCTTGGGCCACCCCATTCGGGCCTCACAATGTTAGGACAGGGTGTCTAAGACTAAATTCTTGTTGGCAACCAATCAGCCCATCTAGCCACCACTCAGAGTTCCTTCTTTTTAGTAACAAACTTATCATGTGTTAAGTGTTCTTGTTTGTAACAACCTTGTAATGGCTTCTTGGAAACAAGTAGTACCCAAATGGATGTAAGGAGAAAAAGGGGAATTTCTTGGAGATTAGTAGATGCTGTATTTATGTATGTTTGAGAGTTTTAGCTAATATTCAAGAATGTCTTTTGGGTTGGTATCTCTCTTATTGCTACTTTGAATTGCATGATTCTATCTACCCTATTTCATTTGCATATCTATCTTTGTATTAATTACTGTTCGAAATCATGAAGGAACCAGGAACTAACCCGTGGATAGTCATAGCTACCCCTAAGCATGGGCAGACTAGTAGCTCAACGCTCAGCATTAGTTTGTCACATAAGGAATAGTTGAGTTAGTCATCCCTCTGTAAGAGCCGACTAGGTGGTCTGAAACTATTGAAGTTTTGGGTCTTGAGACCGAACAATGACATTTTTGGCGATCCTGCTGCTGCTAGTGGAGAATGGTATGCCAGGAAGAGGAGTAGGAAGGCGAGGTTAGTTCTGCATAGGAAGCTTTAATTGGCTTGTGCATAACATGCATGTTCTCCTAGAACACTTTTGATGTAGAGGAGCTAGTTGGGGTAGATCACCAGAGGAAGTGTGCATGTCATTGTGTTGGGCATGCAAGAGCAAGATCAAGAGCAAGAGCAAAAGCAACATAATCAAGAACCTCTAAGAGATTAAGAGGGAGAGGAAGAACACCGGGAGCTCCAAAATAGGTGGCAAGAAGATCAAGGAAGAGAAGAACAAGTAACTTTGCAAAAATTACCTCTAAAATATCCAAAGTTCACGAGAAAAAGTGAGGAGGATCCACACCAGGAGCTCCAAAATAGGTGGCAAGAAGATCAAGAAGGAGAAGAACAAGCAACTTTGGGAAGACTATCTTAAAATACCCAAATTTCAAGGGAAAAGGTGAGGAGGATCTAGATGCTCACATCTTTGCCTTTAAGACCACCTTCTTGGCCACTCAAGCCTCATTGCCACTAAAGATAGAGTACTTTGCAACACCTCTAGGTGGAAAGGCCACCAGCAAATAGGTTGGTACACTCAGTATGGTCTGGAGCACTTCCAGACATTTGAGGAATTGAAGAAAGCTTTCCTAACAAGATTTCGGAGAGATAACCACCATTAAGGTACTAGAAAAGATGTAAAGGCCAACTCAGACAAAGAGGCCCAACAAAAGATTATGTAGCAAAATTCAAAGCATTACAAATCCATCTGAACTAGCCCAACAAACTTGCGGCATCCACACTAAGTCAGTGGTGTGTGAGAGGATTGAGGGACAAGCTCCAGAACGGCATTAGCTTCTATACTCTCACATTTGAACAAGTGGTAACAGGAGCAACCAGAGCCAAAGGAGTCTTAAAGTAGACAAGCAAGGACCATAAGAAGAAAAGGAAAGGAGCAGACAAAAGAAAAAAGAAAGAAGAAGAAACTTTTAAGTCAGATTCTGGTAAAGACACCTCGAAATCAGACTCTAGTCAAGATTCAAATAATACGAGGAAGCCCTGGAGGGAAGAAGAAAAGCAAGAAGCTGGTAGTGGATGTTTAAGAAGAACTAAAGGCCGCCCTAGCCAAGCTTGTTGGAGGATACATAGGATCTGGATTGAGACTGGACATCTGGTGCACCAAGTGTAACAACTCGGGTCATACAAAAGAAGAATGTCAAATAAAAACCACACAGCAACCATGTGCTATTTGCAATAAGAGAAACAACACCATTGATACATGCTTTACAACACTCAGAACAAGAACCTAAGAGTAGTAGAAAGATAACATATCAGAATAATAGGTTCTAATTGTTAATAATTAAGTCACCACTAGGCCTCACCTTATGGAAGAAAAGAGGTGGAAGATTTGGATAAAGAGAAGCCAAGCTGATATGCTACTACTGAGTGCCCTAGGGCCTAAACAAAATGATGAGGCAGCAATAAACATGGTGAAAGTAGATGAATGTGCACCAACACACCAAGATAAGCCACTAATAGTGACAGTAGCAAGACAAGGTCACAAGGACTTGTCAAGATAGTGTGACAGACAGGAACACTGATCCGAAAGTAAAGCAGAAGCTAGAATAATGGGTAGGGCAGCACAGAGGGTCCGAGAATAAATTACAAAACTTGTGAAGAGTGCACAACAAGGAATACCCCATATCCTAAAACAAAGGGTTTCATGCAACCACCTCCTTACATTCCACCACCATGTGAATATGTAGAAGCTAATCTAAGGATGGCATTTGAAATGGGAAGGGGGGTTGTGACCAACATAGGATCAAATTTGGATAAAACTAAGCCAATCCACATCTCAAGGATAATGACCAAATCTAATGGAGTCGGAGATCCCATTCAGCACCTAGGGAAGTTCAATAAAATTTGTGAGGCAATGGGATGGATTGATGATCCCACCAAGACCTTTTTATTTAGAATTTTCCTTGAAGGAAAAGAAAGCCAATGGTTTAGATCACTAAACTCACTTGAGAAGGCTTGCTAATGAGGTCTTGAGTGATGATAGATGCACCACTGGACTAATAAAATCAATCCCCCATTTCTCAAAAGGTTGTCTTACAATAACAGGGGTGAGTGGCATCGTGTCCCTTTGTTGCGGGATAGCAAATCGCTAACATTCTTCGCACCTTTTAACAAACTCTATGGCATCCTTAAACAATGCAGGCCACCATAGTCCTGCTTGAAGCACCTTGCGAGCCGTAATTTCTCTAGCAAAATGTCCTCTGGCTATCCCTACATGTGCTTCATATCGTGACAAACTCATCTTCTCTCACACATCTTCTTAGGACATTGTCCTTACCTACCTTGTATAGTTCTCCCGCAATTAATTGATAAGGTGCAGCAAGCTTAATAAGCCACGGCATTTTATCTTTGTTCAAGGGTCATTCTTGCGAAAACCATAAGCTGGATTATCGGATATTTCCTTGATCCATTTAGGAACCATGTCTAGTTTGAACAAACAAGCATCGGGGAGGTCATCATCAACACCAGTTTCTAGTTCCTCATTTGGAATTCTCGACATATGATTGACCAACACATGTTGTGTCTCCTTTCTCACTACCGTAACTGTGAAGTCAAATTCCAATAGTAATAGTAACCAGCGTGTGATTCTTCCTGTAGTGCAAGGCTTGTTCACCAAATATAATAAGTCTTGAAGGTCCATGAAGAAAATGAATTTTTTGGCCAATAGGTAATGTCGATACTTCTTGACTGCATAAACCATGGCCAACCCTTCTTGCTCTGTAGTAGTGTAATTCACCTCTGCATCATTCAATTGGCATGACTAGCAAAGCAAACTAGGTATTCCAATTTGAACTCATCGAGCTGTGCTAATATGCATCCAATAGCAAAGTTCGATGCATCGATATGCACATGAAATATAAGGTCCCAATTAGGTGGTCTTAGAATTGACATGCTAGCCAATGCTTGCTTTAGTTTATCATATGCTTCCTGACATTCCTCAGTCCATTCAAAGACAATGAGTATCTTATATAATGGCCTGACGATTTCAGCATAGAAGATTATGAAGCAGAGATAATACCCAACGAGGCCCATAAATCTTTGCACACCTTTGTAATTAGTGGGTGGTGGCAGTTCCAAGATCACTTTAAAGGGTTTAGGGATATACAATACAATCAACATCACTCAAACACCTTCCTTAAGCAAGCTAGATGGTATGTCCATCGAGAGTGTGCACACAAATCATCAATGAATACCTCCAACCACTTCTACAACAAGTAGTCTTTGAAGGCTGTGCACACTAATCATTGGAATGTTGCTGGGGCATTAGTGAGACCGAAGGGCTTGACTTTGTAAGCAAACGTCCCCCACATTGTATTGAAGGTTGTCTTATGCTGGTCCTCTAGTGCTATATAAACTTGATTGTAGCTTGAAAATCCATCCAAGAAGCTGTAAGCTTCTTCACTAGCTACTCTCTCCAAAATGTGTTCTGTATAGGGCAATGGATAATGGTCTTTCCTAGTAGCTACGTCGGCCTTTTTAAGATCGACACATACCCTAAGTTTCCCATTATTATTTGGCACTATTACAATTGGTGACAACCAATCCGTATGTTCTATCTCATAGATGAAATTTGCACCAATGAGTTTATCGATTTCCTCCTTTATAATTTTCGCATATTTAGGATTCATCTGGTATGGTTTTTTCCTAGTTGGTCTTGATCCTTCCATGATTGGGATCGTATGTTACACCACCTCTCAGGTGTGGTACACCCTTCATCTCTTTGTAGATCCAGGTGAAACAATCCTTAAACTCCTTAAGGAGAGTAACAAGCTCATTTTCTTCAATCAAAGTCAAGTCCTTAGCGATATAAATAGGTTTGGCTTCCTGACAATACTCATATAACATAATATTGGGGAGACCCTTCATGAGGGAATCCAAATTGGTGCATGATTGGGCATTAGATCATGTGTATTTGTGTAGGGATTTACAAATTCTAAAGATAGATTTGAGAACGTGGAGAGCACACCCCATGGAAGGGCAATTGTTCAGTAATGATTCGGTCACAACCAAGCAAACCACATCCGTACAAATATGCCAACCCACGGTGGAAAATTCCAAAGAGGAAGAGGAAACAGAAATGTATGCATCACTTCCTCCTTCGGATTTCAGTGAAAATTGGATGCATGTGCTAGCTACCATCGATGTGATGAAACCCCGAGGAACCCAATATGTTGAATCTGGAACTGTTCCCACTACCTTTGCTGCTTGTATGGTCAATTAGAAAACCATTGAGGAGGAATCATAAGAGGAGGTCTCTAGCATAGAAGGGACTGTATCACAGGGCCGTACTAGTGGCCAACACCTTAGAAAGATGGCAAAAGAAAAAATGATATATCGCTCTACACGAAAAACCCACGGATGCCCTGTGGCTAAGATACCTTGAGGCCACTGAGGTACATGATGAGTTTTCTAAGGATTGGGGTGAGGAATTGAGTAAGATATCACTTAAAGGGAAACATAGGGAGGAAGTCATCCTTCAAGAACCAGAAACACCTTACGAAAGTTGGGGTTGGGCACCGACGAAAACAAAACAAAGCTTTGGCAGAAGCTGAGCAAGAGGCCAAGAAAGTTATGGCTGGAAAAAAAGTGAGAATGAGGATAAAACAGACCTGCTTTCAGTACCAAACCCCATTTCAAAACCTACACCATTGATGAATGAAAGGTGGTCCGACTAACGATAAAAAGAGTTAAGGAAGATAGGTTGTCTACATCATACAATGGCCTAATATTGCAAGACCAAGGGCTGGCAATTGAGGGTTCCTTCTATGTGTGTGTCTCATATCCATCCCTAGGGAATGAATGGATGGACTCATCCTACGCATCTTCCTCAAACATTCTTGACATCGTGTTTCTTTGAGATCCATCTTCCGTCTCTTCTAGAATTGGAGTAGGTACGTCCAATTCCCTTTCCCTTGTTGGTTCATTTATTGGATACATTGTATCCCTAACTCGGTTAGCCCTTAACTTGGCTTCGTGAAGTCGTTGACACTCTTCTACTAGGGTCTTGGATTCTTCGAGCTTCCTTATCTCCTCTTCGGCATTTGGGTATTCACCGACTCCTTTAGGGGTTGGTGGTCTTCGACATTTGGGTATTCACCGACTCCTTTAGGGGTTGGTGGTCTTTCCCCTTGCATCTCTAGGTCATGCTCTTTTTGTTTGATTGCTTGATCCTTTTCTTCTCTTAATTGGGTGGATCCGTGTCGATCGTATCTTCTTTGGATCCACCATCTTAGATTGTGACCCTGGTTTCACTCTTACCCACTTTTTTCACCCTCCTTCTCCTACCTTTTTGGAAGTGGTTGCATCTGGTGAGTTCTTCCCTTTTTCCCCCAATTGGCCACGGGCTTGTGTGTCAGGACGTTGAGTGGCTAGATATTTCCAGGCTGCACACTAATGGTCCGGATGGTGACTTGGTTAGAAGTGACAGTTGAACCACTTGTGCGGTATGGACAATCTTTTGATTAAATGATCAATCCCACATTTGATATTGCATGTCATTAGGTGGAGCAGTCAATTGTTGGGTTAGTGCCAAATGTGCTACTATTTGGAACCTTGGATATCTACACATGGAGGTGTCATGATTCCCTAATTTTACACAATGTGCACAATAGAGTAGTGGTCTTGCTCTTAACTCTGGGATTCTATGGTAGTGTGATTCAATCTACACATAGAGCACCACACCAATTCTGTATGGGGGTAAAGATGGGTATGCCCATGCCCACATTTTTCCCTTCCATCCTTTACCTTCAATTTTTCCACAGTATTGCATTACTAAGTTCGTCCACCACAGTCATGTCCTTGACTTGCTTGCTCCGAGTTCCAATTTCTTGGTGACTCAAAACTCGTGAAGTCATTGCTGTCGAAGATATTTTGACATCTTCTAGTTGTGGCGATTCCAACATATTGTCCTCATATTCAATTGCCAGTTTATAACATGCATCCAGAGTAGCTGGTCGAGCTAATGCTTGATAATCATGCATCTTTTGGTCTCTAACTCCTCTCTCGAAGCAAGGCAATAACTAATCATTAGTTACCATTTCTCGTAGTTTGCACCTTGAATTTAAGTGCTTTAGCCGGACACATAGTCTCGCATCGACTCCATTTCCTTTTGTTTGATGTTGTGTAGCTGTGCCACAGGACTCCATCTATTTTGTCACTTTTGGAAATGCTGGGCACAAACACATTCTTGAGCCGTGTGAAACTAACCTTATCTTCAAGTTTGAGGGTTCGGAACCATTGATGAGATTTTCCTTCTAGGGTCAGTGAGAAAGCATGAATCATCGTTACATCACTGACTGGGCCACAAGTTTTGCATGTGGACTCAAAGATCTCTACATGTTGAATAGGATCCCCATCCCCAGAGAATTTTGGAACAAGCTTTGAAATGATGTGTGGCTTCATTTGGTAGGGTCGAGATTCTAGAGCAGTGCCTAGTTCCCTGACCATCCCTCCGTCCATTTTCTTATTTATTCAACAAATCCATTCTTGTGGCCGCATTAAGATCTATGGTTGGATCTACCCTTGGTCTTTAAGGAACTACTCTCCCTACCTAGACCTCGTCCTCTTCCTATGTTGCCTCTTCTCCTCTAGGCATTTTCGGTCTATGGGACAGTCCAACCACTTCATTCTGGAATCGCTCATCATTAGTCGTCTCTGTACGTCTTTGCAAAATTAAGAGTTCCATGTCCTATAGGAACGTGGGATGATTGATTATTTGCTCGATTTCCTTTTTGGTGTATAGGCGGTCTTCCACTTCACCCGCTTCTCTTGGTAGATTATCCCCTTCCTCTAGGCTTACAAACCCTTTCTCTGCTCTGGGCTCTTCATCATTAATGGGTTCTAAGTTTGGAATTTCTCTCTCACTCCTGCCCATGACTATTTTCGGCTCTTTACCCTATGATTAAAGTAAGTTTACACTTCCCATCTCCTTTTGTTCAGCTCTAGCCCTTCGAGTATCGAGCTCTTGTTTCCTTAAGCTCAATTCTCATAGTTTTCTTTCTACCTCAATCCTTTTCATATCTAATTCTACTTCCTCTGAGGTTGGGAAGAATGCTTGACCAGTCCTGGCCTCTTCTCATTCGGGGGGTGCTAGTGTTTAACAACCTCGAATTTGAAGGTTGGATAGGTACTTCTTGCCTTGGACCAAGTCCAGCATGCTGGCTGACAAACCCATGCCCACAAATTGCACCTCTTCATCATTGTTGGTTTGGAGACCAAAAAATCCTCGAGCTATATCAATGATACCATTGGATCTGGTAGGGGAGGGTGGTTTCTCCTCTTCCCCAAACCCAAAGTATCGTAACCCTTCTTTCATGGATTCTTCACTACTAGTGTTGACGATGGTCAGATTTCTTAAGACACTCAATTGAGTGCTTACTGAGTGGCCTGAACCCACACTCTTTTGATAAGAAGATCTTGGGTGATTTGATGCACTATCGTCCTCCAGGAATGAGGTCGTCTCCAAATGAGCTTTCTAGACCTCAAGTGCATGTGAATATGATTTGATATGCTATTTTGCTGTTTCAATTAAATTCTAGTCAGGTACTGTCGACTTGTTTCTAAGGTTGTGAGATTGCAGAGAACAGTTCCATTAGGGAAAATTTGGGCTCATTTTTTGGGCCCTCTAAGGAATGCCACATCATGAAAAATAGGGCCACGGTATTTTTTTTTGTAAATCAACTCTCTAATTTTTTCGGAGGTTGCATATATAGAATCTACTCTTCAAGATCTTTCCATAGATATATAACATGATGGGGTTTGGACATGACCCATGGAAGGTGTACAAAAAGTAGGTTCAAAAGTGATAATGTGGGCCGTTTTACGGTAGCCTTTAAACTTGATTTTGAGGAAAATAGTATATCTTGAGCTTAACAACTCCAAATGTTTCGGAGTTTAAAATTATAATCTATCTACTTTTCATGATCTTTAACGATATGTCATATGATGGGGTTTAAACATAAGGTAATAAATGTTCACCGAACGCAGCCCTCATTTTCAAGGCAAAAATGGAAAAAAATCCCTTAGAGGGCCCAAAAATGAGCCCAAATGTTCCCTAATAATGGCATGAAATGTCAAAAAATTCACGTGTTTAAATTTTTTGCTTTGGACTCAAAATTCCATGTTACCTTGTAATGACTTTCAATGGTCTCAAGAACTTCCTTAACCTTAATGAGTACCAGGTTTGTGAGTTAGATTTGATTAAGGCATGAAATTGTAGAAATAGTTCACACCATGGGATGAAGGGAAAAGGTTTCACGTCGTGAAAGCAAATGGTTCACGCCGTGACTGGTTCATGCCGTGAAATAAAAATAGTTCACGCCGTGAACGATTTTCTGCACTTTGACAATTCTTAATTTTGTCAGACCCCATGGTGTCAGAGGTGCCAGGATAAGGCTACCTATTTTTGGCAAGGTAATCTAGTGAATTGCAACACGAATCGCGGTATTGATGCCGATAGCATTTCACGACGTGAAGTTGCAGAAAATGTTTCACGGCGTGAAGTTGCAGAAAACGTTTCACGTCACATGAACAATTTTCCTGCAGTTTCACATGGGAAATTCCCGCATCAATTGAGGTGAATTTGGGTGCAAAATCCTTATCCAAATGCTTCCAAGATGATTGTGCCATGCCTAAGGAATGTAATACAAGTTCAAGGCACAATTAATGGCTCCATATTTTTACAATTTTTGTAAATTTTTGAAAAGAAAGAAAAACAAAACACCACCCTACTCATTCACGTTAACAATTTCGGTGATGCAAACATCAAAATTAACTAGAAAAAACAATAGAGCCCTCTTCCAAGACCACTCCACCGCACAAATACCCAACAAAAACAACCAATTTTTCACTTCCACTCAATTCTTATTCCTACATAATGCACTACCAAAATGCAAAGGCAATGATGAATCTTATGTAATAGGAGCTGAAACTCAAAGAGGATGTGGAAAGACGGTCGTCTCCCTACGTATGCAATATGGGCAAGTAGACTACGCTCCTAGCTCACCAATGGAATGATATACACTCCTTTCATTGCTAGGGGACTCAACCTGGTTAGGTGCATGGAAGCTTATCCCTTTTGGGAGAGAATGTTATGAACACCACTACCTTGACATAGACTTTACACACACAAGCTCAATCTTGCCATTCACTCATCAACCCACTCATTCATGCATCCAATACAAGAAGAAAGCTAAGCTAATGCACACACAAGCTCACTCATAAGCACACAAGCTCAAAGCACACTTCATTCTCAAGCACCTACTTCCCTAGCATGCACACAAACCTTGAAGCTTAATGGAACTTGAAATAAACATGCATTCTCATTCTCACTACTCAAGCAATGCCTTGCCCATGGATAAGCTACAAGCTATGGAGAAGCTTAAGCTTGAATCCACTAGCACACAAAACCTAATAGAGAACCCACAAGCATAAACAAAGAAGCATGCACACTAGAGAATAGAGATGAGAAGAGAGAAAAACATCATCTCATTGCATTGAATTAGAAGAGAATTGCTCATACAATAGTGTAGATGGGGAGAGAGAAGAGCTTGCACCTCTATGAACAAGACGGAGAGCTAGTCTCAAGAGAGCTCAAGCATGAGTTCAGCCCAATGTGTGTGTGAGCTCTCAAATGAGCCACTATTTATACTAAAACTCCTAAAACTCCCAAAACTTCCCATGTGGGATTATTCTCAAGCCCACTCCCACACTCACCTACAACTTGGAACTCTCTACAAGAGCCCTAAATAAGAATGTCAAGTCTCTTGTTTTTGTGCTTCCATCTTTGTGTTGCATCCTTGCATTGATCACACGCAACATTCCCCCCCTTCCTATTTTGCGCATGTCCTCGAGCGCGTAGATGCCAAGGAAGAGTAGCATCTGGTGCAAGCAAAACGATAGGTGGTTTGTGTGTTTTTTTTTTGAATGCAAAAGTACTGATAGACAATAACAAAACAAGCAATTTTACTGAATAAGCCATGGCAATAAACATCCAATTAGCTAGAGGAAGGAAACATTGAAGCAGTGTAGAGATTGAATAGGTTAGTTCAAGCCTTAATAATTACTACCTGCAGCTAACTAAAGTAAAGAATGTTTTATGCCAAATGTATTGTTCTTTTCCTAGAAGGTAAAAGACAACAGTTAATCGTGGGACTATTAAGTGGTATACTGAGTCTATGCTAAGTCAAAGATGTCAGTTCAACACTAATAAATCTAACATAATTATGTAGTGGCAGACTCTTGATATTGCTTAGTGTTTTGGTTTAATATTTTAAGCACAACGGCGACCATCCTGGATTAGACAAGCATTTCTCTTGGTGCCTTTTTGTCCCTTTTTTTTTTTGGGACAGGGCTCTCTTCAAGAGTATGTTTGCGCAACCGTGGTATGGCTATTCCTTACTACACAAGGCATTGGTCTGGGAAAGGTATAGACCTCCCTCGCCTACCATGAATAACAAGGCAATAGGCCACAAACATATACGCTTTTATTTTATTTTTGTCATGCCAATTTTTTATGGAAGGTTTATTAGATTGTCCCTAAGCAATGTCCTAGTAAGGGTAAGATATCCATTGACAGTCCTATGATTAATTCAGTCTCTTTGTCCTAGGTTTGGAACTCTACCTTTAGCACAAAACACTAATTACTTTGTATTGCTAAACGGGTAAAAACAATTACGGTCAAACTTACACTATCAAGTCTAAAGCCACTAGAATGCTATCCCTACTCTAGACCAAAGGAGATGCATATTGCCATGCTTAGTAAAGTGAAATTTATAAACAATCAAGCAACAAGAAAAATACAAAAAACATTAGAGATTGGCATGAGTTCACCTGTTTCTGTTAAAGCGCATGGTGAAGAATTGTTTGCACTTGATTGTATGACTGTCAGTTGCGGTACTGAAGCAGAAGATGTAGTTTGGTGCTTGTATCTGTTTTATTCCGACAAAACAAACTAAAGAGAAAGAAAATTAAAAAGATAAAAAATAAGAAACATTGGTGCTAAACACCAGATTTGGCCGAGGGAAAAAACCCAATGGGAAAAAGTGCACTGGCTTCTAGTTCTTATTAAGAGAGTACAAGTGCTAGTCTTGCACTGGGGGTGGATGTATGTCTGCATGCTCAGGTGGGTGGACATCAATAGCTTTAGGATGTAAAGATAACCCAGAACGTAATCCTACCCATGGAGAAGATGGCAAGGGAAGAAGTGCATCTTCACTAACATATGGTATGGGCACAGTAGGAAGGCTAAAGAGGCACCTATGGTTTTGAAACCGTTCTAAAGACTCACTCACATTGAGCCAAAACTGACATGTAGATTCATGGGAAAGAAGAACCTACAAAATGGGAGGGGTTAGCAAACAAAGGGTGTCCTCGCGCCATGTTTGAGCTCTTTCCTCTTCCAGGAGTCTTTGTTGGTTGGGTCCACGTTGCGGCATCATAATTGCCCAGAGATTATGTCGTTGAGGTGTGACCCCCATGATCTGCTGCATCATACCAGTGCCATAGCGACGGAAATATGTGCGACACTGCCAACATATATGGGAAGCATTCCCCAATACCATACGAGCACAGTCACGACAGTGTGGAAACGGATGATGTTGCTTGTAGTATAACTCCACAAATTGTCTTCCACAGCAATCCTCACCCACTGGGGTAAAAAAATATCGAGAGTGCGTCTGAAAAGGTGCAATGCTGTAGCCCCCTTGATGGTCAGGGTGAGTGCTATCTAGGTCCAAAGATGGACTGCATGTGTCCAGCCAAGTCTCCATTTGGTTATTCTACACATCACATAAGTAAGTGTTCAGATTTTTTTTTTTCATGCAAGTTGAACGAAGAATGCTAGTATGCACAGGCATGACGGAAATAGAGCAAATTGTTTGTGGGGTGTTGACGTATGGCACAGGTTCCTTTTTGTTGGACTCTTTTTGGTACCCATTTCAGAGTACGTGCAAGAGATTGAAGTTTAGTCGGAGGTGAGATTTTAGCAATAGGCATAGGAAATACATTAGGACAAATAGGAGGAGGTGTGAATGGAGATGTTTGAACACTTCTGAGCTTTGGCAACCATATGGCAGCTGTGTTCTTGCCGTCCCATTGGGCTTTCAAAATTTTCTTGGGTCTTCAGAGTGCCCAACTCTAACACCTATGCCTGTAGACTTATGGCTGGTAATGTAATTTGATTAGGGAAAGAGTAGAATACCGACGAAATTCCAAATAGTTGGAGTTGTTAGGAAGAACGCTCTTTCCTTGATAGTCAGGGAGTCTACTTGTGTAGGAGCCTGATTGAAAGTTGTCGACTTTGTAAGACAAACTTTGACATTGCTTGTGTTTTGAGGAATAGACTCTGAACTTGATTCGATTGCAATATCCTCCTTCTGATGTGTTGCCTCTGAGATAGAAGTGAGTAAAGGTACCCACTTGCCTTTTTCTTTCCCATGTCAGTTTGGAGTATCCCTTCCTGTTCGAGACCTTTTGATGATGTCCGATTGATGCGTCAGCTTGTGTTTCCACCTGGACTCTTTCAGGCTTGGTAAGTCGTGGTTTCCAGTATTGATTTGGTTTCTGTAAGTGAGGTGGTATTGATCGCTTTTGTTCTTGAGTAGATTCAGGAACATAATTATGTTTTACTGCAGTAGTCCCTGCATCCTTCTTTGGTAGCCACAAGGTAGTAGCACCCTCGTAGTAGCCTTGTGCTTACAGAACCTTCTTTGGGATCCACCGTTGTTGAGTGGTCTTGTTGGAGGTGGAACTGTTGGTTTTGGTGAACCTCCTCTTTAGCTTTGTATTCCTTGGATGTTCCTTGGTAGCATTGGGTCTTGGCTTGC
This sequence comes from Cibotium barometz, assembly GCF_041138505.1. Classification (NCBI taxonomy): domain Eukaryota; kingdom Viridiplantae; phylum Streptophyta; class Polypodiopsida; order Cyatheales; family Cibotiaceae; genus Cibotium; species Cibotium barometz. The sequence continues at coordinate 11,325,094 of NC_141078.1, forward strand.
GAGCTACTTTAGGTAACCAGATTTGAATTCTAAGTGCTTCCCCCCTTCCGTAGCCTTGTGCATATAAGAGAGATGTTGGCACATGCCATCCTTGAGTATTGTCATTGTCATTATTCACCCAAATCATTGGATCTTTTGAGGTTGTCTCTATCACAGTAGTGATGGTTTCCACCTTTTGAAAAGATGGGAGTGCCGAAGCACTTGATCTTGTAAGGTGAGTAGAATTTACCAACAAGGTGTATTGTCGTGAGTTCCAGTCCATACCGCATCTGGTGGTTCTAATCCATGATCTGCCTAAAACAACATCCACCACTGCTTGGCTCTTGTTAGCAACATAAAAAGTCACGTGCATAGATTGATCCTGAATGGACATATTAATACAACACTTGCCTAGGGCTGGGGTTTCATCACCAGAGAAACTCTGGAAGTTCAATGATGCATTGGTGAGCAAAGGTTGGCCTAATGATGTCCACGCTTCATAAGACAAAACATTGCAGTCGGCTCCCGAATCTATAAGTGCAGACACTGCAAAGATTGCTCTTTGAGTAGGGATCCTTACGTCAATATGAAAGGGATCTACAAAGTCTTCATCATCATTCAAGTGGATGGCCATGATAGCTGCCTTGCGGCGCTCTTGTGCTAGTGCTACTCTAGCCTTAGCTTCTTCTTTTGCTTGACTTTATAACAAAGCTTGAGCTTTTTTACGTGTCTGACTAGCATGTATGCATATCAGTATATCATCTGTTAGAGGTTCTTCATAGCGCTTCAAGCGGCTACCATTGATGAAGTTAGTCATTGGCTCTCCATCTAAGGTTTCCAACCTTACTGCACCACTCGCACTAAGCTCGTTGATCACAAATGGACCAAGTCCTCGCATTTTCAACTTACGTTTTTGTTTCTTCAATGTGTAAAGCAACACTAGATCACCTCACCTGAAGTGACCTTTCTTCACATGCATATCATGCCAACGCTTTTGGCGTCGTTTTTCAGCATACATATGCCAATAAGACTGCCAATAGCCTGTCTTCATCTAGTCTCTCCAATTCATCGATCCGTGTAGAGAATTCATGATCTGTCCACTCAAGTTGTTTTGCAACTCGAAGTGTAGGTACAATAAATTCTATCGGAAGGATAGCATCCAATCCAAAAAGTAGATTGAAAGGTGTCGTGCCTATGGATGTTTTGTAAGAAATTCGATAAGCCCATAGAACTGAGTGAAGTTTCTGTTCCCAATCTGTTCTATGTCCCTCAACAATCTTTGTAAGCGCAGTGCAAAGAGTCTTGTTTGTGCTCTCAGCTTGACCATTTGCTTGTGGGTGATAAGGCGCTGACCTCTTATGAATGACCATAAAGTCTTCCAAAAGAAAGGTAATGACTTCATTGATAAAATGCACACCTTGGTCACTCACAATCTCAATAGGTAAACTGTAGCGTGTAAACACATGTTCATATAAAAACTTTGCAGTGGTCCAAGCATCGTTTTTTACTGTGGCTTTTGCTTCTACCCACTTCGTAAGATAATCTGTGGCTACAATGATATACTCAGCATGTGTATGGCGTGCTGGTGGTTTAATCGGTCCCACAAAATCAATTCCCCATTTTGCAAAAGCTCTAACCCTCATAATTGGTCTCAATGGCATGTCCTCATACTTGGTAGGAGGTTTGGCTCTTTGACATTGATCACATCATTTGACATACTCTGTTGTGTCATGAAAAAGCGTAGGCCACCATAGTCCTGACCATAGTATAAGTTTGGCAGTTGTTTCTCCACAGAAATGTCCACCCCCAACTCTTGAATGTGCATGAGTCAATATGCTAAGGTAGTCACTCTCATAAACACAAGTCCGTAGGTTTCCATCTTTGTCCCTTTTGTACAGTTGGCCTTCAATAATCAGAAAACTCGCTGCTTCTACCTCTATGGCTCTCTTTCTATGCCTAGGCATCTTATCGTCCGTATGACCCTGCATCAAATACTTCACAATGTACGAACTCTAATTGGGTGTTGTTGAAATATAAAATAGAGTCACATGAGGAATGGGTTTCCTTTGTTGATAAATTTTACAATTCCGTACGTACTCTTCTGTATCAGCATGAAGTGTTGGCCACCAATATCCTTCCCACAAAACTCTTTTAACCGTATCCTTCCCAGAGACATGTCTGCCTCCTAAGCTCACGTGGACATATGAGATAATCTCATCATATTGATCAGGGTCAGGGCATAGACGAAGTATTCCATCTTTTCCTAATTTATACATTCGTCCAGAAAGAAGCTTATAAGGAGCACAATGCTCTAAGGTCATTATCTTTTCATTGGTGGGACTAATGGAGTTAACAAATCCTGTCGTTAAAACTTGAATGATGGGTTCTGCCCATCTTGGTGCTATCTCAACCAAGAATAGAGTAGCGTCAGGAATATCATCATCTATACCAATGGGTGCTTCTCCTGAATTATCCTGGAAAGATGATCAGCCCGCTGATGCATTTTTCCCTTCTTTACTGCTACTTTAAATTCAAATTCAAGTAGAATAACAAACCAGCGTACAATCCTTCCGGTTGCACATGGCTTGTTCACAAGGTAAAGCAAAGCTTGATGATCTATGAAGAATGTGAATTTGTTGGCCAAAAGGTAATGCCGAAACTTCTTCACAGCATAGATCATAGCTAAGCCTTCCGGTTGCACATGGCTTGTTCACAAGGTAAAGCAAAGCTTGATGATCTGCGAAGAATGTAAATTTGTTGGCCAAAAGGTAATGCCAAAACTTCTTCATAGCATAGATCATAGCTAAGCCTTCTCTTTCTGTGGTGGTGTAATTTTTTTTAGCACTATTCAACTGGTGGCTAGCATATGAGACTGGAAAGTCCATTTTGTTCTCGCCTGGTTGAGCTAAAATACAGCCAATTGCAAAAGCCGAAGCATCTATATGTACGTGGAATAAATTATCCCAATCCGGCGACCTGAGAATAGGTGCCGTCACTAATGCTTTCTTCAGCTTTTCAAAGGCTTCTTCACAATCCTCTGTCCATTCAAATACAACAAGGAGTGCATACAATGGCCGTGCTATTTCAGCGTACATGTAGATAAATCTACGATAGTAGCCATAATGACCCATGAAAACTTGTACCCCTTTTGCATTGTAAGGTCTAGGTAGCTCAACAATAACAACTATCTTTTCCGCATCCGTGGATATACCATTCCTAGACACAATGTGGCCTAGAATCTTCCCTTGCCTAACCATAAACTTGCAATTATCAGGGTTAAGGCATATGCGATACACTCTGCATTTCTCAAAGATTTTTTTGAGATGCTCTATGTGTTCTTCTCTGTCGATGGAATGCACACACAAGTCATCCATGAATATTTCAAGAAATAATCGCAGGTATTCTTTGAACGCATGGCTCATCAGCCTCTGAAAGGTGGCTGGAGCGTTAGTCAAACCAAAAGGCATGACTCTATATGCAAACAGTCCCCATTCTGTAGCAAATGCGGTTTTGTGTTGATCCTTGGGATCAATAGATACCTGGTTGTAGCCCAAAAATCCATCAAGAAAATTGTATGCCTTCTTACCAGCTACCCTCTCTAATACATGATCAGTGAGTGGAAGCGGATAGTGGTCCCGGACAGTAGTAGCATTTACTTTCTTTAGATTGACACATACTCATAGTTTTCCATTCTTCTTAGGTACTACCACAATCGGTGAAACCCATTCTGTATGTTCAATCTCATAAATAAATTCAGCCGCTAACAGCTTGTCAATCTCTTCTTTGATCTTTTTGGCAAAATTATCGTTATACGTATAAGGACGCTGCTTGGACGGCTTGGCATCTTCTCGCATGGGAATTGTATGCTGGCAGATCTTTGGATCTACCCCTTTAAGGTCTTTGTAACTCCAAGCAAATATATCTTGATACTCTCTCAGAGTAGAGATTAGCAATTCTTCCTCCGCTTGGGTTAAGTCTATGGCAATCCACACGTTACGTGGCTCTTCGCTTGGTTCTACCAGGTCTATTTTCTTAGCGTCCTCAGGGCCATCATAGGAAACTCCTGGTTCCTTAGGTTTCTATCGAATAGGTTGTAGACTATTTTTCGATCTTGTATGGTGAATTTCTTGAAGTTTGAGGGGATATTTGTGGTATCCTCTTCTTCCTTTGAGTCATCACTCATGGAAGACCATGCTCCTTTAAGCATTCTCTTCCGTTCTTGCACTAGAGTTTTACGCTCCACTCTTGTCATGGTGCTTTGTTCACTCTTGTGACTGAATGCACTGAAGCCTTAGATTTTAGCTTCGGTTTCCGTTTCCTCTTCTTCTTTGGGTTGTCACTCTCCTTCTCGTTTAGCTTTTGCACTAATTGAAAGCCGTATCTCCATTTCATCTCGTCTTTGATGCAATCATCAGCTCCCAAGTAGTACAAGTACTCGTTCTTCCCTACAAAGGTTGGAGGTGGAATAAAGTCTTCTTTATCCACATCTTCTCTTTCTTTTTGTTGTTGTTGTCTCTTTTCCTTGACTTCCTGTTTGCGAAACTTCCGGTGACTCTTGCAAAACTTACGTTTCGGTTTGTCACTAGGAATACTCAGTAAGACCTCTCTGCCCTTTAACAACAATCTTATCTTCTCTAACTCTGATTCAGGGACTATGGCATCGTCATCAGAATCCTTCCCATCAGAGGATTCTAAGCATCTATCCTCATCTCCTTCGTCAGCTGAGCTGTACTCAAGAGGGGATACTTCCTCTACAGATACCATATCTCCTAGCAATAATGATTTGTTTGCTTCATACCTAGGGGCTTCTTGAGGTTCCTCTGCATAGATCGGTCTTAGCATTCTTATGGGAATAATGTCATACCCATCTGGATCACAAAACTTTCTTTGCCTTGGCAATGCACAAGTGTCTACGGTAGCTAAAACATGGTTCCGTTCTAAGGGATCTATCAAGTTCTCAGGAAAAGGTATAGGGATATACGTCTCATCTGTCACACTTCTGTCTATGGTAACATTTCCAGGTTGCAAGCCTTGACAAGATGCTCCACAGATCCATAGATCAGCTCTTCCTTCAGACATAGTTGCTCCCGATGCTTCTGAAGAAGCGGAATCAAAATCATCCACCATAGGAGAGTGCGTCACATCTCGATAAGCATGGTTTTTCAGATTCACCCTCGTGGTTACATTCTCATGTCTGAGGTACAAGTAATTGTAACCCCAGTCTTGAATCATTTTGAATTGGCGCATGAATGGCCTTCCTAGGATCACTTCGTAATTTGTGTTCTTGCCAAAGTCTACAATAGCAAAGGTATGTCCGTACTCAATGCCACATGACTTGACTATAACGTTCTCAAGCAATCCTATGGGACTCTCTAGATTTTCGTCTGCCAATTGCAAACTCATCCTTGTACTTCTAATTGCAGGTTTTCCCCACATTTCCCATACAGTTTTTGTTGCTATACTCACCCCTGCTCCTCTATCTAGAATAGCTATAGATTCAATCTTGTTGATCTCCACAGGAAGCGTAGTATTTCCTTCATCGTCTTCACAATGCTTGCCAACTTTGTTCACTGGAACCGGAATTGTTTGCTTAAGCATTAGCTCAGAAGCCTTTGCCTTCAACAACTCCTTAACCTGGATGTTCTGGTTCCACAATCCTTGCTCAGTTAATTGGGTAGCCACTTCTCCCCACAATCTTGGCCTAAGCTTTAAGAACTCTGCGAGTGGAATGGTACACGTAACTGGTGTCGACATTAAAGCTTGCAAACTCCCTATGTCTCGTTCCTGATGAGGTTGTCGTTTCATTGATGGTACTCGCATGATTTGGCTATGTGCTTCGTACAGTCCTAAATATGAGGGCAATGTCTTGCATGTGAGCTTGTTGCTCCGAGCTGAGACAACAGTCTGAGCATCATCTGGTAGAGATAAAGCATCTAATTCTTGAACCCTTTGATTCGAGAATTCTACTATAGAGAACGGTGGTGACTTGTTAGAAGATGCTAGATCCTCAACTTGTTTTTGCACCGCTTCCCACATCTCCCTTGCTACTACTTCCTCTATTTCAGGAATTTCATCTCCAAAATCCGTGGTAGTCAATGGTTTTGACTCGACTGCATTGGTATGAGGTAAATCATCTCCTTCAGGCATTTCTAGGAAATGTAGAGATACAACTTCACTTCCCTTTTGCATGCTTGGCGTGGCTTCTGGTATCGTCTCTACGTTAGGCTTCAGAGAAGCAGGTCCTCTTGCGTACATAGGTGGTGGGCCATCTATTAGAGTCTGAGTATCCCTAATCAACTGCTTTTGGATAGCCAAGTTGATTGTCTCTTGGGGTCGGTAGGAAGGTCTGTAGTATTGTCCCATCTTTTTCAATACTATCTCGGCAATCTGATCTGGATTAACTAATGACACACTAGAGTCGGAGCCCTCCCTAGAGCTACGTTTATCGTCCAGATGACTATCTTGATTTTCCATGCCAGTCATGTCAAAGTTGTCATCGTAATCCATGGCATCCATGAAACACTCATTGAAGATGACATGCTTCTTTGCGTACAAGTGAGCATGAAGCGTCTTGTTTCGTAAGCCTTCCAGGAAGATAGAAATTAATCTTCCTTGGCTTGGCTTCTCATCGTCAGGGCATCAATTGATGTACCGCTTGAGCCTATTTACACAATTTTGCACAGATTCTTGATCTTTTTGCTTAAAAGCGTAAATTTGAGCTACCGCATTGTGCTTAATTCCCATTTTGAAAACGCAGCTATAAAGCTCTTTTCCAGCCCATCGAAAGATCGCTTTGCCTCTGGCTCTAAAGTCTGAAACCATGATAAAGACTTACTCTCTAGCGTCAAGCCAAATCCTTCGATTTGTGTATGCGTATCCGTGACTTGCTCCGCATGTATAGCTTGCTTAAAAGCTGCTATATGGTCATATGGGTCACCGGATCCGTCATACTTCTTGACAAGCTTTTGCAGCGTAGATGGTCTCACTTTTCTAGAATATTCATCGTCATGTCTCCTATATGAGTCTCGGCCTCTAACTCTAGGCTCTTCAAATGTCAGTTCTCTTGGTCTATGGGGTTCTCTTGGAGGTACATAACCACTTGCTTGTGGTCTTTCTTCTCCCCTAGATTCTCTAATAGCCCCGGGTCTCCTCGTAGGATCAATCATTGGAAAGACTGGTCCTCTAGCAGTTGTTCGCATGGAAGGTGCTGGTCGAGCCACACTTGGGGTTCTAGCCCATGGTGGTGCTAGTGTTTCTCCTCGAAAGGCAGATTCATCTGGATGTGCCGTGTTTAAGGTAAACACCTCAGTGAAAAGGGGCCTTCCTTTCCATGTCAATTCCCTAACCTCTGGCCATTCAAGGGTTATAAAGTCATTCCCCCATCTATCATGAACATGCTTAGTGAAACCTTCTAGATGCTCTACAGTTATTGTATGCGTGACTGGAAGCTCTAAGCTCGGGTGCTTAGTGGTTGCATAGTAGGTTTCTACCACATCCCTATACATCTCGTTAATTGGGTCGTCTTGATAGATTTTAACTACTGGAATTTCTTTTACTATGTCCCATGGGTTTTTCTTGGTCTCTTTTTCTTTTCCCGTTCTTTCTCTATCCTCCCAATTCCTATCAGAAAACAATTCTTCAAGTAAAGAAATGGGCGTACCAGGTCTGCGCGATGTTCCTGGCACATTTGGGTCCGATGGAAGCTCCTCCTTCAGCTTTGCTTGTGCGCTAGGTTGAAGTACACCCAAAGCATCCACTTGTTCAGGATTTTTGGTGACCTCGTAGCGTACTCCATTTCTACCCATGTACATATCGTCTTGGTAGTTTACCCATGGTGTTAGTTCAAACGCAGAATGAATGTCTGCAATTTTAACAACAAACCGGCTCATTGGATCTTTGTAGATCTCACCGCCATGCGCGTTTGTATACAAGAAATGGAGTCTCATGTTGTCAATCAACTCCCCGTCTAGGATTTCAAATGGATTAGCAGAATCTGCCATACCAATGGGTGTGGATGGTCTATTCATGCCAAATGACTCATTTACATCCATTGAAATATCACTCGCGGTTCTTGAGAGGCTCTCTGTTTGAGACTCCGAAGATGTCTCGAGAATGCTCTCCAAGTTGCCAACAACCGATTGAGTGCCGCTCCTTTGAGTGGTTACCCTAGATGGTGCACTAGTGTTACGTCCCCCTAGTATTGTTCCCGAGCGTAGATGCATACGCTATTTTTAGCACGTTGCAGTGTCCAGTTTTAGAAAATTTTATTATTATTATTATTATTATTATTTATTTTTTACCCTACCTAACCACTAAATGCAACTAACATGAATATGTGTGTAAATACATACATACATACATATATATATATATATATATATATATATATATATATATATATATATATATATATATAATTACACAAAAATATGAATTATGCTAATTATACTAATTATGCAAAAAATTACAAAAATTTAAAAAAAATACAAAATATGCAAAAAATGCGAAATCCAAAGAAAACACATAATTTACAGATTTTTTTATTTTTTTTATTTTTTAATTATTTTTTTAAAAAAAAATGCAAAAAAACCTAAAAATTGCCTAGTATGCAGAAATTGCAGATTTTAAAAAATTAAAGATTAACAAAAATAAAAAAATAAAAAATAAAAAATAAAACACTAACCTCATCGCTTGGCACCGTATCGCTTCCGAATCATCCGGCACCTTATCGTCTCTCGCACTCTCTGCTGCCGCCACCGCTGCCCTCTCCTCCGTTGCCTTCAGTGGCTAGCTGCTGTCCAAGCCCGCCAATGAGCTCTCCAAGAAGGTGAGCGCTGGGAAGCGAGCGTGTAGATGATGGCGACGTTCCCGGGCAAGTTCCCGGGCGACTACGGCTAGGACACTGAAGGTCTGTCTGCCGGTCCCGGGGCCTTCGGCCAAGCCTTGGAGGTTATCCGCTGTCGGTGGGCGGTGCTGGGCGCGCTGGGCTGTGTCACCCTGGGGCTGCTGGCCGGGGGAGCGGTGTGGGGTTCGGCGGCGTGCTCGGGGCATTCTCGCTGTCTGGGCCTGCCGGCTGATTCTAGTGGGTGCCGTCGAGGGTTACGGGGTTGCGGGCGGGCCTCTTGGTGAGGTCGTGGGCCCCGTCTGCCCTGGTGGGAGCTTTGGCCCCTTGGGTCTCGCTGACGATCCCGAGGCGTTTGCTGAGCTGAAAGTGAAGGAGATTAAGAGCAGCACTCTTCGCCTGTTAGAGCTTCCCTGCAATAGCTTAGAGTCTAATTATCCTACTCCTAGTAATGTTTAGATTGTAATGGCTGCCAAGGGTCCTCAACCAACCGTAGGTCGTATCCCCGGTAGGCGGCGCCAATGGAAAGACGATCGTCTCCCTATGTATGCAATATGGGCAAGTAGACTACGCTCCTAGCTCACCAATGGAATGATATACACTCCTTTCATTGCTAGGGGACTCAACCCGGTTAGGTGCATGGAAGCTTATCCCTTTCGGGAGAGAATGCTATGAACACCACTACCTTGACATAGACTTTACACACACAAGCTCAATCTTACCATAGCTCATTCACTCATCAACCCACTCATCCAATACAAGAAGAAAGCTAAGCTAATGCACACACAAGCTCACTCATAAGCACACAAGCTCAAAGCACACTTCCTTCATTCTCAAGCACCTACTTCCCTAGCATGCACACAAACCTTGAAGCTTAATGGAACTTGAAATAAACATGCATTCTCATTCACTACTCAAGCAATGCCTTGCCCATGGATAAGCTACAAGCTATGGAGAAACTTAAGCTTGAATCCACTAGCACACAAAGCCTAATAGAGAACCCACAAGCATAAACAAAGAAGCATGCACACTAGAGAATAGAGATGAGAAGAGAGAAAAAGATCATCTCATTGCATTGAATTAGAAGAGCATTGCTCATACAATAGTGTAGATGGGGAGAGAGAAGAGCTTGCACCTCTATGAACAAGAGGGAGAGCTAGTCTCAAGAGAGCTCAAGCATGAGTTCAGCCCAATGTGTGTGTGAGCTCTCAAATGAGCCACTATTTATACTAAAACTCCTAAAACTCCCAAAACTTCCCATGTGGGATTATTCTCAAGCCCACTCCCACACTCACCTACAACTTGGAACTCTCTACAAGAGCCCTAAATAAGAATGTTAAGTCTCTTATTTTCCTGCTTCCATCTTTGTGTTGCATCCTTGCATTGATCACCACTCGTCATGCAACAGGATGGAAAAAACAAAGGTGTTTCCCCGACAGCGGTGCCAAAAATGTTATGGGTTACCACACATCCAAGAGGAAACTCAATGCATTCACCTAGGGAAGAGCAATAAAACACAATTGTCGTAGGGCACTTACCAATACTTCGAACTTGTGTCCCTTGAGGTCTCCAAGCTCACTTGAGAAGCTCCAATCCTCCAAGCTCCACCTCCACGCTATCACCGTAGAGTCGCTCACACCACCACATAAGGCAATCACTCTCTCTCACTCCTCAACACAAGCATGCAACATGCAAGTATAGAAGAGGCACAAGTGCTAGAATGCTCTCTCTCAATCTCTCTCTCAAGACAAAAGCAAGAGCTCTCAATAGCACAAAGGGGGATTGTGTCCATTCATTATATGAGAAAATGCCTTATATACAATTGGCCCTTATTCCTACTTAGGTGCCCAAAACTTACTTAACTACGGCCTTTGGTGTCCAATATCTCATAATGTACAACTTTTATAGTGCCTTTGCATGACACTTATTAATGTCCTCAAATAGGGGAGCATATTTGTTAATCCAAAATAGGATTAACACTAATCCCTTTTCATCCCGGCTTAACCATTTTTGTTCTTTTCATCCCCTTTATCCTCTAGACATTTTTCCCTTCCATTTACAATGCCCCCCATAGCCCATCCTTCATTAACATGAATTTGATTTTGACTTGCCATGTGTGGAAGGACTCCCCTTTGAACTTATCAAAAGCACAAATGAAGTAGTCATTTTAGGGTTGAGAAGGTCTTAACACTTGAGTACTACTCAATGCTAGTGTCTAATCTCAATACAAGGGAGATTTAAATGCAAGTGACCACTTCCTAATGCAAGAATTAGTTCTAATTTTCTAATTTTATCCTCAATTAATCACTACTACTAATTATATCTTAACGATAAGATTAGTGTCCAAAAACTATGATTAGCAAGCTTGTGAGCTTAGAGCTTTCAATTGATCTTGTAGAAGAAATTTTGGATGAGGATTTTCACACACATTGGATGCCCTTAATGAGAGGAATAGACACTCACTACTTGTGTCTTAATTTTTGCAGAAATCACCGCTAGATATTTAAAACCCATTACTGGTTTTTCCAATGCTTTGAGTTGCACACTTGATGAAATGCGATGATCTTCAAGCTGTAGACTCCTTAGGGCATGAGCAAGACACTCAAAAGAGGGCTTTCCCAAATTCATCTTGTACGCGAAGAACAGTGATGAAGACCAATCTCGATGATTCAACACAAAATTTGGGCAGCCAGCTTCGAATCCGTTAAAAGGCCGTATTAGATAAATTAGGCAAATGGAGACATTTTGGGAATTTGAAATTGGATGAATTTCATTAAATTTGGCAGCCAGCTTTGAATCCATTTAAAAGGCCGTATTAGATAAATTGGGCAAATGGAGACATTTTGGAAATTTGAAATTGGATGAATTTCATTAAATTTGGGAAAATTTTTACAACTTTGGTACATTGGATGATCAAACATCATAGATGGTTTTCTTCACACCATTTAAGGGTACAATGGATTTTAATACAAGTTGATAATCACACAAATGGGTGGTGTTTATAAACACCTTTTAATATATGTTCTCCCAAGGTTTTATAATTCTTCCCTACACCATCAATAAAATCAATGAAATAACTTTTTTCAAAATATATACAAGAAATTATGTAGAATTTGAGAAATGTAAATGTAAGAACACATTACCAGATAAGTCAGGAGATTTATAAGTCTCCACTGCTAATAAGTAAGCCTTCTTGTGATTTTCTACGGAATCTTAATCCTCTTAGTATTTGTGCTTTTGACGTCCATGACCATACAACTGCATCAACACATTCCTAAACTTGTAGTCCCAAACTTGTAGATCCTTCTTATTCTTTATCCAAAACTTGCTCCAACAATTCTCATAGACTTCTGCATCACTTAGTCCTGTTTTATTAGCACAAGGTTCCCAATACTGAATTAGTACCTTATTTAAATTAGGTGATGTTGCATCTATCTTGATTTCTGATTGGGCAACACCAAGCCATATAGATAAATTGGATTAGATGGCCTCACCAAGATAAAGTTTCCTTTCTTAACATCTATCATTAGGCTAAACTCTTCCCTTGGCTTACCACTTAAAGGACCACAATAGTGATTGTTCCATTCCTCATAGCCTATGAACTCATTACTGTGCCTATCAAAGTTCCACAATTGTGTCTTTGGCCAAAAATCTTAGTATACTTTTGTCTCCTGATAAAATTGGATGCTCAAGTTCCTCTACAATATTTTTCCAGTAATCTATGAGACTGGTCTAATATAGGGTTCATATGATGTCTCACCCCTTCTATATACAAACTTCTCGCAAAACCTAATGTAATCCTTTGTACCTACCATTACTTGCAAGTGATTCCTTACAAATTCAGCCATTGGTAGCATGTCTGGAAACCCTGTTGGAAGAAGTGGCCGTCCATCAGAATATTTCTTCCACAACTCAATTCCTCCTTTCCCAAGTATTCAATCAGGTGAATTGGGATGCACTTTGTATTGCATCATTGGTTTTTCTTCAAGCATGAAGAAACAAAATGGCAATGGTTCAGAATGACCCACAAGCATATCCTATCCATTATTAAGATAACCATCAACAAAATGCTTGAAGTTGGGGATCCTTTTAAGAAGAAATGGTTCTAGTTTAGATTTGGAAGAGCATCTAAATGTATCCAAACTACATTTGGAGAACTCGCTACTCTTGACCAAGGAGACATTCTTGAAGTCCTCATTCCATATCCTACCAAAAGAAGATTTGGACATATTTTCTAAAACCAAATGGAATAAGCCTTTTTTTTATCTCATGTTGGATATTTACCTTTTTATATACTTCAGGTATTACCAATTGAGTCTCTCTAGAACCATCCAACATGGCTCTACTTTTGTGAGGCATATGCTCTGAGTTATTTTCCACAAACTCTTGCATAAGAGCCCTTCCCATACATGTGTGCTTCCTAGTCCTCCTCACGATTCCTGTATTTCCATGCACATATTGTTGTGCACCATTCTCAAACTGCTCCCTATATCTGTAAAATGATGTTTTTGGTACTCCATGTATCTCATACAATGCTCTGCAACATACTTTCCCATTCACCCTAAATTTGTAACTTGCCTTTCCATGCTTGTCATGATGCAAAGCCATAGATAACATTTCATACACATAGTTTGTGTGAGATTCTAGAGAGTTGCCCCAAAAATTCTTTTGAATTTTCATTAACATATCTCGATCAACATGGTGACAACACTTGCACTCACAATAATCAATCAAGGAAACTTGTAGCACTGATTCCATCGACATTCTGAACATTGATGTTAATGGCTCTCTTTGCTTGGGCTTTCTTTTAATGAAAGTCTACCTTCGTTTCCTTGAAGATGAAGCATATTTTTCCAATACACCATTCACAACATTATCTATACTGTCATCATGTTCCATGGGCACATATCTCTGTAGTGGTTCCATCTAACATGGCAATTTGCTTGATTGGCCACTTAACCAAGCTTACACTACCAATCTCTTGTGTAGCGCTTGTTGATACAGTCCTTATGTTTTGGTTGTTCTCTATTCCCACACCTAAACAATCCTCTCCCAAGGACAGCAAAGTTTACAGAATCATAGGGATAAACATATAAGATCACACCCTTCCCAATGGTCTCTGTCATGCTCTCATTCCACAAGGCCACCTTTTTCTCTCTTCGAGACTCACAAATTTTGTTATCATTTTCCAATAAGGAAATAGGCATTGCCTCAACATAAGGGGGCATGGACTCACTTTCTATAGTCTCTTCATCAATGGCCTCATCCAAAGCTGCATCGACACATTGGAGCCATTTGACAATACTCCAAATTGCTTCACCAATTGTCATTGCATAGTGGAGAAAGGTAATAGCACGTCATTATTAATACCCTTTTCCATTATCACCGATACATTGTTTATCCCTATTTTCACACTAGTGCAATAGCCCTAGGGTCAGCTACACATACTGCACCAACCGCAACAACTTCATTACCCACTAGCATCTTTATTTTTTCCCCACCTCTAAAAGCCATGGTCCTTGTTTATTTTGTAAGGAAAACTAAAATCAGATAAAGCACTCATATATCCCAAATAAATTCAATAAACATTCTCAACACAAGAATTCATTAAATTAAAAGGGATAATGGCAGTGGTGCCATTCTCCTCATAGTCAAATTGATGTAAGGGGGGAGACAGACACCACTGCCATTTCCCTTGTATATATTTCTTGGAGGGGAAAATGCACCACTACCTTGAGGAGAATGGAGTACTGCCACTCTCCCTTGATAAGGGAGAATGGTAGTGGTGCCATTCTCCCCTTCAATCAAGGTGATGGGAGGCCTTGAGAATGGCACCACTGCCATTCTTCCTTGAATGTAAGGGAGAATGGCAGTGTTGCCATTCTCCCGTTCAAGGTGATGGGATGGGAGGCCTTGAGAATGGCAATGGTGTCTAGAAAGTGTGAGCGACGACTAGTCCTTAGAGAAAATAGAATCCCCAACTCCCCCCTTAATCTCTTTCTTCTTCCTCTATGACCTATTTGTTTGTGAGAGGCGAGGGGAAGAAAAATCATCAGTAGTTGGTTTGAAGCTTGATTTTGATTACATACTTATGTACTTTTCTTATTTTTTTATGTTTTTACTTAGCACTTGCCCTTGCACATGTACTAAACATCAACCACATCGCACTTGCTTGTAAACCCAACATCTACTGCCATACACCCTTAAATATTGTTATGATCCATGTTAATCAAATATCTTTTGACATTCAAAAAAACCATCCTCAAAAAGATGCAAAATGGATGCCCGAGAATTTTTTTCGAGCTTATCCTGAGATCCTTCGTTCTTTTCAAACCCAGCAAACCTGCAATTGAGGGCAATTGCAAACTCAAGCAAGAGGGATGTTATGAGAATATATTTTAAGTCCTCTTTAAGAATATTATTTTTCCCTCTTGAGTAATTTGGGGACGCCTAGGTTACTCTTGTGTCATGCCGGCTAGGTTAATATCGTGGGTGACACCACTACAAATATTAATACGTGCGGTATATGACGTATGCTTGGGGCCGTCTATGATTATTTCAGTTAGGTTTGTATTGGCAGGGTGATCCCTGGAAGTACTTACGCCTGGTAGTCATGAGTTGGTTATGGTTTGTGCCTGTTTAATATTTGTGGGATGAATTTAATTATTAATTGGGCTTATATTTTCAGGTCAAGAAGATTACGAGGATTGATAAATAATGTCGAGCATAATGTTTCTTATGTGCATCACATTCATTTTTACAAGCATAGCTTGTAACCTTAGTAGTTGATTTTTCCATTTTGAACTTTAGGAAAGATACATTTATGATGTGGAATTTATTAAAGCCTATGGCTTTACCCTAGTCCCAATATTTGACACTCTATTTTTATAAAAGAAGAGTGTCGTGCTCTCTAAAAAGCACATTTTGTATATTTTGGGACTAGTAGTTGTTTTAATATTTGATGTATTTTTATGATTTGTTGATTATTCCCTTCAAGAAGATTAAAGGGTCCCGTTTCAGTGGTATCAGAGCTTTAGTGTAGTTTAATTGTCTTGAAGGCGGTCAAAAGAGGTGAAAGAGACAAAAATAGAGGTGATTTTGGTAATTTTCTTGAATTTAAATGAAAGAAGAACACGTTTAGGGATTTTTGTTTATGTATGGATGAAATAAAGCTTGTTTTTAACCATTGGGTAATCAATCTCCAACAATCTATTTCCCAAAGGGTAAAACTAGGTGGAAAACCATTAGTGGGTTTCCCAAAACCATAAAACCACCATCCTCTTCACTAATCCTCTTCTTAATCTGTCTGTATGGATGGGTTTCAAAATTGATAGCCAATCCTGCTTAGCTTTCCAATTGCTAAACCATTGAGGGAGGAAGCAATCTATAATGGACCGTGTATAATTCACCAAGAGCTAATTTATAATTTATAGAGAAATAAGCTCTGTGAGAGAAAAATTTTGAAATTGATCTTTCTTCTCTTTCTCTCTCTCCCTCATTCATACCTGGGCGGCAGCGTGATCTTATCTCCATCCGACCGGCGGCGGCGGCGGCGAGTGCTCGAATTCAGGGGGGGAGGAATTTTCAGATTTGTGACGCTTATTGACTCCAGCGCTTGGCGTTGGGTATTGGCAAGATTTATAGTAAAGCTTTCATAAGCTTTTTAATGAGCTTAATAAGTCTAATATTAAAAGCTTTATAAAATAAAGCTTAGTATAAAGATTTGATATAAGCTTAGTATAAAGCTTTGATATAAGCATAGTAAAAAAAAAGGGGACCATATCTATAAATATATCACCTCGTCTCTAAATTTGGGTTAGCTGAGCTGATAGTTTCAGGCTGAGAAATGCTTGAAAAATCTTTTATTATAAAGCTTTGTTAAGTTTTTTTTAAAATAAGCTTTGTGTAATATGATCTTTATGTAAGCTTTTTCACGAGTCGACCATGAGGATGAACTAACAATGATGATTTAGTAAAGTTACTTTAATTCTGCACAAGTTATTGAAGCTTTAATTATTCAAGCTTATTTTAAAGAGTACATGGATTATTTCTTAAAAAATTATGCATTTGTGTATTGAGCTAACTTGGCGGGACTCACATCTAGTTCGATGTTCCATATGAGATAAGAAATCCTATCTTTTCTCTTGTTTTTAAAATTTTCCTATTCCTTTTTATTGTCAGGAAATGGGTGAATATCCGCAGCACCACCGTACTATTCAGGAACAGCTTGATTCTCTCTATATTCTTTTGAATCAAGAACGAGAGCATCGGGACAACTTTCAAAGAAAGATTGAACGACATCTGTCTAGACTGAACAATTATATTAAGAAGAAAGTTAAAACTGTGGAAGCATCTGATATGCATAGCCCGATCAATGACATCGTATCCAAGCTGTCTATTGTCAAGTGTTTCAGGTGTAAGATGATGTGCCATTATGCTAAATCTTGCCCAACTAGAAAGAAGAACCAAATTGCACAAAAGGACATGCTTGACACCAAAGAGGTTAACGCACTCGACACATTAACCAAAGGTGGAGGTATATGTAAAAAAATGATTTATTGTATACAATTTCTTGTTTGCTTTTGTATCTGTTTTCTAAATATTCTTTCCTTCTAGACCTAGTTAGCAAACTTTAGCTCCTGAAAAGAATTTTAGATACCGTGACCTAACTAGAAAGATCGAGACAAGATTAGCAAAAGTTATCTTCAAGATCTAGTTGCCCAAATTCAAGTAAAAATGATTGCTAGACATTTCATAGAAGATTAAGACCAATTTGAAGATTCAAGAACCAAGCAAGTTTCTCCAGTCTTTGATTCAAGTTATCAATTGCTTCACCATCGAATTTAGTGATGATGAGAAAAGTAAAGAAATAGCTCTCAAGTGACTAGAAACCAAGCTTAAGTTGTATGCAAATCACAGTTCAAAGTTTATATCAATTCAAGTAAAGTTTTGTCTAAATTTTCAAGTGTTCTAGTTTAAGATCTATCCAGGTACAAGATTCTTTCTAGACCAAGAATTGCTCTAGGTCAAAGATATATTCAACCACAAGATTTAAACCCCTTAAGAACAAGATTTATTTAAGAATTATAATTATGATTAATTAAAAACTAATCTCTCAATTTTCGTCCATTCAAGTATTTTTAATCTAAGCCAAGATTCATTATTAGTATATCAAGTTCTTGCTATCAACTAGGGCGCAAGATGTCTATTTTTCTTCAAGTTCTGATTTCAAGTTTAAGATTAAGTTTAACATCAAGATCTCCTATAGATTTCATTGTTTACAAGTAAGATTCACAAATTCAAGAATTATAAACCTATTCAAAGATTATAATTTTTAAATTTAGTTAGACAATTACAAGATTAAGATCAAGAACAAATCCCATGAATTCATCAAGTTATTGACAGTAATGTAAGTGATTATTTTTCAATCTTAAGTTGACATCTTAAGTTGACAAGAATTTCCATTTCGACCTAATTTATTTTTGGAATAAAACTTGTAATCTAATTTTGAGGATAGAGAAAAGTTATGTCAGAATGAAAGTTTCAGAGGGAATTAGCTACTCCGTCTCAAACTTTTGTTCTTAAGGTAGTGTCATGTGGAATTAATCTATGGTATGGGACATTAGATTGGTTTTACATGGCTACACCAGACGTATCTATGTCTTCTATCTTTCACCAGCGAGACGAGTGTTTGTATGTGAGGTACCTCTGTGGTATGGGACACTTAGATCCCTTTTACATGCGTTCACTTGTTTGGTTTTATTTTCAGAAATTGTTTGATGTGATGATCTTGTCCTCCACTTGTGCCATGAAGCCATCCACTCATTGATTGCACAACTGAGGACAGTTGATTCCCAACAGGGAGGACTATTATGATCCATGTTAATCAAATATCTTTTGACATTCAAAAAAACCATCCTCAAAAAGATGCAAAATGGATGCTCGAGAAATTTTTCCGAGCTTATCCTGAGATCCTTCGTTCTTTTCAAACCCAGCAAACCTGCAATTGAGGGCAATTGTAAACTCAAGCAAAAGGGATGTTATGAGAATATATTTTAAGTCCTCTTTAAGAATATTATTTTTCCCTCTTGAGTAATTTGGGGACGCCTAGGTTACTCTTGCATCATGCTGGCTAGGTTAATATCGTGGGTGACACCACTATAAATATTAATACGTGCGGTATATGACGTATGCTTGGGGCCGTCTATGATTATTTGAGTTAGGTTTGTATTGGCAGGGCGATCCCTGGAAGTACTTACGCCTGGTAGTCATGAGTTGGTTGTGGTTTGTGATTGTTTAATATTTGTGGGATTAATTTAATTATTAATTGGGCTTATATTTTCAGGTCAAGAAGATTACGAGGATTGATAAATAATGTCGAGGAGAATGTTTCTTATGTGCATCACATTCATTTTTACAAGCATAGCTTGTAACCTTAGTAGTTGATTTTTCCATTTTGAACTTTAGGAAAGATATATTTATGATGTGGAATTTATTAAAGCCTATGGCTTTACCCTAGTCCCAATATTTGACACTCTATTTTTATAAAAGAAGAGTGCCGTGCTCTCTAAAAAGCACATTTTGTATATTTTGGGGCTATGGCCTATTTTTGGTGGAAAGAAAGCTAATAAAGAAATACTGATGGTGATGTTTTTCTTTCTCTTGCCTTATGTTTTGTTATATGCTTTAATGTTCAATTTAATTCAAGTAGTTGTTTTAATATTTGATGTATTTTTATGATTTTTTTATTATTCCCTTCAAGAAGATTAAAGGGTCTCGTTTCAGTGGTATCAGAGCTTTGGTGTAATTTAATTTTCTTGAAGGCGGTCAAAAGAGGTGAAAGAGACAAAAACAGAGGTGATCTTGGTGATTTTCTTGAATTTAAATGAAAGAAGAACACGTTTAGGGATTTTTGTTTATGTATGGATGAAATAAAGCTTGTTTTTAACCATTGGGTAATCAATCTCCAACAATCTATTGCCCAAAAGGGTAAAACTAGGTGGAAAACCATTAGTGGGTTTCCCAAAACCATAAAACCACCATCCTCTTCACTAATCCTCTTCTTAATCTGTCTATATGGATGGGTTTCAAAATTGATAGCCAATCCTGCTTAGCTTTCCAATTGCTAAACCATTGAGGGAGGAAGCAATCTATAATGGACGGTGTATAATTCACCAAGAGCTAATTTATAATTTATAGAGAAATAAGCTCTGTGAGAGAAAAATTCTGAAATTGATCTTTCTTCTCTTTCTCTCTCTCCCTCCTTCATACCCGGGCGGCAGCGTGATCTTATCTCCATCCGGCCGTGTTAACCCATGGCGGACATGGCGACGTACTATATTTTATGTCATTAATTTAAATATTCTGAGTCATGGGCCGGGCTTGTCGGCACCATATGTTAAGGATGAAGGGATTGGGTGATCGCCGATGAGAGGCGCACCTTGGATATCAGTAGGATAAGGGTTAGGGTCGGCCGGCCATGTATGGGCGCCCAAGTGTGAACGGCCAAGTCACCTATATGAGTCAAATGTAACCCTAAAATCCTCATTCTCATGTGTTGTGAATAGAAGAGTGCTCTTGCCTTATCTCCTTGTTTTCCTTCTCCTGCGTGTGTGAGAGAGAGAGAGAGTGAGAGAGCGATCGAGCGCACTGTGTAGCGGCACGGCAAGGCGGCGGAGAGGCGGTAGAGCGGCGACGGCGGCTCCTCCTTCACGGCTGCGACGCGGGAATCCTTCAAGGCAGCAGTTAAGCGGTGAGTGACACACCCTTTGGCATTCTGTTTGAGCTTCCTTCCCTGGTTGTATGCTTGTAGTCATTCGTGGCTCGCATACGGTGTCTGGCAAGTCCCCAGCTACGACCTGTGCGGCAAAAGCGCACATTTTTGGCGCCGCTGCCGGGGAGTTGCCCTACACCAAGCTCCAGTTTGCAGCTCGGCTACTGCGTGAAGTTTAATCTACACTGTAGGAAAGGCGTCTGTGTTGCTGTTGAGGTGTTTCTGTGGTTTTCAATCTCTGTTTCTGCAATTTGTCTTCTGTATTCCTGTTTCTTTTGTTATATTTTCGCTCCGCGTGTGGGCGTACGTTCTGTTATCTGGTTTCTGCATGTGAGAGGGATTTCTGAATCCCCAGATCTGTGCTGTGTGTGCGAACTGCGCCGCGGCCAAGGTTGAACCGTAAGGAAACCCTAGAAAACTTATCCCACAAAAAAAAAAAAAAACAGAAAATAAAAAATAAGAAAACTATAAAAAAGAAAAAAGAAAAAATTAAATTTTATTTTCAAAGAAAGAACCAAACGTGTGGAGAGGAAAGCTTTTCTAATTGGAGAAAAAAAATTTGAAAAGAAAGAACCCCAATTGACCCACGACCCACGACCCACGACCCCGGCCCCGGCCCCGGCCTCGGCCTCGGTCTCGGTCTCGGTCTTTTGATATATATATATAGGAGAGTGAGCCTCCATAGCTTTCTCTCAAGTGAGAGCTTATGGGAAGTCGTGCCCTATATGTAGCCCACTCCCCAAGGAGTAAAGTGAGCATGTGGGATAAAGCCCTCACCCTTTCCTCCACAAGCAAATAGGCTTTTGCCCCTTTCCCCCAAAGGAAACGGACTGTTTTGAGGACTACAAGAGCTCTGGATAGGCAAACACGGTGCTGTAAAGCACACTAGGACCCTTTAAACGATACGCTCGTTTCGAGCTATCACACGCCCTAGTCCAAGTTCGACCGTAAGTAAGGGGGTCAAAAACGGGTTAAAAACAACACAAAAACAAGTAAAAACGGGGTGCGAAACACCTAAGAAACCACTTGTGTGAGTTTCAAGGGTAGTTACCAACGCACGTAGGGTACCCACGTCACATGCATCTACGCTCTGGTCGGGTGCTAGAGCCTGAACCACTAGAAAGCGTTTCAGTCTACGCAGGCTCACACCATCCCTCCACGTTGGCATCTTGGCCTTCGGCTGGAACCCAAGGGAGTGCAACCCAAGATCCACGAATAGTGGATAGTGACTCGTCCTCTGACTCAGAAGCCATGGAAGGACACCCTACCAAGAACCCTGAGGAGACAAGCCAAAACATGCCAGTGTGGGCCCCACAGCCCGGATCTAGCATGTTTAGTCGTTTAATAGAGACCTTTAGTAGAGCTACACGCTCTGAGCATGCGACAAGCGAAGTAAATGAGGAAGGAGGGGTAGTAGATTCGCCATTCACATCTTATGTGGACCCTACCCTCCCAAAGAGTGTCCATGTGGATATTCTACCCACTTCGTTTAATGAGGGCCCTACTGAGCTACCACATTCCGATGCTCTTCCTAAAGTAGAGGTCCCTAGAAGCCAATCCATAAGAAGTGACATTGCGTCCACTTCAAGAGAACCGTTTGGCACACCAAGTCTAGATGGAATATTTCTCAATGAAAATTGGGAATATGATCTACACACAGAGACTCTAACGGACCTATACACGGGTTACACATACCATGTAGGTTGGTTAGAAGTCCTACGATCTACATCTAGCGCCACTAATCTAGAGGAGCAACAACACATGATATGTGAGGTGATTCATAGAATTATCCAAATTGAGAGGCAAAATAGGGGAGTGGACCTAGTTTCCACTGGCCCTATGAGGTTTTTGGATACGGGCAAGGCCAAACAACCAACCCTATCACAATTGGAGACTCCCTCGGTGAGTCCCATAGACCCTTCATATGTTGTTTCGCCTGGAGTCTCAATGCAGGTTGAGCCCACGAGTAGTAACTTTAGTTTTCCAACCTTGGCTCAACTTTCCATTAAGGAATCCGCAATGCCTACCCCAATGATGAGCATGACAGAAAGCGCACCTGTTACCACTGTAGTTAGTACGACACCACTACCTAGTGGAACAGTACCTACAACAGTGCGTGGCAGTGCCTATCGGCCTTATGTACCTATTGCTACTCATGCTCATGTAGCTCCTACGCCTCCTAGTATGCCGATGGCGTATGCTCCAAGACTGCCTTATCACCACCCTTATCCAAGAGGAGCTAGGCCTAGCCACATATCATATCCTACGTCATTTGCCAACCTACTCAGACCAACGCCAACTCCTATCAGCCAGGCTATCCCAGAAGTGCCTCCACCAACTATGCCTGCTCACTTAGGTGATCTCGCAGCATTTGCTCAGACGATCGGACGATCCATTGCGGAAAACATGCGGGGCATGCCTGAGAGAGAACCTAGAAGCAAGGCAGTACAAGTGGCTAAGCTCACTCAAAACTTCAGTGGTAACGAGGATGTTAGGAAGCACATTGAAGTCTTTGAACACGTGTGTGATTCCTTGGAAGAGCACAATGAGCTCCATAAGTGTAAAGCCTTAGGCTTAACCTTAAGTGGGAAGGCCGGAGATTGGTATCGAACCTTAAGGGTTGAAGAGCGCACTCACTACCCCACTCTCAAGAGATTGTTCTTGAAAGAATACATACGCGAGGGTGTGCTTTGGGGGGTAGCATCTCAACTCCAAAAAGCTGAACGCGAGGAAGGGGAGTCAGTGAGAGACTTTATAAGTCGATTGAAGCATCTAAATTCTCGCTGCACTCCCGATGAACGCTTCAATAACAACCAACTCCTCGATAGATTCATCCGAGGATTGCGCCACGAGGACATTTACAATGGCCTAGTCATTAGAGGTCTTACAACGTGGGAAGCAGTCACTGCCAATGCAATCCAGTTAGAAGACAACTTGATGATTGCAGGTAAAAAGGTGTCTTCAGAAACAAAATCCGTTAGTTCGCAAGTATCTGGGCACGAGCCAATGACGGTAAAACCAATTGCCAAGGAGCCTAAGATATCTGAAATGTCTGTGACCGACCTTACTAAGGCTCTCCAAGAATACTTCAGGGGTAATCGAGCTCCTCAGAATAGCCATATGTACCCAAGGAGAGAGCAACAATGGTGTTCGGTGTGCTTAGGACCACATAGCACGAGTGAATGTCCCACATTCAGAGTCAAATTCAATGGGAATTGCAATGCATGTGGTAAGTATGGCCATCAATCTAAAGATTGCCTAACACTTAAGCGAATGTTGGCAAACCAGGCACCACTAGCTTGGCCAAACACACCTCAAGTACCCGCGCTAATGCCTGCACAACCTATCGAGCAACCATCACAGCACATAGTTCCAAGGAATCCGAATGTAGTCCAGTCTGTGCCATTACCACCGCCAGTGCTAGGACCACAACCTCCACATCCAAGGATTACCCCTGTAAACCAGATGGGTTGTGAGTCACATAGTGCATGTGGGGATTATGAAGAGGAGATAGACCCCACTGCTCCATACGGGATTGATACGTTTGAAATGATTCCCCAGTACTACATGGAGGATCATTTCGGGCAAGTCAAGCCTGTATATCAAGCGGCTGCTCTTGCCACAAGAGGGCAAAACCTTAATACCATGGCGAGGAGACCACCTCTTCAATGTTACGAGTGTGGTGGACCGCATCGTGTAGCGGAGTGCCCTAATAGGTTACAAAAGATCGCTACTCAGATGCAACCAAATCAAGGGAGCACATCGGGAATGCCGGTACTTACATGTAATCGTTGTGGCATAGATCATTTGATCGCTCAATGTCCACATAATCCTAATGCACCCCAGATTACGCCATTGAATTTGGTTGAGGTCACCAACCAAGCACGAAGAACCACACCCATTGTACCCGCGAATGTAGTTACACGGTCAATGCTTCAAAATCAAAACTACATTCTTGAAGAGAGGGATACTGCATCAATCGCTCAGGCAAAGAAAAAGAAAACACGGCGAAAGAGATCGCTTAATGCCACAAGCTCCAAGCCCAGTTCAAAGACTAACATAGGGACAGGAGACGACCCCGTGTATATGAATGATCCTGAAGACGATTCTGATTCAATAGAAACCATGGGGACCAAAGCCACTACCTTAAGGGAGGAACCCACACGGGAGCTCAATGAAGGGGAATCAAGCGAGTACATAAATAAGGGAAAACAGAAGGAAACTTCCTCGGCCCCACAACCAAGTCAGTTAATGCCCTCTCGACCACCCAAACTGACTGAGACTCCCCAAGACAAGCCACGTGGGCCAAAAACCCTCAAGAAAAAGATTGGAACTTACCCAAACCCAGTTGAGGAGATTGAACAAGTACAACACTTAAGGGGTTTGGTGGAAGAAACACAAAGAGAACTGGAGCCAAACCCGAGAAAAATCAAAATTCCAGACACAGTGTTTCCTACGCAAGTTCAGCCTCACCGGAACCATAAACCGTTAGCTATACCTAGTATCATTCGGGAAGAAAGTGAGGATAGGACATCTGGAAGTGGGCAACCACCCTTCTTGCTGGAAAGAATGTTTAGTGAGGGAATGCCTGACCCCATCGAAGAGGAAGTGATTCCATCTTCACCAGTCCCTAGTCAAGGGGCGATGTCTCGAAAAGTACCGTTGAATGTGTCTAAGCTAATGGATTTCATGTCCTCTGAGATCAGAACCACGATCATATCCAAATTATACGGAGATCCTGAGCTATTCTTAGCTCTTCGGGCATTTCTCAATGGGGAACTAAAGGCGGGGCTACCACAATTTGCAAATATGGATAGACCCGACACGCTTCAAGATGAAGGGGAGCATTGGGATCTACAACCCAACTTTGATGAAGATTCGGTCGTGGAAATACCTGTGAACAAGTTGGGACAGTACTTTGAAGGTGACGAATCTAATGCCACCCTCCCCATTACTACCAAGGGATTAACTCTAAAGGGAATCCTTGATGGTGGTGCTGGAGTGAGCATTGTGACTAAAAACTGTTGGGAATCTATGGGAAGGCCTCACCTCGAAGTCACAAACATAGTGGTTAAGATGGCAAACGGAACCATAGCTAAACCTATTGGAATGTTAAGGGACCTTAAGATCAAGGTCCTGGGATACAAGGTAAAACATACCTTCATTGTAATGGATTTCTCCAAGCATCCTATGTCATATCAAATGATCTTAGGACGTCCTTTCATGAGGGAAGCACAAATGGTACATGACTGGTCGAAAAACCATGTCTACCTACAATTCCAGGACTCTGTCATTCGAGTTGATCTTGAGAATGGTCGTGCACATCCTTTAGGAAGCAAGGTTATCATCGATAATCGATCGGATACCACTGTTCACTCTGCCCCATTAAGGTATTGCTATACATGCAAAAAAGAGACTGATGATGGGAAAGATTCTCCTTATATGGATGTCCTACCGGGTATGACTGAGTCGGATAACGTGGATTGGGTACACCTAGCGGCAACCATAGACACATGGGGAAATAGAGGCACAAGTTGGGTAACACCTGAGGGGCAAGATATGCCACCGTTAGTGCCAATAAACATGATAGGTGTTATGCACATGACTCCTGATGGCGAGAACGTGGCAAACTCCACCGACACTGAAAGTAGCGAAGACTCTGACCAATGCAACTCTGAGTATGAATCTCAAGAAGAAACTGACCCTGAGCCTGATGGGGAAAATGAATCAAATATTCACACAAATGTGGAAGCAAGGTGCTCAAGGCCTAGGACAGTGGCCTCCTGCAGTTCATCCGAAAGTGAAGATCGACCAAGTGAGTCCGAATCGGATAGAAACAAAAATCAAAAACTTGGTAAGAAGAAAACGAGACATAAGCGCCAACGCTATCGAGCTAATGTACGAACTGCAATAAACAAGGAAAGATCCACTGCAGAATGGCTTAGTTATGTAGGAGCCATTGATGCTCATCGGAAGATAGCAGATAATTGGGGACAATACCTCCAAAGCGTCATGTGGTGTATTCCGCAACCTCATGACGTCGCCCAATTAGAAATCGAAGAGAAGCCGAAACTAAGTCGTACTGCAAGAAGGCGGCAAAACCAAGAGTTGGCTCAACAACAAAAGGAAGCGGAATTGAAAGAAAAAAGTCTGGCACAACAAGAACCAGTAGACTTACACCCCGCACCCGAGCATTTCAAATCATTCACCACAGGGGAACGTAAAGTAGTCTACACAAAAGCCCAACGAACGCCTACCAATGGGAGTAGCGGTGTCTACGATGGCCCTGCGGTAGTTAAGGAGATAGACTTAGCAGATCCGGGTGAGGAGTCTAAACAAGTTTATATTGCTCAAGACCTCACCAAGGCGGAAGAAGCTACACTTACGAAGCTTCTTAAAGAATTCAAGGACATATTTGCTTGGACATATCATGATATGAAGGGTGTTCCACCCTCGGTGGTGCAACACACGATTCCAATGATTAGCACTGCTAAACCAGTCCAGCAACGTCCCTACCCAATGAATCCTAAGTACGCAAAGATTGTACAAGAGGAAATTGAAAAGCTGGTAAAATGTGGATTCATATACCCAATTGAGCACTCAGAATGGGTTTCTCCGATAGTCATCGTGCCAAAGAAGAATGGGAAACTCAGAGTGTGCGTTGATCTCAAAAAGGTTAATGCAGCCACCAGAAGGGATCATTACCCCTTGCCATATTCTGAACATGTTCTTGAAAGAGTGGCAGGCAAGGAGGCATATAGCTTTTTAGATGGGTACTCGGGTTACAATCAGATCACAATTGCAGTCGAGGACCAAGCTAAAACAGCATTTATCACGGAGTTTGGAGTGTTTGCCTTTCGCGTCATGGCTTTTGGCTTGACCAATGCACCTGCAACATTCCAACGATTGATAAACACGGCCTTTAAGGAATATCTAAGGGACTTCTGTGAAGCTTTCTTAGATGATCTTTGTGTTCATTCCTCTTGGGACGAGCACTTGATGTGTTTACGAAAAATATTTGAAAGGTGTAGATTATATCGCATCTCCTTGAATCCTTTCAAATGCCAATTCTGGGTTAAACACGGAGTTATCTTAGGGCATATAGTGTCCAAAAATGGGATTTCCACTGATGAGAGTAAGATCAAGGTCATTCTGGAATTACCCCCACCCACCAACTACAAGGGAGTCCAACGCTTTATGGGCCACGTTGGTTATTATCGAAGGTTTATTCTCTTCTTCGCCGAGATAGCTCGACCATTGTATAAGCTTCTCATCGAGTTTATTTGGACCGAAGAATGTGACCGTGCCTATGAGCTATTAAAGAAGGCCTTGGCGAGTGCTCCAATCTTGAGAATGCCTAACTGGGATTTACTCTTCCATGTGCATATTGATGCATCAAACTTTGCTATTGGGTGTGTGTTAACTCAACCTGGAGAACATAAGCTAGACTACCCCATTAGCTTTGCCAGTCGCCAGTTGAACGATGCTGAGATGAACTACACCACTACGGAGCGAGAAGGGTTGGCAATGATATATGCAGTAAGGAAATTTCGTTATTACCTCCTTGCCACCAAGTTTGTTTTCTATGTGGATCATCAAGCATTGTTGTATCTGGTAAATAAACCATGCTCCACAGGAAGAATCACACGATGGCTATTGATTCTTCTTGAGTTTGATTTCATGGTTGTTGTGAGACCTGGCAAGAAACATGTTATGGCTGATCATTTGTCTCGCATACCCAATGGTGAGGCTCCTACCGGGGTTGATGATGACTTACCTGACACTTCCCTGTTCATGGTGGAGACAATGCCTGAATGGAGTG
Source organism: Cibotium barometz (assembly GCF_041138505.1). NCBI lineage: Eukaryota > Viridiplantae > Streptophyta > Polypodiopsida > Cyatheales > Cibotiaceae > Cibotium > Cibotium barometz. The sequence continues at coordinate 11,353,510 of NC_141078.1, forward strand.
AGAAGATTGTTAACTTTTTGGTTAATGGCTTTCCACCCAAGGAGCTTCGTAAAGATCTAGCTCGAAAGCTGATCAAAGAATGCGAACCCTATTGCCTGATAGCCGGGACTCTTTATAAAAGAGGAAAGGATGACGTTCTTAGGCGTTGTGCCCGAGAAGATGAGTATCTATACATTTTGCAAGAGGCACATATGGGTGTAGCCGGTGGTCACTTCTCAGGAGACTTAACTGCGCGAAAGATCTTACAATCAGGGTATTGGTGGCCCACTATGTTCCAAGATGCATCACTCTTTGTGAAGGGTTGCGATGAATGCCAACGATATAAGAAACCCCAGAGGAAAGATCAGATGCCCCTACATCCAATCAAAGTAAACCAACCATTTGAAAAGTGGGGTTTAGACTTTGTAGGTCCAATTAGCCCAGCGGCCCGAAACACACAATCTCGCTATATTATTGTGGCCACTGACTATATGACCAAATGGGCTGAAGCGAAAGCGACACGTAAGGCAGATGCGAGGACAACAGCCAAGTTCCTCTTTGAAAATATAATCACACGCTTCGGTTGTCCTTTTGAACTTGTGAGCGACAATGGAACGCATTTTATAAATGACGTAATTAAGGAGCTCACAACAAATTTCATGATATCCCATCACAAATCTACTCCTTATTATCCGCAAGCGAATGGCCAAGCCGAGAGTACCAACAAGACTTTAATCTCTGTTTTGACAAAGACAGTTGAAGCTCATCGCACGGATTGGGATCTAAAGCTTACGACAGCTTTATGGGCCTATCGTACTGCGTACAAAGTGGCTATTAATTGTACACCATTCAAAATGGTATATGGCCAAGAAGCAGTCATGCCGTGGGAATTTGTCATTCCAAGTCTTCGTGTTGCTACTCAAGAGGGTTGGGATGGTAATCCCTTAGCAGAACGTCTGTATATCCTTGAGCGGCTAAATGAAGAAAGACAATTGGCTGTATACAATGCCCTTGTGGAGAAGGATAGGAGGAAAAAATGGTTTGATCGCCATCTAAAGGACAAGGACATCAAGGTTGGGGATAAAGTCCTGATGTATGGAGTGCGAAACGAAAAGAAGAAGCTCAAATATGCTGGTAAGGGACCATATAGAGTATGTGAAATTACCCCGCAAGGTACCATCAGAGTGGAGACTCTCGACGGAGTTGAAACCATTGGATTCCTTAATGGGAGTAAATTCAAACGATACTATGACCCCCTGAGCCAGGAGGAGTTACACGCAATCCATCAAAAGAAGGCAGCTAAAGAACAGGCTGAGCTTAAAAAGATACAAGCAAGAGTCGAAGCCAAAGAACGTCAACAGCGTGCTAGGAGACAACGAGAAGCCAACTTGGGAATTACGCAAGTATTTTTCGAGGAAGCAGAGGAGGATGCATTGGAATCTGACCCACCTCTAAGATACCCAATTGAGTTACAGAGTCCTTACGGGGAGGTGCTGTATAATGCATTATTGGATACAGGAGCTCAACACAATTTGCTATCATATGGCGTGTGGTGTCAACTGGGAAAACCACCTTTATCCAAGAGTTCTATCCAAGTTCAAGGAATCAGCAAGAAGAAAACCCCTGTCTCAGGAATTCTGCACACTCCGGTTGCTTATGACAAGGGAACCATAATTCAAAGCTTTTTGGTTATGCCTGCTGGTACCATGGAAGGGACTGTAATCTTAGGGCGTAAATGGATGATGGCCACCAAGTGCAATATCGATTGGGCAACCAGACAAGTCACAACGCAAGAACCAACACTAGGTCTGACCGCTCAAAATCCCGCACCTAAGTCATCCACTCAAATATTAGATAATGAAAAATCACAAAGTCCAGTGGCAAAACCATCTTCGATTGTTGGCCACCCCTCTAACGCTTCAACGCCAAGAGTGGAAACAGGCAAGGCGGTCCATAAAGCTTCGCTTACTATGCCAAAGAGTACATACAAATGGGTCCCCAAAGCTTCGTTAACAGCTACTTTCCCTGCTCAATCTCGTTCAGCCACCAAGAAGCCTCGTAAAAGGAAAGCAGCTGCCCACCCGAGAAAGGGCAATGTAACATCGCGATGGATCCCTAAAAAATTATTAGTAGCCCAAGGGTACTATGAGGGAAATGACCAGATTTGGGTCCCTAAACATAAGCTGAATCCCTCTACATCACCTATAAAACCTTGCAAACCAATTGTTGCCACCCCAACGATAATTCAAGATCGTGGTAAGGGAAAGGTAACAGAGTGCTCCACACCACTTCTTCCAGAGTTAGTTTGGATTCCCAAACGATATCGATCATTACCACCTAGCTCAGGAAGGGGGGAGCCACATGAAGCTTCTAGCTCCTCATGCCAGGCACACGCTGATATAGAAGTTTCTACATGCTCTACACCTACTCTTGTCAACACCCAACAAAAAACTGATGAGTCTACGTCTCCCCTTGTAATAGTATCGTCGGAAACCATTTCCTCCATTCGTCAATGGGAGCGTACACTACCATCTCTACAATTGGATGTGGCCACAAGGGTCATAAAAAGCTATCTGCCCACATCACAACCTATGACCCGCTGGACAAATTGGTTCCAAGAGGCTGCAACATCATTGCAAATAATATGATCTACCCAAGGAAAGGGGGAGCATGTACTCATGCTCGACATTCTAATGCTTCCTCCTTAACCTTCTCCCCTGACCATGTAATTGCCAAATTCAAGGGGATGTATATATATAGCTTCATACATTTTAAAAAAAAAAAAAAAAAAAAACAAAAACAAAGAAAAGAAAAACAAAAAATAGTAAAAAGAGCAAGAGCACAAAAAGAGGATAAATATCTGTATACAATCAAGAACTAGATTGACCTGTCTCACAAACCTACTGATGCTATATCTGTGTTTGCAGATATGGCAGATGCACGATCATCATACACTTCATCCACTCCCGCCTTTGATGAGAGGTATCATCTGTACCTTTCTCAGATATTTCACATGTGCTATCCTGTTATTGAAACTGAATGGGATCATATAGATGTACTGGCCAGAGAGGAAAATGTTGAAGAATTAGAATGGCTAATTCGCCTATTGACCATGACTGACCCCTACTCCGTAGAGGAAATATCCCCGATAGCCCAATGCTTTCCTTTTCCACAAGATGACTATCCTCGCATGGTTATATTCTTGATGAGTTTATGTGGATGGGAAAATGAAAAGGAAATATCTGACAATGATGAATGGACGGATGAAACTCATGGCACTACTGAGGTTGACTTTATTTGTTTGGATGATGCGGATAGAGGCTTAGCCTTAGGACTAGAGCCAGGACTCTACAACATCCTCTTACCGTATTCTCAGTAGTAGTGTGGTGATTGGTAGGTAGGTTAGTGTTTTCAAGTTTTTTCTAGTTTAGATTCCTTAAACGAGTCTTGAAATTTTCACACTGATGTGCCTCTCGAGGTATAGTGCTTGTTAGTTGATTGTACAGGTTAAAAAGTTTGAGGTGGGTTCGCTTCCATATCTTGAGACTGCCGCAACGATCATCAAAATATATCTACATCACATTGCAAGCTGTCTCATCAAATCAAGGAGATCTCCAATTTCAGGTGTAATTCTTCCATACCCACTCTCTTTCGTTTTTTCTGTTCAATTAATTTCATAAACTATACGGCATGACCACATGGAAATTGTCATTGTACTACTTAGTTTTTGAAGTTGCTTGCATGCTAGTGTAAAACATTAATGAGCTTAACTTTATTGGAAATATTCCTAGGCAGCATGATGTCTTTAGTTAACCTTGGAATACGATTGTCTTAGGTCTAGGGTCAAACCATCTTAATGTTTGACACCTGGCCATGTGTGTGTTGACCTCTAGGACATAGCTTTTACCCCTTGTCGAAAGGATGTAAGAACACATTTTAGTTCAGGAGCAAAGATCAAAAGAAATAGATTTAAAAAAAAAAAAGCCTACAATAAATGGCAATACAAGGGTTAGTGTGCTTTAATGTTGGCCTATCGCCTTATTGATACTTGGTAGGCGAGGAGTATTCTACTCCAGACCGATGCCTTGGTTGGTAGGGGGTAGCCTTGCCTAAAGTGAGCTAATAGATTCCTGGATAATGCCTTGTGTTAAACATGGTACCAGGATCGATGTTAGTTTTGCCTTAGGAAGGTCGCCATTGTGTGTAAAAATTGTCACGTGCATTAAAAAAAAAAAAAAAAAAAAAAAGAGGCAAAAGGCTCCTGTAACTGTGATGTTTCTTGTGTCCCTAGACGTGTGGTATTAACTTGTTCTTAGAGTAGACACAGTGTGGTCATCTGTTTATTTATTAAGCTTGGTTATTTTCCTTGACTTAGGCCAGTTATAAACCTTGATTAACCTGTGACACCTTGCTAACTCTTGAATTCCTTTCAATAATTTTAAACTCCTATTAATTTGCTACACTAGCTCACTCATGTGACTTTTAAACTAAGTTCTCATAGCAACATCCATTGTGGTCTCACATGCTTGAATTTATACACTTTATATCTTTTGAATTCTAGCATACCTTCACTCTACTTCCCTGTTTTGCAGACGGTCTACCACAACAACCCTCTTGAGCTTACCATACCATAGCTTCCGAGGACGGAATCTACATCAGGAAGGGGGGCATGTTAACCCATGGCGGACATGGCGACGTACTATATTTTATGTCATTAATTTAAATATTCTGAGTCATGGGCCGGGCTTGTCGGCACCATATGTTAAGGATGAAGGGATTGGGTGATCGCCGATGAGAGGCGCACCTTGGATATCAGTAGGATAAGGGTTAGGGTCGGCCGGCCATGTATGGGCGCCCAAGTGTGAACGGCCAAGTCACCTATATGAGTCAAATGTAACCCTAAAATCCTCATTCTCATGTGTTGTGAATAGAAGAGTGCTCTTGCCTTATCTCCTTGTTTTCCTTCTCCTGCGTGTGTGAGAGAGAGAGAGAGTGAGAGAGCGATCGAGCGCACTGTGTAGCGGCACGGCAAGGCGGCGGAGAGGCGGTAGAGCGGCGACGGCGGCTCCTCCTTCACGGCTGCGACGCGGGAATCCTTCAAGGCAGCAGTTAAGCGGTGAGTGACACACCCTTTGGCATTCTGTTTGAGCTTCCTTCCCTGGTTGTATGCTTGTAGTCATTCGTGGCTCGCATACGGTGTCTGGCAAGTCCCCAGCTACGACCTGTGCGGCAAAAGCGCACAGGCCGGCGGCGGCGAGCGCTGCGAATTCAGGGTTGGAGGAATTTTCAGATTTGCGCTTATTGACTCCAGCGCTTGGCATTGGGCATTAGCAAGCTTTATAGTAAAGCTTTCATAAGCTTTTTAATGAGCTTAATAAGTCTAATATTAAAAGCTTTATAAAATAAAGCTTAGTATAAAGCTTTGATATAAGCTTAGTAAAAAAAAGGGGACCATATCTATAAATATATCACCTCTTCTCTAAATTTGGGTTAGCTGAGCTGATAGTTTCAAGCTGAGAAATGCTTGAAAAAGCTTTTATTATAAAGCTTTGTTAAGTTTTTTTTTAAATAAGCTTTGTGTAATATGATCTTTATGTAAGCTTTTTCACGAGTCGACCATGAGGAGAACTAACAATGATGATTTAGTAAAGTTACTTTAATTTTGCACAAGTGATTGAAGCTTTAATTATTCAAGCTTACTTTAAAGAGTACATGGATTATTTCTTGAAAAATTATGCATTTGTGTATTGAGCTAACTTGGCAGGACTCACATCTAGTTCGACATTCCATATGAGATAAGAAATCCTATCTTTTCTCTTGTTTTTAAATTTCTCCTACTATTCCTTTTTATTGTCAAGAAATGGGTGAATATCCGCAGCACCATCGTACAGGAACAGCTTGATTCTCTCTATATTCTTTTGAATCAAGAACGAGAGCATCGGGACAACTTTCAAAGAAAGATTGAACGGCATCTGTCTAGACTGAACAATTATATTAAGAAGAAAGTTAAAACTGTGGAAGCATCTGATATGCATAGCCCGACCAATGACATCGTATCCAAGCTGTCTATTGTCAAGTGTTTCAGGTGTAAGATGATGTGCCATTATGCTAAATCTTGCCCAACTAGAAAGAAGAACCAAATTGCACAAAAGGACATGCTTGACACCAAAGAGGTTAACGCACTCGACACATTACCCAAAGGTGGAGGTATGTGTAAAAAATTTATTTATTGTATACAATTTCTTGTTTGCTTTTGTATCTGTTTTCTGAATATTCTTTCCTTCTAGACCTAGTTAGCAAACTTTAGCTCCTGAAAAGAATTTTAGATACCGTGACCTAACTAGAAAGATCGAGACAAGATTAGCAAAAGTTATCTTCAAGATCTAGTTGCCCAAATTCAAGTAAAAATGATTGCTAGACATTTCATAGAAGATTAAGACCAATTTGAAGATTCAAGAACCAAGCAAGTTTCTCCAGTCTTTGATTCAAGTTATCAATTGCTTCACCATCGAATTTAGTGATGATGAGAAAAGTAAAGAAATAGCTCTCAAGTGACTAGAAACCAAGCTTAAGTTGTATGCAAATCACAGTTACGAAGTTTATATCAATTCAAGTAAAGTTTTGTCTAAATTTTCAAGTGTTCTAGTTTAAGATCTATCCAAGTACAAGATTCTTTCTAGACCAAGAATTGCTCTAGGTCAAAGATATATTCAACCACAAGATTTAAACCCCTTAAGAACAAGATTTATTTAAGAATTATAATTATGATTAATTAAAAACTAATCTCTCAATTTTCGTCCATTCAAGTATTTTTAATCTAAGCCAAGATTCATTACTAGTATATCAAGTTCTTGCTATCAACTAGGGCGCAAGATGTCTATTTTTCTTCAAGTTCTGATTTCAAGTTTAAGATTAAGTTTAACATCAAGATCTCCTATAGATTTCATTGTTTACAAGTAAGATTCACAAATTCAAGAATTATAAACCTATTCAAAGATTATAATTTTTGAATTTAGTTAGACAATTACAAGATTAAGATCAAGAACAAATCCCATGAATTCATCAAGTTATTGACAGTAATGTAAGTGATTATTTTTCAATCTTAAGTTGACATCTTAAGTTGACAAGAATTTCCATTTCGACCTAATTTATTTTTGGAATAAAACTTGTAATCTAATTTTGAGGATAGAGAAAAGTTATGTCAGAATGAAAGTTTCAGAGGGAATTAGCTACTCCGTCTCAAACTTCTGTTCTTAAGGTAGTGTCGTGTGGAATTAATCTATGGTATGGGACATTAGATTGGTTTTACATGGCTACACCAGACGTATCTATGTCTTCTATCTTTCACCAGCGAGACGAGTGTTTGTATGTGGAAGGTACCTCTGTGGTATGGGACACTTAGATCCCTTTTACATGCGTTCACTTGTTTGGTTTTATTTTCAGAAATTGTTTGATGTGATGATCTTGTCCTCCACTTGTGCCATGAAGCCATCCACTCATTGATTGCACAACTGAGGACAGTTGATTCCCAACAGGGAGGACTGTTATGATCCATGTTAATCAAATATCTTTTGACATTCAAAAAAACCATCCTCAAAAAGATGCAAAATGGATGCTCGAGAAATTTTTCCGAGCTTATCCTGAGATCCTTCGTTCTTTTCAAACCCAACAAACCTGCAATTGAGGGCAATTGTAAACTCAAGCAAAAGGGATGTTATGAGAATATATTTTAAGTCCTCTTTAAGAATATTATTTTCTCCTCTTGAGTAATTTGGGGACGCCTAGGTTACTCTTGTGTCATGCCGGCTAGGTTAATATCGTGGTGACACCACTATAAATATTAATACGTGCGGTATATGACGTATGCTTGGGGCCGTCTATGATTATTTCAGTTAGGTTTGTATTGGCAGGGTGATCCTTGGAGGTACTTACGCCTGGTAGTCATGAGTCGGTTATGGTTTGTGCCTGTTTAATATTTGTGGGATTAATTTAATTATTAATTGGGCTTATATTTTCAGGTCAAGAAGATTACGAGGATTGATAAATAATATCGAGGAGAATGTTTCTTATGTGCATCACATTCATTTTTACAAGCATAGCTTGTAACCTTAGTAGTTGATTTTTCCATTTTGAACTTTAAGAAAGATACATTTATAATGTGGAGTTTATTAAAGCCTATGGCTTTACCCTAGTCCCAATATTTGACACTCTATTTTTATAAAAGAAGAGTGCCGTGCTCTCTAAAAAGCACATTTTGTATATTTTGGGGCTATGGCATATTTTTGGTAGAAAGAAAGCTAATAAAGAAATACTCTTGTGTGGGAGAAGAAGCCACTCACGTTGGGGGGGGGGAGATTGCACCCAGCATGGTGTTGATGGTGATGTTTTTCTTTCTCTTGCCTTATGTTTTGTCATATGCTTTAATGTTCAATTTAATTCAAGTAGTTGTTTTAATATTTGATGTATTTTTATGATTTTTTGATTATTCCCTTCAAGAAGATTAAAGGGTCCCGTTTCAAATATTGCACAAGTGCATATGCATATCACCTCCATTCACACATTACAATTCATACTAGCCATTGCATGAGAAAAGCATGAAATAAGTATTGCATTAGTATACATGCACTAATTACAAGCCAAGTCTTATGAAAAACCTGTGTTATGAGTGATTACTTCTTTCTACTAAATGATGCTATGCCAAAGGTGTGGTTGGGTAGAAGAGATTCATACTTTTAGGGTGGAGGTGGAGGAGACTTATACTTATATGGAGGAGGTGGAGATATGGGAGAGGGGAATGTGACTCATAAATGTATGGTGAAGACTCATGCCTATAGGGTGGAAAAAGTGACATAGATTTGGATGGAAGTTATGCATACTTGTATGGAGGAGGAGGGTGCGACTCATACTTGTATGTGGGTGGAGAAGGGGACTCGTACTTATAGGGGGTAGGATGTGAAGACTTGTATAACTTGTATAGAGGTGGAGGTGGAGATTCATACTTGTAGAGAGGAGGAGGCGGAGGTGGAGATTCATATTTGTAGGGAGGAGGAGGTGGGATACTCATACTTGTAGGGGGGAGGAGGTGTAGATTCATACTTGTATGGGGGTGGAGGTGATTCATACTAATGGAATGTAGGAGGTGGAGACTCATGCTTGTATAGGGGTGAAGGTGGAGATTCATGCTTGTAGGGAGGTGGAGGTGGCGACTTATACTTGTAGGGGGGAGGATGTGGGGAATGATGTGAGGAATCATACCTGTAGGGGGGAGGAGGTGGAGACTCATCTTTGTATGGATGAGGAGGAGACTCGTACTTGTAGGGGGGTGGAGGTGGAGACTCATACTTGTACGGGTTGGGAGGTGGAGATTCATACTTGTAAGGGGGAGGGGTTGGAGATTCATACTTGTATGGAGGTGGGGGTGGAGATTCGTACTTATAGTGGGGAGGGGGTGGAGATTCACACTTGTATGGAGGTAGGGGTGGAGATTCAGGCTTGTACGAAGGAGATAGAGGAGACTCATACTTGTATGGAGGTGAAGATATGTGCTTGTGAGGTGGAGGTGGAGGAGTTTCGTACCTGTAGGGTGGAGCTGGAGGAGATTCGTATTTGCAGGGTGGAGGGGGTGGAGATTGGTGGTACTTGTAAGGAGGCGGGGGTGGCGATGTGTACTTGTATGGCAGAGGAGGTGGCAAACCATGCCTGTAATGCGGTGGCGATCCGTACATGTAGCCAGATTGATAGCATTTGTCGTACTCAAGAGGGGAAATATATGCGAAGGGGCGGGCCAAGAGAACCACCTCGTCTTCAGTTTTGGATTTGATGTGGAGAGGAGCACCCAACTCGCCGTCATGCAGGTTGGTGGGCAGCGTGCAAGAGGTGGCGTAGGAGGCCGAGATGAGCTTGGCTCGGCAGGACTTGGCACCTCCAGCACTCCGGTAGTCGAATCCGGCAAGCTCCACCCTAAATCCGCCCCTTTCGTCGGTAGTGCCGTAGAAAGACTCCTCCGACTTGCCGTTCCAGCAGAACACGCCCACCTTCACGCCTGCACAGAAACATGACAAAATCTATTAATATTTATAAGCTAGGACTAATGGACAATTATTCGTGCTTAAGGATCACGGCATTACCTTCGAGAGGCTTCTTGATCTTTCCGTCCATGCAAATGTCGCAGTACACAGTCCCTGTCGCCACCGCTTTGAGCTCACTGTAGGGCGGGGATTTGTATACGTATGGCGCAGGAGGGGGTGGCGACTTGTACACGTACGGCGGCGGTGGCCGAGGAGACTGCGGGGACTCGTATTTATAAAGCGGAGGAGGAAGAGATTCGTATTTGTATGGAGGAGGTGGTGGCGATACGTATTTGTATGGAAGGGAGGAGTCCGCCGCAGAGGCCAAAACTAGAAGCGAAAAAGCCGCTAAGATGGCGGAACCGCCATAATTAGGCATACTTGTTGCCATGCAAAACTAAAGGGAGGGCAAGGTATTAAGTTACTTAGAAGCCAGAGCAATGCGATTATATAGGTAGAGCCTTGTTTACCAAAAATATATATATATGTGTGTTCAATATGACTTGTCAACATAAATATGTCCCGACTCCCCCCCCCTTTGCCTACAACTTTAATGTATGCTTCATCCACTTCCACCAATTCAACCAAAAAAGACGTGCCTTCACACTATTAACAAAAGCCGTGCCTTAGCTAGCAAAAACCTATATGCTCCCTTCACCTACTTCCTCCACTAATACTAACAAAAGCCTTTCCTTAGCTAGCAAAAACCTATATGCTTCCCTTCACCTACTCCCTCCACTAACACTAACAAAAGACATGCCTTAGCTAGTAAAAACCTATATGTTTCCCTTCACCTACTCCCTTGTAACACTACTTTGACATATCCTTTTTTAAGTACTTAGAGTCGAGAGGCGCTAAACCAATCCTACCAACAACAAGCACATCTGCCCTTTCATCCATGCGGCAATGCAAGGGCATCCATGGAAGTTTTTTATGGTTTTGCATGCTCCAACAAGTTGGCCAACAAGCCTAGCTACAATACACAAGCCATACCTAAAATATGCATGGTTTTTTGGGCTCATCTTGGAGATTAAGTGGGCTCCACTTTATGTTAAAATAGTATTCTCTGTGGTGGCATAACTTTAAAATGATGTGTATTTTTACTTTTACTCACTTGTATTCTTTTTCTTACAAACATCAAAGCTCATAATTAACTTATCAAATTCGCACAACAAAAGTTGCATTGATGATTCACAAAAATTTTAAAGAAAATTTATATGGAGAGAGATTTGTATCAACTCAAAGAGTTACATCATCATTCCTTTTTGGAATCAAGGTTGTCATCTAAAATTTGAAAAATGGAAGTACTTTTTCCATGGAGATTTTAAAAAATGGGACTACCTTTTTCAATGAGAGAAGAATGGCATGTTAATATGTTGAATGACTTCATGTTTGTTCAATAAAAATCATCATGTACATCTGTGCTAACCCTATGTTTATTATTATCTTCTTGTCTAGAATTTAAGTCCACCTTCAAAACTCTTTTGTCATTTTGCATGGCTACACCTTAAGTTTTCAAAAATATATTTTGTAAATATTATTAGCAAAACATCATTCAATTTCACACCATTTAGGCTATACGTAACTCCACAATGTATTGTTCTTTGATTTCTCCATACCCCTTGAGAAGAGGTTAACCCCAATAGTAGAAGGATAATACTTATGGCTCATTGGCCATCCTTATTAATGTGTATGGAAAGAAGGATGCTTCATGTTGAATTTCTAATTAATGTAACCATCATCATAAACATTCACAAGTGTGAGGAAAAATATATTCTATAATTCATGTGCACCAAATCAAACAAATAGCTCCATATTAAGTTTGAAATCCTATTATGGACTCACTTAATTAGACCTTATAGAATATACGATGGTTTATCTTCATTCTTTGTAAAATAACTAAGTATAACATGGAGTATATGCTTATTATTTTTCTTTAAAGATTTAAATATAACCATTCCTCTCATGGGGTAATTTTAGCCCATCCTAATATGTCTTAATTATCTTATCAATGAGACACCTTGGTGAAGATGTACAACACAAACACTTAAGATCAAAAGATGCAGCTAGCGTGAGCTACATAATGCGACCAGAGGGAGCTTGAGTATAAATGATTATTCAGTGAAAGTTAAAGGGCTTGTAGATGCCCTTGCTTCTATTGGTGTCACTAGTAGATGATGATGATATGGTGTTGGAGACCTTGAATGGTCTTTGCAAGGAATAGAGCCGATTTTAGACCTCCATTGAAGTTTGAGAGAAATTTTCTAATTTTCAGGAACTGATTGCTCTTCTCATCCATGAGGGGATGAATATTGGGGGTGGTCTATCATTTGGAAATTCACATGAGCTGGCCTTCTACTTAGTTAGAGGTAGAGGTAGATCATCATCTAAAGGCCGAGGTGCGGGACATTTTAGAAACAGAGATCATTGACAACAATAATAACAAGAATCTTATATACAAATAAAAATAAAAGGCCACTCTAGAGGCATGAGGAGATATGGGTAGTTGCAAGATGAGGGTACTCACTTTCGTTCACTCTCTCTAAAATTGGGACATCGACGCATCTCGGGCGGAGTACCTCGATCGTGATATCGCCATCAATCAAAACATGACACGTGCCTCCCAAGCCTAAAGCGACATAATTTCATGCTAGCAGGTCCGGGTGTCAAGTCACCATCCATGTCACTAGTACAGGTCACGCCACCACACTATCTCGATTGAGATATTCATGCCACTCGGATCCACATCAATGCCATGGTGGATCCCCCTAAACATCCCGCTCAAATGTATATTCAGCATATTTGATCGGCCCATCTCCACCGTCCACATATCTCGAACGAGATACTGAAATATAATCTTGACCATTGAAATGCCTCATTCGAGCTATAGAGATGCAATCTCATTCGGCCACATATCTCGTTCAAGATATAGAGATAAAATCAAGACCGTTTAAAAACCTCGAATGAGGTACATCTACAAAATTCGACCCGTCCATTCGCTGTAAGGTTCCCCCCTTCCACAAATAGGAAAAACGCTTAAGATAGTCCACTAAGTCTTATCTTGGAGAAAATTTCCTACTCATCGACACCTTGACCATGCAGAGATTCAAGGATACGATTCATAGGTAAGACCTAGTTCTATCCCGCAGGGGGAGCGTGGTCTTCTGAAAATCAAATCACCTATAGGATAATAAATTGGGCAACTACTAGACTTGATTTCTAGAGGCAACGCTTTTTTCCTCATCCATGCAAGGCACAGCCGCTGACCTAGTCTTCTAGAATAGAGTTACCCAAGAACCTAATTATCTAGCGTAGGGCTTTCACTTAATCTGTTGGAAAGCTACCCGACTAATCGGGTCCACCCGTCCGTAGGATGGTGCCATCGGGGCATTCCATCCTCCCACTTTCCACCCTACTCACGCGTCAATTTGTTTTTTAATTAATCCTACCACACTGTTTGACATAAATAAACATGTTCCTTAATTAAGGCCCTTTTCACAAGGTTTGTTAAGACAGCCTGTTTACACATACACAATACAATCATGCCAAAGACAAGATTTATAAAAACAAAGTTTAAACATGAATCAATTTCATACAAGCCAAACCGGCTCTCTTATTCTTTTCCTTTATACCGCACCGATGATCTAGAATTCGGCCTTCCAGCCTCTACATGCTGGGCAAAACCCTACGGGACCATACACCTCATCGTCGGTCGCTGGCGAGGACTCAAGCCGGCCTATCGCCCTCTCAAGCTCCATCGCTCGATCCTCCCGCCCCTCAGAGAGATGTCTGCGCACTAGGGTGGACTAATTTACCGCACTAGCCTGGGCCCTCAGAACTAGGCAGCATCATAATCACTCGCCTCAATCAGCAAACCTCATTATTCCAATGGTATGAGGGATACCATGGGCCAACTCCGGGCCTTACCTAACGTCTCCGGCCGTCCGGCTATACAAGCACAAGAACGGGGCAGTGTCAAGGCAGGGAGAGTTGTACCTGTATCTTAATTTAACCAAGATATATAACAATCCATTTACTCACTAAACCATAGGACTAGAATCCATGTTACCTTCTTAAGAAAACAATCCTTTTCACAAAGATTTTAGCATTTCAACTTGAGATTGCCAGATAAGACATTCTTTATTAAGGCATATGTTAAAGAATACAAACTTTAAATAGTAAATCAATCAAATAGATCACTGTAACAATCAATGGAGAAGCCGGGGCCATACCTCAACCCCCTAAGAATGATATATAATTGAAAAACAAAAAATATATATACCTCATAGAAATTTATCGTTTATCGTTGCCTTTGCTCGTTATTAACAAGAGCTTTAGAACTTGACATATGAGAATAGAGTCTTCGAATACCTTGTCTTTTGATTGAAATCATCCAATAATCTCCAAGCTTTATCTTCTCTTACTCATACTGTGACTCTTCTCTCTTTCTAAGGTCTATGGCAAAATAGCCTTCTCTTACAGGACTACGGTCTACTATTCTTTCTCTACAAGAAAAGCTATGGAGTTTTGGTCTCTTCCTTTGAAAGACCATAGCAATCTAAGCTTCTTTTCTAAGATATTAGATAAGAATGAAGGGACATATACATCTCAAACTCTAGGATTACCTTAAGGCTACTTGCTGCCTTCTCACAGTTTTCTCTGTGTAGAGACTCTGACAGAAATAGCAAACTGTTTCGACCATAACTCTCTGATAAAAGCTCAAAATATAGTCATATAACCAATCAAAAGAACGGGAAGGCATCTGGTCTACAAGCCAACGCGGGCAGAATAGGCAAAAACGTCTGTATATAGCCACAAACGCACCATCTTTAGAAACGCGTTATTTTTCCACATTTTTAGTATGCATGGACTCTAAATGTGTAAAAGTACTCTAAATATGACCTCTTATCACCTAAACTCGAAATTCTATTTTTTGGGAATACTTATCTCTTAATAGAACTATTCTTATGTTCTTATTTCTTTTAGGTTTTTTTGGAGCTAATATTTTTATTCTAACACTTTCCTAATGTTTCTAGCCTTATTGTCTCACTCTTCTCTAATTACACTCTCTTTCCTTAATTGAAATCTATATTAAAAGAGACACATATATACATGGCTTGGGAGGGACCTTACAATCTCCCCCACTTAAAAGATTCGAGATGTCCTCATCTCGCGAGCTAGGGTAGTATCTAAGTAAATCCTCATGTCTCTTTCAAAGTGGTGTCCCCACTAGGTAGAAATCTTTTTTTTATCTAAACATTGTTCCGAGTCCCTTATTTCATGTGTTTGGCTCGTTTTGTTGTGCCTCTAAAAGGTCTATTATTCTAAAGTTAATTGGCCTTATTATCCTAAGTTCATGCATCCATATACCTCTCATATGCTATGAACCTTCGAATTCCTTATTCTATACCCCCCATGTAATATGGTACTTAACAAATTGTCATGGAAAAACGTAAGGGAATCAGTCCTTTATGCAATCTAACCTATGATAGCAATTTCATAATCTTAGTATCGTCTTGTAGAATACCTCTATTCATTATGTACATTACTTCATATGAATCTTGCACCAATCCTCTTCTATTTACTCATAGAAATACTGTGATAGCAATTTCATAATCTTAGTATCGTCTTGTAGAATACCTCTATTCATTATGTACATTACTTCATATGAATCTTGCACCAATCCTCTTCTATTTACTCATAGAAATACTTGTTGAATTTGGTTATCTTTAACCCTGCTATCCCTATTTCTTGACCTAATTTTTGCTCTAGCTCATGATTCCTTGTAGCCAGGGGTGGGCTTGACGTTCCTCTTGAATTAGGAGACCTCTTCTTGATTAACATGGAAGGACTCATGTCCTTCTTGATTAACATGGAAGGACTCATGTCCTTCTTGACACTTTCTATACAAAAAAACTTTATCACAGTCTCTCGCTATAATTATGGCTTCTGAAATAGAGGATGGTTTCACATTCTTGATGAGGTTATTCAAAGATAGATTAAGCTTCCAAATGAATCGATGGAGAAGAGTTACCTCATCCATCTCTAGAGCAAATCGGAGAAGTTTAACAAAAGTTTGGTGGTATTCTTTTAGGGTCTTTCCTTCTGGGGTTAGCTTCAAAAATTCGTTTATTTTATCCTCTTGAAATCCTAGAGGATAAAACCTTTCACGAAGGTGTACTTTCATGGCATCTCATAACTGATTCTAGCTCCAGTGGTTAGATTGACAACAATGCTTCTAACTTTTTAGCTCAATGGTTAGATTGACAACAATGCTTCCAACTAATTTGGCATTCCTTACGATTTTTAGTCGTGAGCAAGGGTGAGCTTGCTTCTTTCATTGTATCCATTAAAAGCTCAAAACTATCAAATATTTATCATAGCACCACATCTAAAGATACTCTGGATTAATATATGTGAGATCTTCGTTTTTTGAGAATTACACATTTGGTGCATCCAAAGATTATCAGGATTAACATGTTTGAGATGATTAGTTTTCTAAAAATTACACATCTAGTACCTTGGGATTAACACATCTAAGAGAATGATCCTCTAGGAATTACACATCCAAAGTTAGACCCATGTTTGTCTGAGATGGGTTCTAGATCTTGGATGATCGTCCTAGTGTAAAGTATCGAATGGATGGCATTCACACGTCAACTGTTCAAATCTTAATGGAGTTACAATCTTAATAATTTATAATATGCAAGTTAATGAGATATATCCTGAAAATTTCTCTAAACAAGTTTCGGTCTATCCTTCTAGTCATTCAGTCTCTTACTAGTTTCTTAATTTGATCACCCTATGTTCTTCCTCACAAAAGGTTTTCTCCCCAATCTTATTTCTCAAATTTATTGTACAAATATCTTGCATGTGTACCCCCAAGATACAAGCACAATTTCATAGGATGATTATCTCACCATGTGAGGATATTCAAATCACTTCTATGGCCAGTAGAGATGATTGATTCGTCCTCATATGATAAACAATCACTTGTTTTAATCCCTTGATAGTTAACCTTTGAAAAATAAATCCTAAGAACTAAGATCGGCTCTGATACCACTTGTAAGGTTCCCCCCTTCCACAAATAGGGAAAACGCTTAAGATAGTCCACTAAGTCTTATCTTGGAGAAAATTTCCTACTCATCGACACCTTGACCATGCAGAGATTCAAGGATACGATTCATAGGTAAGACCTAGTTCTATCCCGCAGGGGGAGCGTGGTCTTCTGAAAATCAAATCACCTATAGGATAATTTATCATAAATTGGGCAACTACTAGACTTGATTTCTAGAGGCAACGCTTTTTTCCTCATCCATGCAAGGCACAGCCGCCGCTGACCTAGTCTTCTAGAATAGAGCTACCCAAGAACCTAATTATCTAGCATAGGGCTTTCACTTAATCTGTTGGAAAGCTACCCGACTAATCGGGTCCACCCGTCCGTAGGATGGTGCCGTCGGGGCATTCCATCCTCCCACTTTCCACCCTACTCACGCGTCAATTTGTTTTTTAATTAATCCTACCACACTGTTTGACATAAATAAACATGTTCCTTAATTAAGGCCCTTTTCACAAGGTTTGTTAAGACAGCCTGTTTACACATACACAATACAATCATGCCAAAGACAAGATTTATAAAAACAAAGTTTAAACATGAATCAATTTCATACAAGCCAAACCGGCTCTCTTATTCTTTTCCTTTATACCGCCGATGATCTAGAATTCGGCCTTCCAGCCTCTACATGCTGGGCAAAACCCTACGGGACCATACACCTCATCGTCGGCCGCCGCTGGCGAGGACTCAAGCCGGCTTGTCGCCCTCTCAGGCTCCATCGCTCGATCCTCCCGCCCCTCAGAGGGATGTCTGCGCACTAGGGTGGGCTAATTTACCGCACTAGCCTGGGCCCTCAGAACTAGGCAGCATCATAATCACTCGCCTCAATCGACAAACCTCATTATCCCAATGGTATGAGGGATACCATGGGCCAACTCCGGGCCTTACCTAACGTCTCCGGCCGTCCAGCTATACAAGCACAAGAACGGGGCAGCGTCAAGGCAGGGAGAGTTGTACCTGTATCTTAATTTAACCAAGATATATAACAATCCATTTACTCACTAAACCATAGGACTAGAATCCATGTTACCTTCTTAAGAAAACAATCCTTTTCACAAAGATTTTAGCATTTCAACTTGAGATTGCCAGATAAGACATTCTTTGGTATTAAATAAATCTCGACCACATACCTCGATCATGGTAATGACTTAAGATCTAAGCCGTCCATGTACCTCGAACGAGGTAGTGAATTCAAATCACAGCTGCTGTTGATCCTTCACCAACCCTAAAATTAAGTGTGTATCTTGGCCGTTCATCTCACTAACCCTAAAATCCAGAGCGTACATCTTGAAAACCCTAAAGTGCATGAGGCCACCAAACCTCGTTCGAGGTTATAAAACCGAGAAAAAAAAATTTGCTTCATTGTCAACAAGTTGTTTTCACTCTTCTTGCTCTCTTGATTTGGATTAGCATTAGTGGGCCCATTAGCATTGTTTTATAGCTTCATTAGTGCTACTTAGCACTAAGCATTAGACCTTTGTGTTAGGCTTAGGTTTTAGCATGGAGTCATGCGAGGAGGGCTGCTCATGTGGACCTCATGCGGAGAAAGACCATGAGTTAGCGGCTATCCGTTTGTTAGGAGTGCTAGAGACACACCGTTTACATTACATATCGTGGTAGACTTGGAGGCGATGCTATCGTCCCTTCGTAGCCTTCACAATATTGTTTATGTAGATGAGTAGATAGCCCACCATCGCACTGCTCTTGTGTCACATGGCCTGACATATCGTTAGGTCTGTGGCCTTGGTCCGTGGAGCCTACTTAGATCTTTTCCTCGATAGCCATGGGATGAGGCCTAGGGCGAGCAAGCCCCTTAGTATTTTGCGGTGTTCGCATCCTTGTATGGCGGCACATGTCTATAGTCGATATGTTGCAACATATGGGAGGATGCCGAACAACCGCCAGATTCCCATATACTTCGCAAAAAGCAATTATATGTGGAGTTTGTCTTAGGGGTGGAGGTGGATTACACTAGCCAGTGACCTGGTGGTGGTGCTGGCCGAGGCCATCTCTAGGACCAGGGTAGGCGGCCTCCACTAGCCCTTCGTGTAGCTCCTACAGATCTAGCATTTGTGCCTATGTCGACAGTCGAGGCTCTTGGCACACCTAGGTTGGCATCGATGTACAGAGTACCACGGAGAGCATCCAACACGTGGTGCGCTTGTTCTCACGATCGATACAGATGTCGAGGTATTTATACATTTATTACTTCTTAAGTTTTTTTGTTCATTTATTTACATGTTTATATGTATTTTTCTATACTTTTACATGAGTGGCATGGCTGATTGTGTGACGTAGGGTCCCACACCTACCACTGAGAGACTCACTCAAGAGTTGGTAGAGGCGAGAGCAGAGATGCCGCCTTAGAGTTGCATTGCGGACAGCAGAGGCAGCTACTGCAGAGGTATGGCATGCAAGAGAGTCTAACATCTAGCAGGTAGGTTTCTCTTGTACGTAAAAGAGTTATAATTAAGGTCCTAAGTTATAAATTTCTTTAAGTAATACCTAATGAGAGAGACTAATCAATTATTTGTATGCTTTACTTTTTGCGTTGGCTCGGACTGAGATAGAGAGTTCTAGAGCTTAGGCACAGCAGCACATAATTATGGAGTGGATTGCACAGCATAGGGCAAAGCAATTGATGTTGCATGTTCGGGAGTTCCGTAGATCCTCAGACGTGATAGTGCCTTGCTTGCCTCTATATCCACGGCCTGTTAAGAGGTTTTTCGACCACCTCTTCCTCAGGATTCACCACCATTCCTCCTTGATGCTTGCTGCGCTCTCTGTATCGAGGACATTGACAGTACTGGTGGATATGCTCTGGAATGTGGACGTTCTTTCCATTTGTCTTGCATCACCCAGTAGCTAGTACGCTTCTTAGCATGTCCCTCTTGCCGTGCACACCTCGACCTAGTGACATACAGAGTTTTGGGCATTGACGATCTTCACCCAAGCTTCGCTCCAGTAGATGCTAGGACTGGTAGGCCTCTTGATTTTATCTCAGCTACTAACTTGGGACTCGACGCTATGTGTGAGGTGCCTCCAAAGATTGAGTGGAGTGCACACAAGTTTGATGCATACCAAAGAGTCCTTCACGAGATCCAGATCACAACATACGAGCGTGTGGGTGGTGCTGGTCCTAGTGTCACCTCGAGTGATGTTGCTAGCAGCAATGCTCCTTCTCATGAGCAACCTATCCTTACAGCAGCAGAGGAGCTTACACGCATAGAGTGTCAGGCACGTACCATTGCTGATTATAAATTTTGGGTTTACAGACAGAGACGTCTTGCAGTAGCACGACGTAGAGAGAGGGAGAGGGCTATAGCAGCTTAAGGGGCTCGAGAGATCCCAAGTACACCGGCACCAGCTCATGATCCTGCCTTTGAGGCAAACCTCCCCGCCCACAGATATTCGACGACCCCCGCAGCCGGCACAACCTCCTCGACGTGCACATCAACCTCAACGCCCACGTCGACTAGCAGTCAAAGATGATGATTTTGATTGGGCTCAGACTAGCTGGATTAGCTCACTTACATTGTACTTAGATTTATGGGTAGTGACTAACCTCAAACTAGCTGGGGTAGCTCATTTTCATTATGCCTTGATCTTTTGAGTTAGTGGCTAAACCCAGAGTAGCTGGGTTAGCACACGCTTGGATTTTCCATGGCCTCTTAAGCACCAAGACACCCCCACATGCTTGCAAAGTTTGGTTCCCATCGGAGCATGTTTGGGTTAGTAATTAGCACCCGGTGGGATTTCTCAAGTCTCTTGGTGCTTAAGAGGCCATGGAAAATGCGGGTCTTCCGCATTCCATCGTACCCAAACATGCTCCAATGGGAACCAGACTTTACAAGCATGTGGGGGGGGGCCCACCCCCACATGCTTGCAAAGTTTGGTTCCCATCGGAGCATGTTTGAGTTACTAATTAGCACCCGATGTGCGGATTCCTCAAGTCTCTTGGTTCTTAAGAGGCCATGGAAAATCCGGGTCTTCCCCATACCATCATACCCTCCGATGGGAACCAAAATTTGCAAGAATGGGGGGGGGCACCCCCACATGCTTGCAAAGTTTGGTCATCATGATCGAAGCACGTTTGGGTTAGTAATTAGCGCCCAATTTTTGCTGATTTTTCAAGTCTCTTGGTGGTGAAGAGGCAATGGAAAAGCCGGGTCTTCCCCATACTATCATACCCAAAGATGCTTCGATGGGGACCAAACTTTGCAATCATGTGGGGGGGGGGCATTTCCACATGCTTGTAAAGTTTGGTCATGATCGAAGCATGTTTGGGTTAGTAATTAGCACCCGGTGCAGATTTTTCAAGTCTCTTGGTGCTTAAGAGGCCATGGAATATCCAAAGCTTCCCCATGCCATCGTACCCAAACATGCTCCGATGGAGGACAAACTTTGCAAGCATATGGGGGTGGCCCACCCTCACATGCTTGCAAAGTATGGTCATAATCGGAGCATGTTTGGGTTAGTAATTAGCGCCCAGTGCGGATTATTCAAGTCTCTTGGTGCTTAAGAGGCCATGGAAAATCCGGTCTTCCCCATACCATCGTACCCAAACATGCTCCGATGCAAACCAAATTTTGCAAGCATGTGGGGGTGGCCAATCCCCACATGCTTGCAAAGTCTGGTTCCAGAGCATGTTTGGGTTAGTAATTATTAGCACCCGGTGGCGAATTTCTCAAGTCTCTTGATGCTTAAGAGGCCATGGAAAATCTGGGTCTTCCCCATACCATCGTACCCAAACATGCTCCGATGGGAACCAAACTTTCCAAGCATGTGGCGGGGGGGGCATCCCCACATGGTTGAAAAGTTCGGTCATGATCGGAGCATGTTTGGGTTAGTAACTGGCTATCCTGTCGAGAAACCTGCCACACTGCACACAAACGCGAGTGGAAGGAGGCAAAGAAACGAGCAGAGGGTGGCGTGAAGAGCAGGCAGCATGTGGAGGCACGACGGATCCAGATGGAGACCATTGGATCTTCGCATTTCGGATCTGGCGGCGTCGAGTCATGGGAGGCAGAGTTCGTAAGTATCTTGCCACTTTATTTGATTGTTTACTTAATTCATTGATTCTATGATTGTTTTAATCTTACAAATTGTGTTGATTATGATACAGCGACGGGTTACAGGGAGGAAGCCCACAACCCACGATACTGCGTATGCTCGCCGGCATAGCAGACGTGACACGTGGGCCATCTTCAGAGCCGAGGGACGTATTACGGACGCGCAGTTTGAGATGGCCATGAGACCATACGGTCGACAGGTACTTGAAAATTCTAAATGAATGGTTTTGGTTTATTGAATTACATATATATATACTTATATACTATATATTACTTGAACAGGCACAAGCTGCTGATGATCCACCGGCCGCCGCTGCTGCAGAGGGTGGACGTGAGCACTACTCATCGGACATTCCGACCGATGTGAGCTCATCTGAGCATGGAGGGAGCACCGAGTCATCATCTGGGTCTGAGTAGTACTCAGACTTATAGTATCACATTCCATATTGAGGATGTGATTGTATATATTTTTTTGTAAACTCAAGCCATGGGCTACTTCGAGATATGGACTCCCTTGTATACATGTATGAAATTTTGATAGTAATATTGAATTGATTGATCGATAGTATTACATTCATGTCTGTCTTGAATCGTGTATTGACAATGTATGCATTCATGTCGTTCTTGTCTTAATCTCCCTCGTGCATTCGTTCTTGTCTTAATCTCCCTCGTGTATATGTTCTTCGTGGATGGTCTAATGGGATGGTCTAATGCACAAAAAAACAAATCCAGAGAGTGCTATTGGGTGCTGGAATGCTGGAACAGTATTCAGGCACCAAATAGCACTCTCTGGATTTTTTTTTTTGCTCTCTGTTCGCGTGTATAAACGCGTCAAAACTGCTAAAACTCGCGTGTATCTACGTGGATACCCTGTAAAATACGCGTGTATTAATGCGTCAAAACTGGTAATTACGCGTGTATAAGCGCATCTAAATTAAAGAAACGCGTGTATAGACGCAGGTATAAACGCATCTGAGACATCTGAACTGAATAGAACGCGGCTATACACCCGTGTATAAGCGCGTCTAAAATAAGAAAAAGCGTGTATAGCCGCATGTATCAACGCGTCTGTAAAAAGAACGCGACTACACACCCGTGTATAAGCGCGTCTGAGAGGTGCTATACACGCGCTTTTACACGCATGTCTGTGGCTGCGATGATACACGCGCTGATACACGGGCCCACTACTTTTTTTCACAAGTCATTTTTAGCGACTAGGAGCGCGGGTATGAGCCCGATCCCTTGTAGTGCTTGTCACAATTAGTAGTACACTTGCATAACTCTTTCCACAACTCTCATCTTACTTTGGAGTTTTTCCCCGACATGTGCAAAAAACGCCTAGCCTTTGCTCCACTCATTGGATACTTGTTGTGCCACAACATGATTATCTCTAGACATCTTTGTATCCTTCACTATTTTGACGTTGCCTCCATGCACTCTTAGAGAGTTGAGTAGATCTTCCACTTTGGAAATGGCTTCCATGGATTGAGCAGCCGACTTCATAGTGAATTCAAAGTCAATGTGCAATTTGAGCAAGTTATCAAATATTCTCATCATGGTATGTAATTTGAAGAAGTGATTTTTTTCACATGGGAATGAAATAATGGGATTCCATGTAGGATCCTTCGCATCCCTGTCTGGTGGTGCTTCTAAGTTTCATGATATGACTCCATCAATCCATCGCAATTCATCTCCCTTCTTGCACTTTTTCTTTTATTTCTTCATGCATAGAGGGAAAGGAAGTAAAGAGGTAGCACTTGTGTCACAACCAAGCATACATTTGATTGTTTTCAAATCTCCTCCTATATGCCAATCCACTACAAAGGTACCCACAACTGGAACTTCAAGTTGTTCACCATTTATTTGTTGCTTGATGACCTCAACAATCCAAGGACATCTTTGAAGCATCCAATCTAGCATTTCATGGTTCTCCTATGTCACCTCAAAAGCTCCTAACGACGACCAATTGTCTTTTTTAGATTGAACACTAAAAGAAGGCACCTTGTCCTTATCCTTTGCAATTTCCATTACCTCATTCATGAGTGTAAGTCCCATTCTTTCCAATTTTCTCCCTTTGACAATTTGACACTCATCTAGCTTCAATATTAAAGAGACCACTCCCATAGACTCTACAATCATGAAGCAACACATGATTAGATACACGTGCTATTTATTTTTTCACCATGAATAAGAAAGTTTAATTCATACTAACCTTCATGAGAGACTTTATAAAATTTTATTATTGTTTATTGAAGTCTCTTTAAATCCATGAAAATTTTGTTGAAGGCATCATAATCTACTTTGTCAATGATATCACCCTTTGATTTGTCCTTCAATACTTTTGTTCCCTCCACATGGAAATAGCTCCAAAAGGCAATGGTATTGTTCTATGGGTTGCCTTCTGGATGTAAGTAGGTTTCTTAACATTGTATGCATTAGTTATGTGCTCATTTATGGGAAATGACTTAACATTTTGTTTGATTTCTGTGTTTCATATGTTCCAAGGTCTCCTTCATGCTAAAGTTGGATGAGTGCCAGATTGTGAAGGCAAGAAGGCTAGAGAGAATGAGTGTCACACTCATGAACCACGCTATGGGCTATGGCCAAAGCCTTTAAGTCTCCATTTTCTACCACTATTGCAAAGGGGCCCGATGATGAGGGAGAGAGCACAATTGATTTTCAAGATCAAGGGAATGATAGACCTTAAATCTATCTTAGAGAAAACCTTGTCCCCATAAAGCCTATCAAGAAGCTCCTCGATGCGAGGGATAGGGTACTTTTTCTTGACAGTGACTTGGTTTAGCCTCCCCAAGGAGAGCTGTTGGGGCATACAAATCCTTAATGAGTTGGAAAAGTTGCTCCTTGAGCTCAATGGCTTAAGGGAGATACATCTTATAGAGTCTCTTGGAGATAAGTTGAGCACTAGGAATTAGCTCGATTTCATGGTCAACTTCTCTAGGGGATGGTAGTCATGTAAGCTCATCAAGAAAGATGTCAGAGAATTCTTAGAGCCAAAAGGGTTCTAATTCTTTATTGGGTTTAGCAACTTTGTTGAACTTAATAAGAAAAACTTATTTTCCATTATGTTCTCCCTTGAGAAGATGTTTTGCTTTTACTACCCTAGACTTGGGTTTACTTGTATTCCCCTGAACTAGTACTACTTGGCTGTGCTCATTTTTAAAAGTGATACTCTCCTAGTTATAGTGAATACTAGCATTGTTTGCGACTAACCAATCCATCCCAAGGATCCCATCATAAATGCCTAATGCTAGGACTCTAAAATGGCCATGAGTTTGTTCACTACTCAATTTAAAATCAAGGTTTTCTACAGAGTGGTAAGATACTACTTCTTTCTTATTAGCTAGCTCTACAACCATTTTCCTAGTTAGCTTTTGATCCAGGTTTAATTTTCGTAAACACCTTGGAGAAAGAAATGAATGGGTATTTCCACAATCAATCAAAAGCTGGAATGGCTTACCATGATGAGCTACTAGGGTTTGAATAACACCAAATTGCTCAATAGGACCTTGATGCTCTACCACCGTATGGATGGTGGCATGGTCTTCGTCACAGATTTCCAAAGTTGGTTCTTCATTTGTAGCATAGGCATAGGAAACTGCCCTGCGACCTCTGCCACATCCACCTCTGGCACCTTGGTGAATGGGATTCTGCAAACCTAATTTGCTAGACCACTTTGAGGAAAAGATGCTGCAAGCTTGGGGAAATCGGCTTTAAAGTGTGCGGGATCATTGCAATGGAAACACACAAGTGTCTCCCTAGTAGAAGCAGTATATGTGTGGGAAACAAAGAGGTTGGTTCGCTGACCTTAGCTGTAGTTGGGATAATTTAGCCTAGAGGGCTTCTTGTAAGACTAGTCCTTAGGGTTTGATTCAAGGGGAGCTCTCTTGTGGGGCCTAGCTTTGCCAAATATTAGCTCCGTTCACAAGAGGTTTTTCTCGTATAAGAGAATCTTTCAATGTACTTGGCCTCATTACTTTGAGGCGGGAATCCAAAGGTTCATTCAAGCCTTGGTAGAAGCGGGCTACCTACGTCATGGGTGGGGCATATTTCCTGAGAGTGATGTACTTAGAGTAGTACTCCTCTAGAGTTGAGCTGAGGTGCTTAAGGCTAAAGAACTCATTCATCTTGATAAACTCATGAGATGGAGGAAGATATCGCTCCTTCACAGCTTGTTTGATGTCATCCCAGGTTTGGGAGTGTTCGCTAAATTCCTTATCATGGCACCATTGCTTCCACCAAAGCTTAGCATCCCCAGTGAGGCGAAACCATGTAAGCATGGATTGGTTTGCGGCTCGAGTACCAGTGGTTTAGAAGCCTGGGGTACTTATGATATCACGTGGGCGTATAAGAGGGTTTTTTTTTTAAATGAGGCATAAGCGTATAAAATAGGGGTAAGGCCATGTATTTAGGTGAATACTAAATCTTAAATTTAAGTTAGGGTGGGGGAGGGGGGGAGGGGGAGGGGGAGGGGTTTAGAAACATTAAGGATATATCATAATAAGTATTTTTTATGAACATAGTTGTACAAAATTCTAGCAATGTTTTGGTAACATTCCAACAATACTTTTAGAAATGAAATGCTAGAGAAAAAACATAGATATGAGGACGCGGGGTGAGAGAGTCATTTTTGAATATATGCTTTATAAGCTTAAATAGTAGGTGTTATCAGCTTATGAGCATCATATATAGGGGGTTTTCTTGAGTTTCATACATGTAGGTGACGTCCCCCTTTATTGTGAGTGAATCCCTTGGGGCTGAGAATCAATCATCCATTGCTTCAATCCATACCTTGGCATCCTTCTCAATTTGTGAACCTTCCCCTTTAAAGGAGGCTGAGGGGGTTCACCTCTAAGAAATTTTATGTATCACATGCGTTCAAAGGGTATTTAAAAAACCCCTTACACTTACATACTTTTATGAATAAAATGCCCCCTTTTTCTTCATAAAATTACAGTTTTTTTCAAAATTGGTTTTAAAAACCCCTCCTGTCAATGTAATTCTATAACGTTTTTGAATTAATATACCCCTCCTATTGATGAACTCACATGCTACACTTACATATTTTTAAGTGAACCCCCTAGAAAGGAGGGAGACTACATCTATTCGAGTAGGAGCTTCTTCTCCTGTGTGTCTGTGTATAGCACATTAGAGGAAGGAAACCGATCTTCCTGGCCATCATTGCAAGATCATATTTAGGATCACACGATTTATATTTTACACTATGCTCAAGATATAAAGTAAAATCTTGAAATCATTTTATTTCTCAATTCAAATATTTACAAGGACAAGATTGATTACAAGGATTTGAGACTAATGTATTTAGTCTTATTCATTTTAAAAAAGAGAGAGAATTCTATGCTTAACTAGGGCATAAGACTCGAGCGGTTCACGTAGGTGAAATATGGGGGTTCTGCCATGGTTTCTAGGATACACAAAACTGATGGTAGGGGAGGTAGACTATGGATTGTATTGCATTCCATAACAGCTACTCGGTCGATGGGTAAGACCCACATTACTTGGTTATGCACCCAACGGTTTTGTGGTATATGGTTACCATCTATGGTCACATAGCTGTCTAGCCTAGGGGTACCCACCATGAACTAAAATAAGCAAACCATCTATGGTCACATAGCTGTCTAGCCTAGGGGTACCCACCATGAACTAAAATAAGCAAACCATCTTCAGCTTCTCAATCCAATGAACCTGCTTCAAATCCATGGTGACATTCCCAATTTGATTGACATTGTGGGTCATTAGGACAATTATACCTCATTGCAAAAGAAAGTGCTTTGTATTGTTACACAAAGAAGAAGGTGCACAAACAAGATAGAGAGTAGGTCACCAGTACTAGTGGTCCCTTCTTTCTTGTCGAAAAGAACATATGATGATGGAAAGAAAATATCTCAATGGATGTGATTTTATAATCACAATGTAGAGCATACATAGGGTGTGGACAAACTTGTTAAGCATCCATCAAAGATGCCATGCAAATGGCTTGTTGGTCTTGGTACTAATGTCACAACAGAGGAGCTGGAAAGTCTTAATCAAGAAGAGTTTAACTTGAAAAATACATCATTATCACCATTTTTAGTAGAACTAAGACATCAAAGTGTCATGCAAGCAAGATGCAATGACCATTCCCTTTCATCTTCTAGTAAGAGAAGCAAAAAAGTGGAGGCACGGGATATCAAAAGAAGCCGAGAAAAGGCTTGCGCAACCAATACTATGAATGCAACACTAGTGGAAGAGAAAATATTATTGGCAAGGATTCATGTGATTATTCTCTTGATAACAGAGAATTGCTATGATGTGAACATCAAGGTTGAACCTTACTACACATGCCAAGATTTTCAAAGGAGAGAGATGGAGCACAAACCATTTCTTATATGCAAGCATATGTACTATATTTACATGAATGTCTTAGGTTTGCAATGCAATCAACACATGATTATTCATCAACCAACTCTCTTCGTTAAGGATGTCACCTTCATGCTTGATCAGCCTCGTCTTATCAAACTAGCATCAAGCCCATAGTCTAGCTAATTCACCAAGGAACTATTTGGCATTTTAGTATGCCCTAAACATATTTATTTAATCCTTTAATAATATGTATTGTATCATGACAAACAGTGCTTATATAGCCTGGTTTGTAGTGTAAATTTCCTAGCTGAACTTTCAAATTTACGATTAGAGTTTTACATTGTCCTTATTTTCCTACTCAAGTTTTGGTGTATTTTAGCTATACATCCTAGCATATGTGCAATTTTGAGGGATAAATCCCAGTTTATTCATAACATTGCCTTTATTTTACATGGTTGAAAAAATATTTTTTTCAACCTAATGTGACAAGTTTAACATTCTTTGTGACTTCACAATTTGCACCATTCTTATTTCTGAGTGATGAGTTTTAACCATTATTTATGAAGTGATAAATTGTACTTATTTCTGACATGGTGAGTTCTAGCCATTATTTGTGAAGTGACAAGTTTTGTGTGGTGAGTTGAAAACATTTAGTATTAATGGTTATCTATTAATGTGATGGCATGTACACAAGGTAAATTTGTACTTCAAAAATTTGGTGGTATTGTCACCTTCTGTGGGTGATCATATGTGAAGGGAAGACACATTATTGAAAAATATCTCAATTTTTCCATATTGGGACTAAAAGATCGAAATTTAAATAAGATAAGTTCACACACATACTTCTCTAAAAAGAAATCCTTTGATATAAAAAAACATAAAATTATTTTCATATATGCATATATTATATGTCATATCACATATACACAAAGTAACACATCAGTGTTACATCATCATTATAAAATTCCTCGCACCACGAATATGATGCTTAGGCTAGGATGGTATGCACCAATGAGCTCGAAATTCATGGACCACCATGGTGCAAATGGAGGAGACTTACATGTCTCACATCAACCTCAACACAAGTGAAATCATCATACGAGTCACTTCTATTGGTCGTCGCACCTATCCTAGAAACATGGATACTCCAACTATTAGCATCAAGAGCTACGTATATCTAGTATCAGCACGCATACTTGGACACTAGGTATCCTACCCTATTCATTTGACTTCTGTTATTCGTTGCCTATCCTAGAAGCATGAATAGTGCAAGTATTAGCATTAAGAGCCGCACATATCTAGTACCATCATGCATACTTAGACATTGGGGACTTCCCTATGTGTTTCACTCCATAGGCACTATTTTTCTAGCACACTAATTATACCAAGAGCACATTCACATTCGGTAGTCAAGAGGGATCAAGGTCTTGGATGATAGCCTTTGTGTGATTTACCCCAATTATGACACTCATAACAATCCATAAACCTATCTGTGGTAACACTACAACACGTTGATAGGATTTTTTGTGGCCAAGGAGATATGCTCAATGGAGATGCCCACCCCAACCCCAAGAGAAGAAATAACAATTCAGGTATGGTTAGGAATCTTAGGAAATATAGGATTGTTACATGAATATCTGTGTATTAGTAGACTAGTTGTTATTTGTTGTTGTTAGGTGAAGCGAGGACTATTGCATGGAGAATAGTAGACAAGATTAGGTAGAGTAGTTGCATGGAGATTATGCAATTGCGCGAGGCAAAAGAGAGAAAGATTTTGTGTGAGAGAGAATTGAGAGAGAATTGTGTGTTAGAGAAGAGAGTGGCAAGAGAGCTAGTTTTGTTGGGAAGTTTGCTGTGAAGCTTGTTGGATAACAGTTGGCTTGTTCTGAGAAAAAGAATGCGGGGGAACTGTTACACAGGAGACTTGCATCTTTCGAGATCAAAGGTGATTGAGGGGTCTCTGTGAAAAGTGGTGTCCCATATCCTCTTAGGGTGCATCACTGTTGGAACTTGGATTAGATTAAGGATTACTCAAAAACATTTCCCAGTTGTGTTGTTGGATGGTTGAAGCCTACAAGTTGTTGCTACATATCTTTATCATTATTGACCCTGATAGGGTTGAGAATACAATTTGGTTCTATTGTGGCTATTTGTGTGAGATTTCTCTTGATATGTTGTTGTTTTCTCTCATCTAATCAATTCCCAATTCTCAAGATCTATTGTGAGTTGCATAGTTTTCTTAAATTTCAAAGAAGGTCAAGTTGTGTGGAATTGAAGAGTTATTTTGTTTGTTTTGGTTCAATCAGTGTTGCTTGAATGGAATTCTATTGAAGGTAAGGTTGTGAATGAAGAACTAACTCTGGTTGAGTTTGTATTCGGTCAATTACTCGGGGGGTTCACCTCTAAGAAATTTTATGTATCATGTACGTTCAAGGGGTATTTAAAAAACCCCTTACACTTACATACGTTTATGAATAAAATGACCCCTTTTTCTTCATAAACTTACGGTTTTTTAAAAAAAATGGTTTAAAAATTCCCTCCTACTATAAATGTAATTCTCTAACTTTTTGAATTAATATACCCTCTTGATGAACTCATGTGCTACACTTACATATTTTTAGGTGAACCCCCCGAGGTCAGTTAGGTTCTGTATGGGTCAAACATTGTCAGCTAAGTGGTGTGTGTTAGTAAAGTGATAGTTTTCAAGTATATGTGCATGAGTTCACACCAGTTCCATAGCTCCAGTGAAGAGTGAAAGGAAGGTCCATCAGATTAGCTGAGGCTAGGCTGAGCCTATGGATCTAATCAAAGTAGAAAAATGATTAAACACTAGTAAGTGTGCGATCCGGTAGACCTACGTACTTTCTAAAACAAAACAAAGATGTCTATTCGAACATGAAAAATCTGGGACAAGTAAGTTTAGTTTGGAAATCATAAAAAAGGATAGAAGATTTAGCTTCATAATCGAGGAGTCATGACATCTTATTGAGCCACATGGAGCCTCTCTTAATGTGACCTTCTTGTGGGAATTATAAATAAGGATAAAAGAATCACCTTATAAATCGAGGAGTTGTTGAGCCTCAGGGAGCCACTCGATATGACCTTATAAGAATTATGAAAGAAAAATGCCTAGAAAAATCATTTACTTTTCATGTGTAAGGATTATTCTAGTGAGAGTGAGAGGAGCTAATGGAATAACTGAACATTCAGACATTGTGATATGAGACCCCGATCGAGTCGCTCTGCCCTTAGTGTGATTCCTCTTCCATAAATAGGGGTCCCATAATAATATCCGACATTAATATTAATAAAGTATATTTTAACTTTAAATTGGAACCTTATTTATTTAGAGTTTTTAAAAATGTTTTTATAGAAGCATCTATATTACTTATTATCTATTTATAAAACTCATAAAGTGATTTTCTAAATTTGATTAAAAAGACTTGACTAAACAAGTCTCTAACCTTAATCATCACTTTGATAGAGTGATAATAACAAAATGTTTTATTAACAAAATGTTATTGTTATGAAATTTTAAAAGAAACATATAAAAGTTTATAATTCATGTGCACCGTAGACGATTTGGCACACTAATGATTGAGATGGTCAAAATGTAAAATTTTTAGAGTATTTCTCGAGGCCACACATAACCACAAATAGTTTAATTATTAATGCATTCTTTCACTTGAGAATAAGCTTTAGAAAAGTAGAGTAAAAAATAAGAAGCATATCCTATGGTCAAATAGAGATGGGTTGGTGAATATTTCTTGAATATAAGGTAAAGTCTGTAGGAAACTTTGGTGAATGTTTTAAAATTTTCAAGATATATGCTCACTTTTACTGTAAATTTGGTGATTGTTTCTCTAAAATTTACCCAAAAATGCTACCTTGGACTAGTATATTAAAAATGTCACCATTTTTTGGGTCTAGAATAGCCCAAGACTTTTGAAAGACACTTGAAAATTAGCCTTTGGGCTAAATTTCTCCCCTAGTTTTTCTTTGTAGAAAAGCGACAATGACTTTTTGATTACTAAAAATGCTAAGACAAAGAGCATCTTAATTACACTATTTATATGATAATTTGCAAAACATTAGTATGCACACTTAAACACATGATCTTGCAAAAAATTTTAGTTGACAATTTGAGACTTCAAAAAGGAACTTAGAAAAGAACACCTTCTTTTGTGACACACAAAAAATATTAAAACAAAGTGAGCCATTTTAATTTATATCATTAAGATAATTTAAGTAGAACGTTAGCATTATTGTTTGATTAGTTTTCTTTTTAAATAAAGCTATTCAAAAAACTATAGGAAATATTTTACAATTTTTTTAAAAGCTAAGATTCCCACTCGTATTACATTTGGGGATCGGTTTAAAAAGTTAATTAGGGTGCGGATGGCTATTCAAAGGCAATTACATTTTGGGATCACTTAAAAAGTTATCAATAGAGGGTCTAGGGTGTGGATACTCCCCAGAAGACATGGCTATTCAAAGGCAACATATATATGCATTATATGGATTTTGTAGCAAGGGGTCCTTTAAAAAAAACAATGAACATCAAATGTAAAAGACACATGTTTATGATCTTGTGAGGAAAAAAATAGTAATGAGCATGCAAACATACCAATTAGAAATCATACTAATCATTTCCTAGGAAAAGTGAGAAGAAAGAAGTATGCATTGGTGCGCATACTAATTACAATAGCTAAGTTTCAAGAAAATCCACTAATGTATTATGCCAAAGATGGTGGGGGAGATTCATACTTTGTAGGGTGGAGGCGAAGGAGACTCGTACTTATAGGGAGGTGGTGGAGACTCATACTTATATATGGATGGAGGAGGTGACTCATACTTGTAGGGGGGAGGAGGTGGAGACTCATACTTGTACGGGGGTGGAGGTGATTGATACTTATAAAAGGTAGGAGATGGAGATTCATGCTTGTATAGGGGTGGAGGGGGAGATTCATACTTGTAGGGAAGAGGTGGTGGAGACTCATACTTGTATGGTGGTGGAGGAGGAGCGTCATACTTGTATGGGGTTGGAGGTGGGGAATCATACTTGTAGTAGGGAGGACGTGGAGAGTTATCTTTGTCTGAATGAGGAGGAGACTCATATTTGTAAGGGGGTGGAGGTGGAGATTCATACTTGTAAGGGGGAGGGGGTGGAGATTCATACTTGTATGGAGGTGGGGGTGGAGATTCGTACTTGTACCAAGGAGGTGGGGGGGACTCATACTTGTATGGAGGTGGTGAAGCTTCGTACTTGTAGGGTGGAGGTGGAGGTGGAGGTGGAGGAGATTTGTATTTGTATGGGGAAAGGGCTGGCGATGCGTGATAGCACTTGTCGCACTTGAGAGGGGAAGTATATGCGAAGGGGCCCGCCAATAGGACCACCTCGTCTTCGGTTTTGGATTTGATGTGTAGAGCAGCACCCAACTCGCCGTCATGCAAGTTGGTGGGCAGCGTGCAGGAGGTGGCGTAGGAGGCTGAGATGAGCTTGGCCCGGCAGGATTTGGCACCGCCACATTCTCGGTAGTTGAATCCGGCAAGCTCCACTCTAAACCTGCCCCTTCCGTCGGTGGTGCCGTAGAAAGACTCCTCCGACTTGCCGTTCCAGCAGAACACGCCCACCTTCACGCCTGCAAACGAACATGACAAAACTATTAATCTCCATAAGCTGGGACTAATGCAAAATTATTTCTGCTCAAGGATCACGGGATTACCCTCAAGAGGCTTCTTGATCTTGCCGTTCTTGCAAATGTCGCAGTATACATTCCCTGTCACCACCGCTTTGAACTCGCTGTAGGGCGAAGGTTTGTAAACGTATGGCGCCGGAGGGGGTGGCGACTTATACACGTACGGCGACAGCGGCCGAGGAGAGTCGTTTCTACTATACGGAGGTGGGGAGTCGAATTTATACGGCGGAGGAGGGAGAGATTCATGTTTGTATGGAGGAGGTGGTGGAGAGGCGTATTTGTAAGGAGGGGAGGAATCCGCCGCATTGGCCAAAACCAGAAGCAAGAGAGCCGCTAAGGTGGTGAAACTTGTCACCATGATAGATGTTCGAAATGCCTGCAAAACAGAAGGGAGGGCCAGAAACGAAGCTTACTGTAGTAAAGACAATTAGCGGAAAAAAGAAAAGTGTGGCACGATGCGTAATGGATACACGAAGCTACTTACAAGTAAGGGGAGCAAGCGAGCAAAGCTTTTCCTGTACCTAGCAAGCCGAGCTGAGGATTATATAGGTAGAGCTTTGGCCCACCGACTGTGTGTGTGTGCGTGTGTGTGCGTGCGTGCGTGTGTGTGTGTGTGTTTCTGATCTCTCTATGTGACTTGTCAACTGAAATATGTAACCCACCACCTCCACCGATTCTACTCCGTTATCCACCTCCACCGATTCTACCACGTTTTCGAGCTTTTCGACCTATAATTTAACCAAAAAGAACGTGCCTTGGCTAGCAAACCTGGTTCACCGACTGCCTCAGCTACTCAGAATCATCAACGCACCCCCTCTTAAGAAAAGAAAGGCGCCTGCCACACCAACGTTCACCCTTTAACCAATCCTACCAACACGCAGCAAGCACGTACGGTATATGGTTCCGTCCATGTGGTGGTTTAATGCGTGCTGCAACAAACCGGCCAATAACTCTTGAAAACGTGCATGATTTTCTACGTTCACCTTGGACAATACGTGGGTCCTTTAACTCCCATTGAAGTAGAATTATGAATCCACTATGGAAACGCATAACTTTCTCTCTCTTAGCATGGCTTCTAAACGCATACCTTTCTCTCTCTTGAAGTTGATTTGTAGCTTTACTTTCACCAACATTAATCACTCATAATGAATGGCTCCCACATGCCTCAAGCACTAAGTGACATGGTGCATTAATGAAGGGGGGACCATGGGATCTAGGGTGGGGAAGTGACACTATGAATGGCAAAGGGAAAAAATGTAAACTCGGGAACACATATTAAACTCGGGCGGCTAAACACGGCATGACATGGTAAACCAAGCTGTCCGTTAGGATTCCAGCTGTCGGTGGGAAACTTTCCGGCAGGGCCGGGTTTACACCCCCGTATTGCAAAAAAAAGCTTGGGGGACTTAGAAAATTTCTAAGTCCAAAAATGTTTCAAAACAAGTTTGCGGGCATGAAGCTTTGAACTCGGGTGGCTGATTGGAGAGGGCAATGCTCTACCATTATGCCAGAGATTCCACCATGAAGGATGGGGCTAGAAAACTAATATATCGATGTGCACCCGAGTTTACATTTTGTTTGAGTTTACATTTTTGCTATCCTACGGCCCCCTGTGCACTCGATCTTCATGTTGTCACTTCCCCACTCTAGATCCCATGGTACCCCCTTCATTAATGCATGGTGTCACTTAGTGCTAAGGTCCCACATGGCTCCTTTAATGGAATTACTTTTTCAATGAAAGGCATTTAAAGGAAACGAGCTCACATCACTCATAATGAATGCCTCCTTACATGGGAGTACTCACCATGTTGTTGATAACTTGATAGGTTAAGTTACTTTAGTGTACATGCTCAAAAAATAAATGGTTCAATATTGTCATTTTTCCATTTTGAAGTCCATTAGCCAAACCCTTTTTGAAGTCCATGGACCATTTTTGTAACTTGATGTTGACTCAAAATATCTAAATGGCTTGCATTGTACCTTCTAGCAGCCACACAGACTTTCATGATGGTGTTCCCCCATGTTAGCAAGGCTATGCTAACACATCTAACAAGGAATCAAATAAACCCAATAACCAAATATGTTTCAATGAAGGTCCCTTCTTTTTATACACTTGGTCCTATAATTCCCATTTCCCCACATTGACAACAAGTTATACTAGATATTTCTCTTGGAGTACCTCTTCTTCCCCCCTCCTCTATATTGTGTCTAAAAAAGGAGCTAGACATATAGTTGGTCAAATTTAGAAGCAAGCATGGATACGTTTTGTTCTACAGAAAAGGGTTAGGGTGGTATTGGGGGTTGGAAAAGTTTGAGGGATATGAAGAATCTTGAAGTATTTAGAAAAGTTATAGGAGTTTGAAATTTGCTTGATGAGGATGATATTGCTAGACGATTAGAGGATGAACACAACTCCATTGCAGGTGCTTTGGGATCATCTCATAGTTCCCATATAAGTTCTTAAGCCTTGATACTATCCAATTCTCTAGATCTTCAAACATCAATCTCCTATTTATGGGCCACTTTAAGAGGCCATTTATGAAGCTCTTCTTTACTAATGGTTCCACTATATCAACATGTCTTTCGGTCCAACATCATAAGACACCTTTTTTTCTCCCACAATTTGTTTTGAATTGAGCACTCCATTTCATCACATCATTATAATTTTCTAGAATTTGAAAGTTTTAAATTTTGATCTTTTAGCCCCAATATGGGAAAATTGAGATATTTTTCAATAATGTGTCTTCCCTTCACATATGATCACCCACAGAAGGTGACAATACCACCAAATTTTTGAAGTACAAATTTACCTTGTGTACATGCCATCACATTAATAGATAACCATTAATACTAAATGTTTTCAACTCACCACACAAAACTTGTCACTTCACAAATAATGGCTAGAACTCACCATGTCAGAAATAAGTACAATTTATCACTTCATAAATAATGGTTAAAACTCATCACTTAGAAATAAGAATGGTGCAAATTGTGAAGTCACAAAGAATGTTAAACTTGTCACATTAGGTTGAAAAAAATATTTTTTCAACCATGTAAAATAAAGGCAATGTTATGAATAAACTGGGATTTATCCCTCAAAATTGCACATATGCTGGGATGTATAGCTAAAATACACCAAAACTTGAGTAGGAAAATAAGGACAATGTAAAACTCTAATCGTAAATTTGAAAGTTCAGCTAGGAAATTTACACTACAAACCAGGCTATATAAGCACTGTTTGTCATGATACAATACATATTATTAAAGGATTAAATAAATATGTTTAGGGCATACTAAAATGCCAAATAGTTCCTTGGTGAATTAGCTAGACTATGGGCTTGATGCTAGTTTGATAAGACGAGGCTGATCAAGCATGAAGGTGACATCCTTAACGAAGAGAGTTGGTTGATGAATAATCATGTGTTGATTGCATTGCAAACCTAAGACATTCATGTAAATATAGTACATATGCTTGCATATAAGAAATGGTTTGTGCTCCATCTCTCTCCTTTGAAAATCTTGGCATGTGTAGTAAGGTTCAACCTTGATGTTCACATCATAGCAATTCTCTGTTATCAAGAGAATAATCACATGAATCCTTGCCAATAATATTTTCTCTTCCACTAGTGTTGCATTCATAGTATTGGTTGCGCAAGCCTTTTCTCGGCTTCTTTTGATATCCCGTGCCTCCACTTTTTTGCTTCTCTTACTAGAAGATGAAAGGGAATGGTCACTGCGTCTTGCTTGCATGACACTTTGATGTCTTAGTTCTACTAAAAATGGTGATAATGATGTATTTTTCAAGTTGAACTCTTCTTGATTAAGACTTTCCAGCTCCTCTGTTGTGACATTAGTACCAAGACCAACAAGCCATTTGCATGGCATCTTTGATGGATGCTTAACAAGTTTGTCCACACCCTATGTATGCTCTACATTGTGATTATAAAATCTCATCCATTGAGATATTTTCTTTCCATCATCATATGTTCTTTTCGACAAGAAAGAAGGGACCACTAGTACTGGTGACCTACTTGATAAAAAACAGGAGCAGGATGTAACACACACAAGAGAAGCAAACCCTAATCCATAATCATCAACCATAAAGAAGGAGAGAAGCCATAGTCACCATCTCTCTCACACACACAAAGGAGAACACAACATAGTGTTATGTCCACACTACAAAGTAAACCTAGTGTAATGTCCACACCACACATGACCAGCTGGACGCGGTCATAAACACACCACACGATATCTATCTACCATACTGTCACTCTGTCAGCACCCATGTGCTATCCTCCAGCTGTATACGAGCTTGATATTTCAACACTCCCCCTCAAGCTCGACATGTCCATCTCTAGGATTCCCAATCGAGTACGGAAATACTCGAACTTATCCTTACCAAGTGCTTTGGTAAAGATATCTGCAACCTGCTCATCTGTCTGCACATATGTCAAATCAACATGTCCATCTAGCACCTTCTCTCTGATGAAATGATAGTGGACCTCAATATGTTTGGTCCTGGCATGATAAACTGGGTTGCTAGCAAGCTGAATACTACTCATGTTGTCACAATGAATGACAACTCTCATATCACTCTGTAACCTGACATCATCTAGCAACTTCTTCAACCACATAGCCTCACATGCAGCTATGGCTGCTCCACGATACTCTGCCTCTGTGGTAGATAAAGCAACTGTAGGTTGCTTTTTACTGCTCCAACTCACAGCTTCACTACCAAGGCTAAAAACATAGCCACTGGTAGATCTCCTGTCATATGCACTACCGACCCAATCTGCATCTGTATATCCATAGACATGCATGTCTTTTCCTGCCTCATAGAAAAGACCATAATGCGCGGTAGTTTTGACATATCTCAGAATCCGTCTCACAGCATCCAAGTGAGGTTTACGAGGACTCTGCATAAACTGACTCACCAAACCAACTGCATAACTGATATCTGGCCTCGTAATGGTCATGTAGATAAGACTACCAACCATTTTCCTGTACATGGTGATATCATCAAGCTCATCACCCAAATCAGCCCTAAGCTTCATGTTTTGCTCTAATGGTGTTAACATTGGTTTGCATGCTGTCATACCATACTTTGCCAGCATGTCAAGTGCATATTGCCTTTGCACCAACCATATACCCTTGCCTGTTCTAATCACCTCAATGCCAAGAAAGAACCTCAAATCACCAAGGTCTTTCATATCAAACTCTTTGCATAAAGAGACCTTAACCTCATCAATGCCTTTCCCACAATCACCTGTGATAATCAAATCATCAACATAAATGACTATCATCACGATACCATCATGTGTCTTCTTCACATAAAGTGAAGAGTCTGCATTTCCAACCACAAATCCAATACTGACAAGATATCTGCTGATCTTGTCACTCCAAGCACGAGGTGCTTGCTTCAAACCATAGAGTGCTTTCTTTAACCTGCAAACAAAGGTCGGATATTTTGGATGTACATAACCTTCTGGCTGTTCCATGTACACCTCTTCTTGTAGATCACCATTCAAGAAAGCATTTTTGACATCCATTTGATGTAAAGCCCAACCTTTTTGTGCTGCTAGTGCAATGATAGACCTCACTGTAGCCATTTTAGCCACTGGGCTGAAAGTTTCATCATAATCAAGACCATAAGTTTGTGCATATCCTTTAGCGACCAGCCTTGCCTTATGTCTCTCTAGGCTGCCATCTGACTTGCACTTTACCTTATACACCCATTTGCATCCAATTGCATTCTTTCCTTTAGGTAACTTAGCCAATTTCCATGTATCATTTTTGTCCAAAGCATCCATCTCTTCATCCATGGCTTTCTGCCATACATGCTCTCCAATAGCCTCTGAATAGCATGTAGGTTCCACATGCTTTACCATAGATGTCATGTATGCATAATGCATAGCAAAATCTCTATATGTCAATCTTTCCACTGGATATCTGACTCTCTGGGATCTCCGCAATGCATGCGGGTCACTCTGTACACCTGTAACACGAGCATGTGGTGGCACATATCTGTCCTGCCTAACACCAGGTGTGCGTACAACAGGTATCCCTAGCTCCTCATCCAAACTCTCTGAGCTAGAGGACTCATAGCCTGTGATCCCAATTCCCTCGACTTTCTTCTTGCCTTTATCCATAGCACTACTCCCAGTGCTCACACTCTCATGTCTCAGACGTCCTGACCATGGACGTACACTGCTACTACTCTCAGCTTCTGCTGCTGGCCCAGACATAGTAGTAGAACTAGAACTTGCTTGTGATGGCAAGTTCACAGGCACATTCGCCTCAAGTGTGTCAATGACTCCCTCATCTTTAGCTTTATACCAACTAGCAAGTTCATCGAATACAACATCTCGTGAGATGACTACTTGTCTAGTTTGAGGGTTATAGCATTTGTAAGCCTTTCGATCCTGTGCATATCCAACAAAGACACATTTCTCTGCTTTAGGATCCAACTTCCGTCTTCTTTCATCAGGCACATGAACATAAGCCACACATCCAAAGACTTTCAGATGTCCAATATCTGGCCTGTAACCTGTAAGTCGCATCTCAGGCGTGCTTCCATGAATGGCTGCTGTAGGTGATTTGTTCAGGATATACACTGCAGTAGCACATGCTTCTGCCCAATAGTAATCTGGCATGCTCTTTTCATTAAGCATTGCCCTTGCCACTTCACATATGACACGATTCTTTCTCTCAGCCACACCATTTTGCTGAGGTGTATACCTGCATGTCAACTGTCTTCTTATCCCATGCTTCCGCAAGAAATGCTCAAATGCTTTTGAGGTGTATTCACCACCTCCATCTGTTCTCAGACACTTAATCCAACAGCCATATTGTTTTTCTACAAGAGCCTTGAAATCCATGAATTTTTCCAGCACTTCACTCTTCTCTCTCAAAAAATATATCCATGTCATCCTGCTGAAGTCATCTATAAATGTCACATAGTATAGACTTCCTTTGATAGATGGGTTTTGTGCTGGGCCCCATACATCACTGTGCACTATTTCAAGTGGTCTATTACTCATGTTTCCTTCTCTAGGAAACCTCAACCTTGCCTGCTTCCCAAACTGACAGGCTTCACAAACATGCATATGACCATCATATTTGAATCGAGGCAATCCACTGACAATGCCCCTTGTTTGCATGTTCTTTAATCTCTGTATATTGACATGTCCAATCCGCTTGTGCCACATGTCAATGTCCTGCACAATCCCATTACTCTTTGAAAACATGGCTGAACTCAATTCTGGTATGCCTGCATCCAATTTGAACAACCTTCCTTCCTTCTTGCCCTTGGCAACCAATCTACAGCCATGCTTAAAATCTTCCACAAAACAGCCTTTCTCATTGAATCTTACTTGTAATCCCTGCTCAACCATTTGGCCTACTGATGCCAAACTCTTTGTAATAGATGGTACATATAACACTTCTGACATATTTTTCACATTTCCATCATGCATCTTCAAAGGCACACTGCCAACATGTGTTATAAGATGCTGAGTATCATCTCCTGTGACCACATAACCATTTGTATCCAATGGTTGCATCTTCTCAAACCACTCACCATGACATGTCATGTGGTTTGAGGCACCTGAATCCATATACCATGACTCATCTCGAGCATTCTGAGAATCCATTGTCCCCATAACATGCTTCATTGCAAAAAGATGGTTTGAACTCCCATCATTGTTACTGGTAGATGCATAATTTCCATGTTGTGGTCTTCCATTCCTCGCATCATTCTGCTTTTTGTAGCAATCTTTTGCCAAATGTCCAAGTTTGCCACAATAGTAACATTCAATCCCATTCAAATTTTGTTGAGGACCTTGCCATCGTCCTCTACCACGAGCACCTGTTCCAAATCTCCCCCTATGGGATTGAAATCCACGACCTCCACGTGATCCAAATGATGACTGTGAATTCTGAAAATTTTGATTTGATTGTGGTTGAGTAGACCTGTCATTCCAACCACGTCCTCCACGGCCTCGAGGTGTAAATCTCCCCCTGCCTAGAAAACCTCTAGATGAGTAAAATGCCTGATTCCTTGCATGCTCATCATTACTGGATGAGGATGCGCCACCTGTAACACTCATACCACCAAGGCCAAGCTTCAATTCTTCCACAATGAGCAATGACACAAGCTCATTAAAGTCTGGCATTCCTCCCAATCTTACTGAGATGGAAGTGTCAAAAGATTTGTACTCTTTGCCTAAACCACGCAATGTGAGTGCAACCAAATCATCATCATCCATTGGGGCATGGATTGATGACAAGGAATCAGCATAACCCTTGATTTCCTGAACATACTCATGTATACTCCTATTCCTTCGTGTGACACTGTGAATCTGTTGCTTTAGTTGTATCTTCCTTGCACCAGTGTCTGTCTCATACATTCGGCACAATATACCCCATGCTTCTTTCGGTGTATCTGCATCTTGGATGTGAATAAGCAAGGCATCTGTTACACATATTGAAAAATAATGCAACACCTTCGAAGATCGCTCTACCCATTGCTTGTGAGCCAGTAACTGAGCATTATTTGGTTGAGGAGGTAAGTATGGCTCCGGATCTTCCTCCGAGACAAGACTCCATAAACCTTTGCCTTTCAAAAAACTCTTCATTCGAAACTTCCACACTTGAAAGTTAGTGCGATCAAGCTTCTCGCCAACAATCTGTATCGGACCATCTCCCATTGTTGCAAAAAAATAGAGTAGATGTACCCTTTCGATTACAATGTATGAAGTACCTGTAATGCTCCAAATCTCTCCAAATCACATCAAATGCTTGCAAATTGTGTGCATTATCATCCCACAATGGTTCACCAACAATGTACACTCGATCAAAGTTGAAATCAAATGAAACTCCTTCACAAAAAATTTTCTGGTTTTTTTCTCGCCAGTAAATTCTCGCCAGTAACCAGTCAAGATTATGCTCTAAATCCTTCAAATCTTGTCCAAATAAAATGATTCAACTTGCATTATCTTCCCAACACACTGCTCCAACATATCCTAGAAGGGTTTGATCCAATTCTTCAAGGGGAATGAGAACCACCAATTTTTGTAACCTCTGGTTTGAATTTTTCTGCAACTGTCAGGTACCACCTCTCACTAAAATTGCTCTATCTCCTTCAAATCTTCTCCAAATCCAAAACTTTTTGATTCAAAAGTTTAGCAACTCATAGGACTCTACTTGTACCAGAGGAATTTTGCCAATTTGATATAGACAAAGATTAATGCCTTGATTAAAAATGCTCTGTTTTTGGACAGACTTTCTGTAAACCTGCACACCTCTGCTAAATCACTTCAATGAGCTCCAAATCCATGAAATGAGCTGCAACCAAGCATCACAAGTCCTTAGCAATGTATTTGCTAAACTCCCCAAGCTTTAAAGCATTCACTTTGGTGACCAAATGAGTGAAATAGATGAAATCTAATCAAATTCTTCAGAAATCTGCACAGAAAAGCGCCGCCTGCTGTTGTGGGCTGTAGAGAGAGGGGAAATCACAATTGAATAGATAGGCTTGTTAGCAATGACCTAATCTACCTTGGGTATGAAGGGTTTAGCTCAATTTTGCCTCTAGCTCTTGCAATTGATCCTCCACGGGGGGTATGTCCACTGGTTTTGTGAAAGACCAGAAACTTTTACATAAATCCACTTTCTCTTGATTTTAATCAAATCTGTATGCATCAATCTGCTTCAAGATTCTGTATGATGCTTGTGTCCACTTTGCTAATGCATTTGCAAGCCCAAATACATGTGCCTTTGTGTATACATTTGCCAAGAGTATACATTCACTTCAAGCTTTCCATGAAAGCTTAGAGAAAAAACCAGAATTTTTCACTTGCTTTATGCACTTCAATCTTCACTGAACCTGCTCTTTGGCACCTGCAATCCGCAGAGGGGGTCTTGCTACACTTACCAATGGTCCTTAGCTCTCAGATTTGATGTCGGTGTGTGCTCCACAGCTTTTCCTTTGCTCCAAGCTCCAATGGCTTCCTTCACAGCTTTTTCTTCTTCTTCCCTCTTCTCTCACTCACTCACACAACTCAGCTAATGAGCTCTTGGCTCTGATATCATGATAAAAAACAGGAGCAGGATGTAACACACACAAGAGAAGCAAACCCTAATCCATAATCATCAACCATAAAGAAGGAGAGAAGCCATAGTCACCATCTCTCTCACACACACAAAGGAGAACACAACATAGTGTTATGTCCACACTACAAAGTAAACCTAGTGTAATGTCCACACCACACATGACCAGCTGGACGCGGTCATAAACACACCACACGATATCTATCTACCATACTGTCACTCTGTCAGCACCCATGTGCTATCCTCCAGCTGTATACGAGCTTGATATTTCAACACTACTCTCTATATTGTTTGTGCACCTTCTTCTTTGTGTAACAATACAAAGCACTTTCTTTTGCAATGAGGTATAATTGTCCTAATGACCCACAATGTCAATCAAATTGGGAATGTCACCATGGATTTGAAGCAGGTTCGTTGGATTGAGAAGCTGAAGATGGTTTGCTTATT
Source organism: Cibotium barometz (assembly GCF_041138505.1). NCBI lineage: Eukaryota > Viridiplantae > Streptophyta > Polypodiopsida > Cyatheales > Cibotiaceae > Cibotium > Cibotium barometz. The sequence goes on from NC_141078.1 coordinate 11,398,379, forward strand.
TTAGTTCATGGTGGGTGCCCCTAGGCTAGACAGCTATGTGACCATAGATGGTAACCATATACCACAAAACCGTTGGGTGCATAACCAAGTAATGTGGGTCTTACCCATCGACCGAGTAGCTGTTATGGAATGCAATACAATCCATAGTCTACCTCCCCTACCATCAGTTTTGTGTATCCTAGAAACCATGGCAGAACCCCCATATTTCACCTACGTGAACCGCTCGAGTCTTATGCCCTAGCTCGGGGGGGTCACTCGTATAAATATGTAAGTATCACGTGGGTTCAACAGAAGGACATTTTAAATATTTAAAACTTACAGAAATATATTTACAGAGGGGATTTATTTATTGTATTTTTAAATTTTTTTTACAGATTTGAATAGGAAAGGATACATTATATTCACTAAAAAATTTACAAATAAGGGACTTTTTAAATAGGCCTTGAACGCACGTGATATAGAGGATTTACATATAGTGACCCCCCCCGAGTGCCCTAGTTAAGCATAGAATTCTCTCTCTTTTTTAAAATGAATAAGACTAAATACATTAGTCTCAAATCCTTGTAATCAATCTTGTCCTTGTAAATATTTGAATTGAGAAATAAAATGATTTCAAGATTTTACTTTATATCTTGAGCATAGTGTAAAATATAAATCATGTGATCCTAAATATGATCTTGCAATGATGGCTAGGAAGATCGGTTTCCTTCCTCTAATGTGCTATACACAGACACACAGGAGAAGAAGCTCCTACTCGAATAGATGTAGTCTCCCTCCTTTATGGGGGGTTCACTTAAAAATATGTAAGTGTAGCATGTGAGTTCATCAATAGGAGGGGTATATTAATTCAAAAACGTTATAGAATTACATTGACAGGAGGGGTTTTTAAAACCAATTTTGAAAAAAAACTGTAATTTTATGAAGAAAAAGGGGGCATTTTATTCATAAAAGTATGTAAGTGTAAGGGGTTTTTTAAATACCCTTTGAACGCATGTGATACATAAAATTTCTTAGAGGTGAACCCCCTCAGCCTCCTTTAAAGGGGAAGGTTCACAAATTGAGAAGGATGCCAAGGTATGGATTGAAGCAATGGATGATTGATTCTCAGCCCCAAGGGATTCACTCACAATAAAGGGGGACGTCACCTGCATGTATGAAACTCAAGAAAACCCCCTATATATGATGCTCAGAAGCTGATAACACCTACTATTTAAGCTTATAAAGCATATATTAAAAAATAACTCTCTCACCCCGCGTCCTCATATCTATGTTTTTTCTCTAGCATTTCATTTCTAAAAGTATTGTTGGAATGTTACCAAAACATTGCTAGAATTTTGTACAACTATGTTCATAAAAAATACTTATTATGATATATCCTTAATGTTTCTAAACCCCTCCCCCTCCCCCTCCCCCACCCTAACTTAAATTTAAGATTTAGTATTCACCTAAATACATGGCCTTACCCCTATTTTATACGCTTATGCCTCATTTAAAAAAAAACCCTCTTATACGCCCACGTGATATCATAAGTACCCCAGGCTTCTAAACCACTAGTACTCGAGCCGCAAACCAATCCATGCTTATATGGTTTCGCCTCACTAGGGATGCTAAGCTTTGGTGGAAGCAATGGTGCCATGATAAGGAAGTTAGCGAACACTCCCAAACCTGGGATGACATCAAACAAGCTGTGAAGGAGCGATATCTTCCTCCATCTCATGAGTTTATCAAGATGAATGAGTTCTTTAGCCTTAAGCACCTCAGCTCAACTCTAGAGGAGTACTACTCTAAGTACATCACTCTCAGGAAATATGCCCCACCCATGACGTAGGTAGCCCGCTTCTACCAAGGCTTGAATGAACCTTTGGATTCCCGCCTCAAAGTAATGAGGCCAAGTACATTGAAAGATTCTCTTATACGAGAAAAACCTCTTGTGAACGGAGCTAATATTTGGCAAAGCTAGGCCCCACAAGAGAGCTCCCCTTGAATCAAACCCTAAGGACTAGTCTTACAAGAAGCCCTCTAGGCTAAATTATCCCAACTACAGCTAAGGTCAGCGAGCCAACCTCTTTGTTTCCCACACATATACTGCTTCTACTAGGGAGACACTTGTGTGTTTCCATTGCAATGATCCCGCACACTTTAAAGCCGATTTCCCCAAGCTTGCAACATCTTTTCCTCAAAGTGGTCTAGCAAATTAGGTTTGCAGAACCCCATTCGCCAAGGTGCCAGAGGTGGATGTGGCAGAGGTCGCAGGGCAGTTTCCTATGCCTATGCTACAAATGAAGAACCAACTTTGGAAATCTGTGAAGAAGACCATGCCACCATCCATACGGTGGTAGAGCATCAAGGTCCTATTGAGCAATTTGGTGTTATTCAAACCCTAGTAGCTCATCATGGTAAGCCATTCCAGCTTTTGATTGATTGTGGCAATACCCATTCATTTCTTTCTCCAAGGTGTTTATGAAAATTAAACCTGGATCAAAAGCCAACTAGCTAATAAGAAAGAAGTAGTATCTTACCACTGTGTAGAAAACCTTGATTTTAAATTGGGTAGTGAACAAACTCATGGCCATTTTAGAGTCCTAGCATTAGGCATTTATGATGGGATCCTTGGGATGGATTGGTTAGTCGCAAACAATGCTAGTATTCACTATAACTAGGAGAGTATCACTTTTAAAAATGAGCACAGCCAAGTAGTACTAGTTCAGGGGAATACAAGTAAACCCAAGTCTAGGGTAGTAAAAGCAAAACATCTTCTCAAGGGAGAACGTAATGGAAAACAAGTTTTTCTTATTAAGTTCAACAAAGTTGCTGAACCCAGTAAAGAATTAGAACCCTTTTGGCTCTAAGAATTCTCTGACATCTTTCTTGATGAGCTTACATGACTACCATCCCCTAGAGAAGTTGACCATGAAATCGAGCTAATTCCTAGTGCTCAACTTATCTCCAAGAGACTCTATAAGATGTATCTCCCTTAAGCCATTGAGCTCAAGGAGCAACTTTTCCAACTCATTAAGGATTTGTATGCCCCAACAGCTCTCCTTGGGGAGGCTAAACCAAGTCACTGTCAAGAAAAAGTACCATATCCCTCGCATCGAGGAGCTTCTTGATAGGCTTTATGGGGACAAGGTTTTCTCTAAGATAGATTTAAGGTCTGTCATTCCCTTGATCTTGAAAATCAATTGTGCTCTCTCCCTCATCATCGGGCCCCTTTGCAATAGTGGTAGAAAATGGAGACTTAAAGGCTTTGGCCATGGCCCATAGAGTGGTTCATGAGTGTGACACTCATTCTCTCTAGCCTTCTTGCCTTCACAATCTGGCACTCATCCAACTTTAGCATGAAGGAGACCTTGGAACATATGAAACACAGAAATCAAACAAAATGTTAAGTCATTTCCCATAAATGAGCACATAACTAATGCATAAAATGTTAAGAAACCTACTTACATCTAGAAGGCAACCCATAGAACAATACCATTGCCTTTTGGAGCTATTTCCATGTGGAGGGAACAAAAGTATTGAAGGACAAATCAAAGGGTGATATCATTGACAAAGTAGATTATGATGCCTTCAACAAAATTTTCATGGATTTAAAGAGACTTCAATAAACAATAATAAAATTTTATAAAGTCTCTCATGAAGGTTAGTATGAATTAAACTTTCTTATTCATGGTGAAAAAATAAATAGCACGGGTATCTAATCATGTGTTGCTTCATGATTGTAGAGTCTATGGGAGTGGTCTCTTTAATATTGAAGCTAGATGAGTGTCAAATTGTCAAAGGGAGAAAATTGGAAAGAATGGGAATTACACTCATGAATGAGGTAATGGAAATTGCAAAGGATAAGGACAAGGTGCCTTCTTTTAGTGTTCAATCTAAAAAAGACAATTGGTCGTCGTTAGGAGCTTTTGAGGTGACACAGGAGAACCATGAAATGCTAGATTGGATGCTTCAAAGATGTCCTTGGATTGTTGAGGTCATCAAGCAACAAATAAATGGTGAACAACTTGAAGTTCCAATTGTGGGTACCTTTGTAGTGGATTGGCATATAGGAGGAGATTTGAAAACAATCAAATGTATGCTTGGTTGTGACACAAGTGCTACCTCTTTACTTCCTTTCCCTCTATGCATGAAGAAATAAAAGAAAAAGTGCAAGAGGGGAGATGAATTGCGATGGATTGATGGAGTCATATCATGAAACTTAGAAGCACCACCAGACAGGGATGCGAAGGATCCTACATGGAATCCCATTATTTCATTACCATGTGAAAAAAATCATTTCTTCAAATTACATACCATGATGAGAATATTTGATAACTTGCTCAAATTGCACATTGACTTTGAATTCACTATGAAGTCGGCTGCTCAATCCATGGAAGCCATTTCCAAAGTGGAGGATCTACTCAACTCTCTAAGAGTGCATGGAGGCAACGTCAAAATAGTGAAGGATACAAAGATGTCTAGAGATAATCATGTTGTGGCACAACAAGTATCCAATGAGTGGAGCAAAGGCTAGGCATTTTTTGCACATGTCGGGGAAAAACTCCAAAGTAAGATGAGAGTTGTGGAAAGAGTTATGCAAGTGTACTACTAATTGTGACAAGGATGCAAGTCTTCGTAAATAAGCGGGCAAAGGTTTGGACTTATTTTGACAAGATGGTGTCGATTATGCTGTTAAGTACTACCAATGTTGAACAACAAAACATATTCAAGACAACAGTCATCAAGTTTACTCAACTGGTCATTGAGAGTTGGGGGGAAACATCAATCACCGATTACATGGTACTTTTTTGTTATTATCAAGTTGTTACAATCTATATGTATTTATAATCACTCACGTAATTGCTTATTTCTAGTATATTGTTTACACTCATGGATCATATTACTTGGAAAAGTATGGTTCCCTTGACATGTGGAGCACCCAAGGGATGGAGAAGTCACATTATAGGGCAAAGGGAATCCATTTCAAGAACACTCGTCATGGTGGAGGGGTAACATGAACAAATTACCTCATTGAAATGTTTGATCGGTTTTTTTGATACACATTGAGTAGAAGCTTATTGAAGGAGAAAGCAAAGGCATCTAAAATTGCAAAAGCAATCCAACTCCACATGAAAGAGACCAATAAGGCTAAATGGAACCAAAGTATTGGGTCAACACGCCATGATGCATGGCATGCTACAATGGTTAGAAATGACAAATTTTGGGTGAAACAAAATTACTTTTTTTTGGTTTCACACTAAATTGTCATTTTTGAAAATTTGACCTAATTTTGAAGTGCCTATTATAAGACTCTATGGACTCATTTTTTGTCATTTCACTTTCTCACCCATGACTCAGACAAAGAGTACTGTGCTGCACGTAAAAGTACATCCTCGTCTTGCCCAATGCTACTTTTCTATTGGTAGTAGAAAGCGTCCTCGTGATCCCGATATCATGGAATCATTAACTAATAGCAAGCAGGAGCAGGAGCAGGAGCAGGGTCCTCCACCATGGGAAGGATAAAATATTACATGTCTACGAAGGCAACGTGCTGCAAAGACCCTCCCTACCAATATGGGTCCCCTTCCAACATGCGAGGAAGTCCAAGCAAGAAGTGCAAGACAAGGAGGCTCTACAAGTGAGGGGAGCGCACCTCGAATTCTATATTTACAATCACCACCACAACCGTAGGTAGCAGAACCTCCACCACCACCTCGCTATGGCCGCCCCAAGGGACCTGACTAGAAGAAGGCCCCTCTCGTCCTCCAAGGCCTTAGAACCCGAATGTGCCTCCATGTGCACCAAGGAGGAGGAGGAAATATGGAGTCAAGGCACTCCAAAAGATACGCAGATTCAAAAAAATTTGTCGATCTCTTTATTCCCAAGGCACCTTTCACATATCTTGTGAAAGAAATCCTATATAGTTACTCTCAAGACTATCGTGTGCAAAGCCTTGCCTTGGAAGCATTACAAGAAGTGACAGAATCTGTTTTGGTTGGTGACCTTTTCTGAGGATGCAAACTTGTGTGCTATTCATGCTAAGAGGGTTACTATAATGACAAAGGATCTTAAATTAGCTAGGCTTTCTCGTCGTCAAGACTTGTAATTAGCAGTGCTGCTATGTAAAAACTTATATTTATCAATAGAAAGCTCAATTTATTTATTTTTTGTTGTCTCATTTCAATCTTTTATAGTCATGGATTTTTGTTTTGGAACACATTTTGGAATTTTTTAGTTTGAAATATTTAATATTAACGTACCATGTGCAAGATTGAACTTGATTTCACCATGTTTCTCACAGCAAGTTATAAAACATAGAAGTGTAGTTTTTTGTAAAATTTTCTAGAGAGTTTACAGATTTACAATTTTTTTGTTCATTTGAATCATAAAATTAAATTCTGAATGTGCAACAAAAATTTTCAGGGAAAAAAAGAATTTTTTTTCAAATTACCCGAAAGATGTTTTTAGAGCCTATAGAGGCCTTCCAAGCCATCCCCTAGGCCTCAGGGGGGCTGCATGTGCCCATAAGGCCCCAAGCCAACACGAGGCGCAGACATACTTGGCAACCTTGGCCTCAGGTCACCTCGTGTTTGACCTAGGGCCTTCTAGGCACATGCACCCAACCCCCCTCCCCCCCTCCCCCGAGGCCTGGGGAGGGCTTAGAATGTACAGGCCTGGGGAGGGCTTAGAATGTACAGGCTCTTAAAACATATTTTGATTTTATTTAAAATTGATTTTAAATATAATTACAAAAATTTAGTTAATTAGTACAAACCCAACTACAAAATTGAAATCACTCCATTAAATTACAAATTCATAATCAACTGCAAATTTATAATCAATTGCACAGTAAAAAAAATCACTTCATGTAAAATTCAACTGCAAAAGTTAAAATTGGCCCCCTTGTAGATAGTTCAAAAAAAAGTGTATTTTTATTACCAAAAAAGGGATTACATGATAAGCTTTACAATTTACATCCCACTTTTTTCAGTCTTTTGATTTCTTCTTTTGAGGCCTTGCACCTTCTCTTGTTGAGGGGAATAGTACCTGTCATGTTGAAATCTACAATGCACATCTCTCCTAAACATTTGGCGATGGCTGTATTGACAAGGACCTTGGGAGTGTAGCCTCCTTAAAAGGTTGTAAAAATGGCTGACTTGCTGTTGAGGATAATTTTCTCTGCATTCTTGGAGATGCTAGCCAAGAATAACACTTTTGGATAAGGCCTTCAGAGCCAAAAGTTGGAATCCTCCCATAGGGCTAAAAGCATTGTGGGGGACAACCACAATGTCTTTTGTTGGAATACGACCCATGTAATGGGCCGATGCAGACTTAGTTCCAAAGGGATCCCTTGTGCCACCCTTACGATTTGCCCAGGCATCCAACTCCATGACATGGTGCATACAAACCACATTTTAGTAATTAATCATTCCATGAATAGAAGTAAATAACTCGGAATATTAACTTACCAAGTGTGGTTCATCAGATGCTATCACATCTGACTGCTCAATGTTAATTGATGACTTGTGCTTGCAACAAGTTGACTTGGGGCAAGCTAGCTTGTACTTCTTTCCGCGGGCATCTGACCCTGTGCTCAACTTCTTATATGTTCCCTTGAACAAATTGGACACTCTCTAATACCATAACATCAATTGGTACAAGTTGCTCCGTCATGTATTGAGAGGATCTATTGTCAAGTGGACAATCTAGCCCAATGGCAAGGAGAGACAAGCACTCATCTTGCTTTCCTTTAAACATTTTTTCTAAGTCCTTCAAGAAGAGAAACTCCTCTCCATCTACCAGTATGGAGCTAAGTGTACTTAGTGCTAACTTGAGCTATCTGGTTGTTGCCCCTATCTCATCAGCCGCATCCGTAGAGGTGCATCCGCAGCTGCCATTATTGATGACCCTTCTCCATTGGTTCATGAGGTGGTACCTTCAGATGTTTCTAACTCTTCATGTTGTTGAAGAAAAACCAAGGCTAGAGCTTGATCCGCCACTTAATCAAGGAGCTCGAGCTTTGGATCTACCACCTTTCCCTTAACTAAATTGGCTACGGCAACGCCACCGACCTCAACCTGATCATTAGAGTCTTGTTCATTCAACATGAGAATGAATGTTGAAATCCATAACAAAAAGTTGGTTTCGATGTTTCCCTTACCAAGGGTAACCATTTCTTGAGTGGAGAGAACCTGGAAGTGCCAATCTTCTTGTACAGCTTGTTGGTACCTACGCAATCTCTTAGGATACTTTGCATTGATTTTGTTGATGTAGTGTAGAAGCTTGCCAAGGGACCCAAAGAGTGTTACTCTCAGGGATGATCACAGAAAAGGGATTTATGTATGTTTCCATGTACTCCAAGGTCTCCTTATAGTCATGTTCGGCGAGGAGGATAGTTGCTTCGAAGTCAATGGTGCAAGAAAAAATGTGAAATAACTCTTGCTAGCCAACCCACTTAGTCCTCTCTAGAAATGCAAGAAATTTCTCATAAGCCATGGAATGATCCATTAGGATCATGATGACAATGGAAGCCAAGTTGTAGGGAATATATGTTAGCAAAGTGCGTGCGAGTGCTAGTGATACAAATGACAAAAATGAGGGAGGTTCCCTATTTATAGAAAAAATCAAGGTTTGAAATCAACAATTTCACACTTAATGAAAAAGGGCCAAACACCCAAAATACTTTATTAAACGTAATCATTTTAATTATAATACTTAATCTAAGTAATATATTTAATCAAACATATCCAAATAATAAGTTTGCACAAACTTATCCAAATTGAACTTATTGCGATCATTCAAGCTTGATCCAAATAGTCCATGCCATTTATTACATTATTGACCAAAAAGGGAAAAGTTGGATTAAAACAAAAAATAATTACATTGACATTACCCAATTATTACACTCTTAATTCCACACCCCCATCCCTCCAAGAATCACAAACCATGAAAGACTTCTCCATACGTCTCCCATCTACACAAATACATATGAGAAAATATCACAAGAGCATGGATGGTTAGGAAAAATCAACTCAAAAATCAATGAGGAAAAAGCATTTACCTTTCAATGTTCTATCTTAAAGCTGGCATCTTGTACTTCCTCAAATCCCATGATTAGTAGGTGTTCTTGAACATTTGCTAAGCCCCATTCTTTGCGAGCATTGATAAGGTCAATGGTGCCATTGGGTAGTTTCACCGGTAGTTCTATGGGTGAATCAACACCCTCACATGATTGCAATGGTATCGAGTATCCCCCTTTTTCTTCATCCATCACTCATAGTGGAATCCAATGTATAAATTTGAGCGTGCTTTTAAGTATCGAAGTGTGATACTTGAAATCACAACTCTGCAAGAATATACATCTCCCTTATGCACCCCTTCCACTATATCGCGTGCATTTCCAAATAAACAATTCATTTGGTCAAATTGTAATTTCTTGCAAATAAACAGTGCTGGAGTGGCTTGTGGGGCAAGATCTTACAAAGACGTGCACAAAAATATGAATGGGAGAATACCAACTAAGACCTGTTGATCGAGAGGACTTTGTAAATTTTGAAGAGTATTGGATATCACTAATCACCTTTTGTTTGAAGTCATCTACGCTCCATTTGTGTCTCCATTTGTGTGGGATTGGCCACTCTATACTGCCTAATGAGGGAAATGGAAGCTTTTCAAGTCTTCCATAGTCTTTAGGCCTAGAAGGAACTATGTAAGAGTGTGTGAAAAATAATATTCTACTACCAAGAAGTGTCCTAGGGTTCTTGTCAAGAAATAAAATCTCACCTATGGTGGAATGGAAAGCAGTGAAGGTCCCTGTTATGCTCTTCAATGGTTGTTCCTCTATATAACTTGATGGGAGTATTTCTACATACACAAAACCACCCAAAAAAAGAAGAAGTGAACAACAAGGGTATAACAAAATGATTTGAATAGAACTACATTAGTAACAAAATACTTACAATTACAAGGAAACTTGGTTTTTTCCACTTTTTGATGAGGAAGATGAATGTTTGAAGCCACGTAGACATGTTGAACCACTACCACCATGCCTTCATTTTGAGTTTTCTTGAAAGCTAGCAATCTTCCCTTCCAATGATGTTCCAAAACACCATAAGTTTTGACTCTGTGTGGCTCTCTTAAGCTTGGATGTAACTAAACCTAATCATTAACCTTGAATCTCTCTCAAACCCACATACCTTGCTCATTCCTAGAGTTGTTAAGAACATACTCAGAGATGGAATCAGTAGGTCTCCTATTCGATGTTTCCATGGTTGGAGAACTTGCTTACAAGAGGATAAAGTGACTTCAATGGGATTAGAGGAGTAATAGGGAGGTTAGAAGACTGCTAGAGGATTAGACAAGAGCTTAGAGAGCCGTTACCTTGCAACAAGATTTACAAGTGGTTAAAGAGGGATTAAAGAGGTTATAGCAAGATTAGTAGAGATATGGAAGCTTGCAAGAGGGTTAGAAACTTACTTCAAGTTTAAGGAGAGATTAAAGACACACAAGAGGATTGGAGAGAGATTACAAGCTCACAACAAAGATTACAAAGAGTTTAGAAGGCTGTAGGCAGGATAGAGAGGTTATAGCAAGATTAGTAGAGATATGGAAGCCTGCAAGAGGGTTTGAAACTTGTTGCAAGATTAAGGAGAGATTAAAGACATACAAGATGATTGAAGAGAGATTACAAGCTTACACAAAGATTAGAATATTGCAAGAAAGATTAGAGAGGGATCAGAGAGCTCTAAGACTAATGGTTTACATGTGTAATTAGTTTAAGAGCATAGAAAGAGGCGAGGAAGCTTGGAGAGTCCTTTTTTCACTACACAGAATAATATGGAAGCACATTTTTAGGGATAAAATCTCATTTTTGGAGGGGAAAAAATCAAATTTTACGGTTACTTTTTGGCCGTGCAGGTTTGGTGGGGCCCAAGGATGGTGACACTAGTCACACTAGTCACACTAGTGGGGCTACTAGATAAAAAAGGTGATGTGATTGGGGTTACTAGGGGGACAATCCTAAAGTAACACTAGTGGGGCTACTAGATAAAAAAGGTGATGTGATTGGGGTTACTAGGGGGACAATCCTAAAGTATATCAATAAATACCCCTACTTTACGTCCTAAATCTAGTGGATAGAATGTGCACTCCCCCCTCTCATTGGTCCAAACTTGATTAAAATGTCATTAAAATTAATCTTAAAGAGCCCTTTTGGTAGTCCATATTTCCCCTAATATCAAGGATACAGTTTACCCAAGATAGGTCAATCACTATGTGGGTGAATCAATTTTTAGAATCATGTAGAAGACCACGTTCCCCAATGAGATAGATCTAGGTCTTGTCTAGTTGTCGTATCCTCGTATCTCTACACGATCAAGGTGTCGATGACTAGGAAATCCATTCAAAGGCTTAGTAGACTATCTAAGGATTCCCCCTTTTAGGTTGGGGTCCTTACAACTCCTAACATACCTCTTGTTTGTATCATCTACTCTATTGGCTATATTCCCATGTCTATCTATATCTATCTTTACAAAGTCCAAAATGTCACCGTCTGACCCCTAAGGGAGGTCTCCTATAGGATCATCACTGGCATTAATATTTGGCAGGTCATTCCTTAACACTAGTTTGGTACCAAAACAAGACACTTGAGTGTCCTTTTTTGGGGGTTGCGAAAAAAAATCAAACTCCTAATGTAGGCTTTAAAAACCAAAATGCTTCATTGGGAATGTAGAACATAACCCTATGCTTATGTAAAAAATGCTAAACATATAAAATGCCTTTTTATTTGGAAGTACATAAGCAACAAAGTAGCATATGTCTTGAAAATAAACATTTTTCAGGATTTTTCAGGATTTTTCCAAATATGCAAGCATCATTCTCTCAAAAAAAAAATCCAATGATATCAATAGCATTTTTCCCAAGATATTTTGATAGCATACATCAGTCCAAGGAGGTAGAAGTTCACCAAAAAAATCATTTTCCTTTCCTAGAATTTTTTCCAAAAAAGTTGTATAAAATCAGCAAAAGTAACGCGTATTATCAAAACTCAATCACGCCACTAAAAAAAATTGTAGCCCTATCAATGAGAATGTTGATTATTGGTTTTCATGCTTGAGATGAGATAAATAAGCCATAATTTGATGTGTATGACACTAACTTAGCCTCCACTTAAGTAGGTTCTTATCGCCTAGTTCTAAAAAAACTGTAAAAAACAAAAATACAAAATTTGATCATCTTTTTTCAAAAACTAATCATAACTATGCTTGCACAAGTAGTCTACACCTATAGTTACAACAAATAATGCACTTACACAGCTTTCCCCTTTGATGAAAATCAAAATTAGGCTCATAATGAGACATTTTACGTATTAAAAACAGGTTGCGCAAAAGGCCATGTATGAGAAGAGGCCCAAAAAGTGGCTCTAAAGTTTTAGAAAATTCAAAACAAAGTAGTATTTACCCTATATAACATGGGTGCACCTCAAGTTTTACATTATTAGCTTGCATATGGAAGGAGAAAAATTCATGCTCCACCTGTATAAAAAACATCATTTCAATATTAGCGAGTCAAAAATTTATCCAATAATTATCGTTTGATGATTCCAAGATTTAGTTTACATCATGGGCTTTCCATCAAGCCAAGTTTCATGATCAAACTATGTCCCTTCTAAAAGTTATGTTCAAATTACTACTATTTTGAAAACAGCAAAAATCATGCATTTTATCAGCATGTGTCTAAGAAAACTAAAATATTACCTTGCAAAAGCTAAGAAAAGTGCAATTTAAAAAATCTCAAATTTTTTTTGGGTCTTGAGGAACATCTGTGGATGTTAAGCATTTCAAAACTCTTAATAGATTTCCCACAAAAATTCAAGAAAAATGCTAACTTTCAGGACACTTTAGTGTCCTCAGGACACTTTAGTGTCCAATTACAGAACTAGTGTTAAGGTTAAATAATTTCTTGGTGTTATCTCAAGGTCAACTATCTCTATGTCCTCATTTTATCATTAAAAGTCCCTCTGTCATTGCATAGATTTGGGTATTGGACCACAAAAACTGCACTTCCCTCTCTTTGCATGAAAGCTCAATTTTCACATAGCCTCTTGCCTCTCATCTCCTTCATGATTCAAGCTAGAGGGTAAGGGTTAACATTGCTCAGCGGACAATCGTAAAGATTTACCTATGGTCCCCAAAGTCTTTCCACATGCTCATTACCGCTAAAACCATTGGTGCCTCCAAAGGAGGGAGGCAATAAGGCAAGGGCTACCTTGAGAAGTCACAGGCCCGCTAAGATAATAACTCCTTATCCCACTTATCATGAATCATCAAAGAGGTCCAAAATTGGGCTGAGCATGAGGAGCTAATGCTAAATGAGACATTCACATGTAAAGAGAGTGTTTGAATAAGGGTTTGAAGATAAGAGAATGGCAATGACACAAAATGCTCAATTGAGGAGGCTCATTCCTTGATTTGAAAGAGAGAGGAGGGATCCTTTTATAGGTGGATAATCACCCTCTCTTCCATTGTTACAAATTACAACATAAAAATCTTCAACCCTTCAGTGACCTAAGGGTAGATGTCACCATCAATTTTAGGCTAAGTCTTCTATTGATTATAAAATTGAAGACTTTTTGACTTTGAAAGTGTCATAGCCAAGTCTAAGTGGCATGTAGGTGGAGATCCCACTTACACATGGCGGAATTCTCCTCTTCCATGTAGCCATTCTAGAAGAATCTTTCCCAACTATACACCTACACACACTCCTCCACATGCCTTCCACACTCCCCCTTATGGTGAATACTATATTAATAATACAATTAGAATCCATGTGAGCATGAAGGCCCACTTTTATTTTCCACATCACTAGCCTATCTAACATACCAAAGTATTTATCAAGCATACTTGTGGCATTTACAATGTGTGCACCCTAAATCAAGTAAAACCATTATATTTGAAGATAGAATGCTGTTATCAAGGTAGCCGCCAAGCCACCATATCACCATGCCGTTATTCCATTGTGGGCGCCACAATCTTCTTGGACAAGCTTCCACCTTATCACCATTGAGAAACCATCAAAATATGCATAAAATTGAAAATGAAAGATATCAATTTTTCATGTCATATCTTTTCCCCCCCCAGTAGACCTCCATGCTTGTCGTGGGGGTCTGCTGGCCATGGTGCTCGAGGGTAAAATATCTTTAGCCGCCAGTACTCATTGGCACGTCCGGGAACCTCTTGGCCACTTGCATCCTCTAGAAGATAGGTATTATTTTTGAACTTTTGAAGGGGCCTTTCCAGCGTCGAAGAAGCTTCTTATCTAGCCGTTTCTCCACACGACCATCATACCTCATGACTAAGCTTCCTTGCTTGAGTTCTGGCTTCTTCTTCTTCTTCTTTCGTGAGAGTGTCATGCCTTGCCTTGCGCCGTTGTTGTGTAGCCTCCAAATTTTGAAGTGCCTGAAGTCGCCTCTCATCCAAGGTCTCCAGTTGTACTAGGCATTGGGCATGTGTTTCTTCTTCGTTATTCAAGCGTGCAAAAGATGTGCGAAGGCTTGTGATTTCCAATTCTATTGGCAAAATAGCCCCCATTCCATAAACTAACTGAAAAGGTGTGAAACCAAGAGAGAGTTTGTGAGTTGTCCTATAGGCCCATAGGACCTCTGGCAAATGCACATCCCACTTTCTCTTCATAGTATCCACTAGCTTAGACAAAGATCCACAAAGCAGTCCATTAGTTTTTTCTACTAAACCATTACATTGGGGATAATAGGGAGTTGACGTAGCATGCTTTATTTTTAATTTCTACACCAAATCTTCAATCAAGTCATTCCTGAAAGACCTCCCCCCATCCGTAAGGATTTCTAATGGACACCCAAATCGGGCACATATGTATTCCCTGAGAAAGGATGCCACAGCCACTGCTTTATTATTGACCATGGCCTTTTCTTCTGCCCACCTTGTTGCATAATTTGTGGCCACCAATATGTAATATTTCCCATGTGAGGAATGAGGAAGTGGGCCCACAAAATCTAATCCCCACCTTTCAAATGGACCATATGCTGGGATAGGGTTTAAGGGTCCGGGAACCAATTGCTTATGCCCATATGCCTGGCATACTTCACAGCTTCTGCAACACTCATAGACATCTTTGCTGAGTCGAGGCCAATAATAACCTATGTTAAGGATCCTCCGAGTTGTGTTGGCTGAGGCAAAGTGACTTGAACATTCATGGCATAATTCCATAATCCTTTTAGATTCTTCCAGGCTCACTACCCTCCTAAGAATCTTATCCTTACCTTGCTTGTAAAGAACATCCCCTAGAATTGTGTAAGGATGAGCTTTCCTGGTAAGCCTTTGCTTCTGTTGAGGATTCAATCCAGGAGGGAAGTATCCTGTATCTGTATCTAAATAGTGTTGAACATCTTGGAGCTCAGGCCAACCTGTATCCATTAATGCAAGAGTAGCTACTTTAAAAGAAGCCAAGGTTTTAGTAGCCAATTCATCAGCCTTTTGATTATCCTTCCTGTTAACATGCACAAATTTACAAAACTCAAAAGCTTCTTTTAACTCCATTGCCCTTTTATACAATTCTTGGAGATTAGGACTCCTCATATCTCCTACTATCAACCTTTAATGGGCTCATCATGGGCCACCATCCTCTTGAGCATCCACTTTCTATGGGCTAAACTCGACATATTTTTTGGGATCTCTTAAACTCTCGATAGAGTTGGCCAAGAATATAGCTTTTCTTCATGTCAGGTTGGTTCTTCCACTTCATGAGGATATCATGGTTAAACTGCATTGATAAGAGTTGAGATATCAAGATAATAACACCTGCATCATCCTATATTATGGATCCATCATTGTAGCATCGATAAGATTACCCAGAAGGTGCTCTAGGTCAAGGAGTGTATGAATATGGAGAGTGAGAAGTAATAGGTGTGAAATGCCTAGAGTGGGACCTAGAATGGCCTCAACCGCTGCAGTGCTAGCTCTCTTATGCGATGACATGGTGGAGTATGGGCATTGTTCCCATCACTACCATAACAACCACCCCAACCACAACCACTACCGCCCCACCACCATCCATTGACACTAGTACTATTGCTATACACCTTGCCTATCATTCTAGAGAGACGTATAGTGTGTAAACTCCATCTGTCATTGGCATGGCTATCTATGGTGTGAGATAATGGGATCGATGGGCCAAGCTCTAGTCTCCTCCTCCTTAGGGAAGGAGAGAATTGTGAAGAAGTTTTAAATATCATCCTACGTGTAATCTTGTGTATTACTAGACCGTGGTTTAGGAGGTGAGTCCATAGATCTAGAGAACAAATACATATATATATATTATATCCAAATCACACATAGAACAAGGCCTCAAGGATAGACTTAATTGTGGACTCTTTACATAGAATCCATACATAAGAGCTTCATGTAGAGGTCTATGCATGTATTTATAAAGGTCTTTAATAAAACAAACTACACAATAGAGGCTATGCATAAGACTATGCCATAGACTCTATGCATGAGAGTCTAAGCATGGAGCTTGTGCACAAGACCGGCTATGCAATAAGCTCTATGCATAAAGTCTATGCACAAGATTGACTATGCAATAAACTTTGTGCATAGAGTCTATGCACAAGCACAAGACCAACTATGCAATTAACTCTATGCATAGAGTCTTATACATAATACTCTATGCATAGATTGACTATGCAATAAACTCTATGCATAAAGTCTTATGCATAATACTATGGATAGACTCTTTACGCAAGACTATGCAATAGATTTTATGCATAATACTATGGATAGACTCTTTACGCAAGACTATGCAATAGATTTTATGCAAAAGACTCTTATGCAAAGGACTCTATGCATGCTTCTCTATATATGCTTAAATAGAGCCCTATGTATGTATAAGAGTTTTCCAACACCCATAGGGTGAAACAACAAAGAATATGGTGGAGGAGGTCTCTTATCCAAAATGAAGAGAGCTTAAGGAAGATCCTAAAGACATGGAAATACAAATTACATAGGAGGATACATAATCAATACATGCATACAAATAACCAAGGCAATGCACACAACAAAAATCTTAAAAGCCTAGAAAGAAGAGAACTCGTCAATCTCTACAACAGAAACCCAAAAGAGCTTGACACAAACTTCTTCTTGCTCATCAATTATGGGTTCCCAAGAAATTATTGCAAGCACAAGGATTCTATGAAGGTAATGAAAATATGTGGATTCCAAAGAGATCCAAAAGATCCCCTTTACTTGCACAAAAAGGAAGAAACCTCATCAATGAAGGTAATGAAAATATGTGGATTCTAGAGAGATCCAAAAGATCCCCTTTACTTGCACAAAGGAAGAAACCTCACATCAATGATGAAACAAACCCCCTCATCATGTGGTCCATAAAAAATGGGTGCCTACATGGATACTTATTGCTCAAGGGTATTATGATGGTAATTCCACCTTGCAAAATGAAGAAGACACAGTTCTTCCTCATAACTTATTCTTTTAAGTAAATCATGGAAAGGTATAATTTGACCCAACACATTATGATACATTACATAAACATAACAAGATTTTATATGCATTTGACTCACTTTTATTTCAATAACAAGTACCTAAAAGATAAGAAGGATTCTTTTAATGTCAAGACATCAATGATGCTATTATATAAATTATTATAGCTGCACATTCTAGAGCACAAAAGGAAGCTAGACTCGTAAGTAAAAAGTAAATTCTCTTGGGAGAGAGTGGAGAAGAATATAGTACACATTGTATACATAATTATGCAATAGGATAAATGTCTTTTTTATATCCCATGTTCAAGCAGGTGGAGAAGGAGTTTTACATAAGAAGTGAACCATTCTAGCATAGTTGTGCCTCAAGATGATAATATTTTTCAAACATAAATATCTCAAGTTATTCAAGGCCGTAAAAACTCAGTCCAGTTTTTCACACCAGAGGAAACCCTTTCTAAATCATCATATAGGCCTACATATCATTTGAATTCTTGATTACACTACTAGATAATAATATTTAACAAGCCTTATACTTGCTACTAACTTGAAATAACCAATGTAAAACCTACTTGTGATTGTCAAAAAAAAGAAACAAGAGGGAGATTAAAAAAAGGGATAATCACTTACATAAATCCCCACCCTGCTTACTAACTTTATCTTTTACTAATCAGCATTCCCGGAGGAACAATGACCATTAAAAATTCATGCCAACTAGCTTCTCAATTCTCCCCATAACACAACATTTTGGGATTAACAAGATTTTCCACTATAATTGTACATAAAATAGCAAAGATGGAGAAACCAAAAGCATGTGAAGCAATGGTGTCCAAATATACAACTTGTGTAGGTGAATGGTTCGAAGGAATACTTATGGACATCCTTCTCTCTAAGTATGTGTGGAAACAACCTAGAATGAAGTCCTTGTGAGCATACATCACTCATATAATATGTGATTAAGTATTCTACAAGCAATAAGCCACTTATGAGCCTTGGGGGTGCATACTCGGCCATAGTAGAGGCATGTGTGAACACTTATGGCTATGTATATAAGTCACTTTCTCTCATAATACAACATACTCTCCCATTGTAATTGAATCGTGCTCTTATGCTAATCCTCTCTCTAGTCTTTTTCTCTAATACATGCTAGTGAGCTTGTATGAGTGTTGTGAGGTGAGTAGAGGAACGAGGATCTGTAATCTAGCATGATAGTGTGACAACACTTGGGGGACATAATGACATCAGCTACTCACCAAGAAGGTGTGGAGCTTGGAGATCTTGAGGGTTATAAGCTTGGCCCTACTAGAAACTAACACTATAACAGAATGATAGTCTAGCAACAATTTTATAACTATAAGGTTACGAGGATGTCAAGCCTATTTCCCTACTAGAAATATTATTATTTTTGCTACAATGGGATCACTGCTCAGCAAATAAAAATAGCAGCGAAAAACACTGCTGTGAGAAGCACAAATTATAAACCAACAAAAAAAAGATGGGGCGGCAGACTGGGGAGTTATCATACAGAACTCCCTAGTCTCCCTCAACTTTTTTTTAAAAATGTCTATCCCAGCTTCATGAAGCTACCTACATGCCTAGGTAGCATCCGTGCATTGGGTACTCCTGGTTCATGTCAATAACTACAGTGCGTGTTCGTAGTTACCAGCATGCATTGGGTGCTCGCAGTGCATGTCAATAGCTACCGGTGTCTGTCCGTAGTTACTGGCATACATTAGAGGCTACTGGCATGCCACCTAGGTAGCACCCGACATGCATTGGGTACTCTTGGTACATGCTAGTAGGTCCCGGTGCATGTCTATAGTTATCAGCATGTATTGGAAGCTACTAGCATGCCTAGGTAACACCCATCATGCATTCAGTGCTCCCGGTGTATGCCCGTATAGCTACCAGCATACTTACGTAGCACTGACATGCATTGTGAGCTCCCGGTGCATGTTGATACTTGCCAGCATTGCCAAGGTAGCACCCAACATGCATTGGGTTCTCCCGATGCATGTCAGTAGCTCCTAGTGCATGTCAATAGTTATCAGTATGCATTGGAAGCTCCTAGTATGCCTAGGTAGCACCCTGGGTGCTCTCGATGCATGTCGGTAGTTATCGGCATGCTTATGTAGCACACGTCATGCATTGGGTCCTCCCTCTACATGATGTCGATAGTTACTGGTATGCGTTAGAAGCTATTGGCATTGCCTACATAGCACCGGACATGCATTGCATGCTCCGATGCATGCCGGTAGCTCCCAGTGAATGTCGGTAGTTATCGGCATGCATTGAAAACTATCGGCATGCATTGGGAACTCTCGGTGCATGCCGGTAGCTACCGGCATGCTTAGGTAATACCCAACATGCATTGGGAGCTCCCGGTGCATATCGGCATCCTAGGTAGCTATCGACATGCATTGGGTGCTCCCGGTGCCTGTCGGTAGCTAGCAACATACTTAGGGAGTACCCGGCATGCATACGGAGCTCGCGGTACATGTCAATAGTTATCGACATGCATAGGGAGCTTGCAGTACATGTCAATAGTTACCGACATGCATTAGAAGCTATCGGCATGCCTTGGTAGCACCATACATACATTGGGTGCACCTAATGCATGTCGGTAGCTCCCAATACATGTTGGTAGTTATCGGCATGCCTAAGTAGCATGCGACATGCATTGGGAGCTCGCAATGCATGCCAGCAGCTCTTCTCCCAGTGCATGTCGCGACAGGTATCAGCATGCTTTGGGTGCTCCGGTGTAGGCTATTAGCTACCGGTATACTTAGGTAGCACTCAGCATGCATTCGGCATATGTCGAGAGTTACTAGCATGCATCGAAAGCTATTGGCATACCTAGGTAGCACCCAACATGTGTTTAAATATACAAGTGACTAGGGTGTGTGCGGGAACAAGCCCTTAGCAAGAGGCTATAAAAGAGAATCTGTAAATGAGAGAGAAGTTGTGAAAAGGTGAGAGGTATCTACTGGGAGAGAATAAAGAGTAGCATGAGAAGATTTAGGATGTGTGGAGATATTCTAGGAAGAGGTGGAGAGAATCAAGCAAAAGAGGTGGAGTGAATCAAGGAGAGATCAGTGGGATTAGATGCTTAGATGTAGACTCTATAAATTGAGGCATTGGCCTAATGAGAATTTACTGGTTTTTGATTATCCATGCCTACATTAAGCTATCACTAATCACATCTTAATCATTGTCTAATATCCTTGCTAATGATGTTGATTCTTGCATTCGATCCACCATAGCTCATCACATTGTTGCAAATTTAACAACATGCATTGGGTGTTCCAAGTGCATGCAAGAAGCTACCGACATACTTTGGTAGTACTACCCGGCATGCATTGGGAGCTCTTGGTACATGTCGGTAGTTATCGACATGCATTAGAAGCTACCGACATGCCTAGGTAGTAGCACCAGACATACATTGGGTGCTCCTGGTGCATGTCGATAGTTATCGGCTTGAATTAGAAGCTACTAGCATGCCTAGGTAGCACCTGGGTGCTCCTGCTACATGCTCATAGCTACTGGCATACTTAGGTAGCACCCATATGCGTTGGGTGCTCCTGCTACATGCATTAGGAATCCTCATTTCATGATGTCGATAGTTACCGGCATGCATTAGAAGCTACTAGCATGCCTAGGTAGCACATCGCATGCATTGGAAGCTATCGGCATGCCTAGGTAGCACCCGGCATGCATTGCATGCTCCCAGTGCATGTCGATAGATTCCAACATATTTAGGAAGTACCCGGCATGGATTGGGAGCTCCTGGTGCATGTCAAGAGTTATCGGCATGCCTAGGTAGCACTCATCAGCATGCATTAGGTGCTCTTGGTGCCTACTATCGGTAGCTACCGACATACTTAGGTAGTACTCAGCATTCATTGGGAGCTCGTAGTGCATGTCAACAATTATCAGCATGCATTAGAAGCTACTGGATTGCCTAGGTAGTACTCGACATACATTGGTTGTGTAGATGACTCTGTCAGTACTCGCTAGGGAACTCGATGACTACCAACATAAACACTAGGGTTGGGGAAAAGGGAGTGTGGATCCTTTCAGGCAAGTATACCCGCCAAGGATGAGTCGACCTCTACACTGTTTACCATGCTCTCTGACCACCACCAAGAGGGTTGGATTGGCCTTATGTATTATTACCAAAGGTGGGATTACCAAGGTTATCTAGCATAGGAAGAGGATAACTAGGTGGTACATAGTTGAACATATTTTGACTATGGCCACGCATTGAGAGAGGACACTTAGATGGGCTGATTGGACTACCATGGGAGCGTGTAATGGTCATGCAGAGAGGACGCTATAGAGAGAGAAGGGTGAGCTAGCAAGACTCCATGTTTTGAGATTCCCACAAGGCATGCCAAATTTTAGTGTACCTATAGTAGCAAGGCTAGTTTCCCAGAACACTACATGGTGGCTCTTCTCTAGATAGTATGTCCAGAGTTGATGCTCAACAGCACAACACAGAAGACACTATGGAGCAAAAAACAACACAAGAAGAGACAAGAATGTAAAAGGAATGAAAACACTTGCACTACTCAAAGAAAACTAATACATGTCCTTCACTATATTGTGCACACCTAGCAGAGGTCACAATGAAGAGGACGACATAGTCCAAGATGATGGCAAATGACTGTAGAACACAGGGTACAAGTGGTATGAATGATGATCATGAAGTATGTCCTTCAGGATGATGGTGAGGGATGAAGGATAAAGGATTTCCTTTAAGAAATGGTTGAGGGGGAAGAAGATTGTCCTCTAAGAAGAATGTCCTCTAAGAAGATGAGTGAGAGATGAAGAATGAAAGATGTCAGATGTCCTTTAGGATGAGTCGAGGGACCATATATCCATGAAGTCGATTCAGTGGCATCCTCTTTCTCTAGAAGATGCCCTCGGAGTGGTACCTTTGTATCATCTCCTATCTTTGTGGGAGATGCCTGTTGGGGAGTGAGTGCGGTGCCTTCAATGCCGGTAGGGTTGCTTCTGGATGGTTCCTCTAGGTTGACCCATTGTGGCAGTGATACAGTGTTACAGTGTGACACTATTTATGATGTTACAATTGACGCATTGTGGTAGTGTTATAGTGTTAGGGTGTGACATTGTTATGGTGTTATGATGTGATACTGTTGTGGTGTGACTTTGTTTACAGTGTGGGCACCCTTGTTGGTGGCTACAAAAATAGAGAAGAGGACAAGCATAATGAATAGTACTTTTTAGTAGGACAGGTCAATCCTCAGTGAGAGGGGCTGATGCCAAGGAGAAGAGGACATCCTTCACAACGAAGGAGAAGAGGACAAGGATGATGATTGAATAGTAGTTTTCAACAGATATTGTATAGGCCTTTTGTACTCCATTTTAAAGGATGGGGATGGGGATGATAAAAGTAATTTTCAATAGACAGTATGTATGTTTTTTGTAGACCTTTTGAGACACGTATGTCATTTTTATGATAATAAAGAGTACTTTTCAATCGACACTATATATGTCTTTTGTATACCTTTTGAGATGCATAATATAGTAAATCTTTTGTAGACTTTTGATGTAATTTTTACGATGATAAAGTAATTTTTACTCTTTTGATATCCACATGTCATTTTTGTGCTACCTTATTGTATCCTAACAAATATAAAAAATGTTATGTTAGTTGTTTCACATCTGATAAAGTCCATCAAAGACATGAAAACCAAAATGTAAGCAAAGGAGGAGCTGCATCAAAGGACATTACTATGACTTGAGGATATGACACAATAAGCACAAGAAGCAGATACAAGGTATGGCCAACTCATGCAAGCAAGGAAAGCACTAGAAGTGGCTAGTATGTCTTTGCTCACATATAAGGAGAAAATTAGGGGCTATTTTTATCCCAAAGGCTATTTTAAAGGGATCTTTGATATTGTCGAGCTATTTTACTAGAAACCTTTTTTGGAAAAATTTCCCAAAATTTTCTAGTTTTTAGTAGTAAATTTTCCAAAAGTACATTGCGTACTACCATATAAGAGAAAAATTCAAAGATTTGCCCAAGTTTCTAAAGTTTTATATTCATATATAAAAACATTTACCAACCCATCTATACTTATACTATTTTACCAGAGTCCCATTTTTTACCTTGCTCACAAAACAAGGATGGACATGTTGCCAAATTAGAGTAGTGGTTGAAACATCGACAAGCTGAAGAAGTGATAAGAAGAGGAGCCCAATGATAAGGTGAAGTAGTTGGTGGAGCACACATCACAATTGGCTTGGTTTTTTAACTGGTAATTCCAAGGGCGCCTCCTCATACTCTCAACCTTTTCTTTTCAACACTAAACCTCTCATTTCTCTAATATGACATAGATTTTAGCAAAGACCTAACTAGAGGAGACATTGCACTAATACAATAAATTTTAGATAGGGATGTCGACATGGCTATTTTCCATAATGATATTTATATCACTCATTATATTATTATGTCATTGTCATATATACATATGCATTGTATCCCATAGTGCTAAACTTTAGGTCATGGTGCATAGATTTAATGAAATCCACCATTTTAGATGAGCGAGAGAAAATGCTATAATTATTTATGCACCCTAACCTTCCATTAGCCACAGACCATTTTGAAACCCCCACTAACTCTTCTGCTCGGTTTCAAACTCAAGGAGGGTGGCTAGAAGCCTATAATACCCACAAATATTTAAGCTTACATGAAAGCACCCTCTATCACCCATATGGGATACCAAAACACTACCTAAAAATATATAAACATCTAGAGTAGAGCTTAGTACCCATGTTTTAATGGTTTTTTCCATTGAACATATTGAGTACCACACTACAATAACACAAGAAAATCATATATGATCTAGATATGTTCATATAAAACTAAGCCCCCACCACCCCCATCATTTGAGAAGTATACAAAGGGAGAGACTGCATATAATTATAGATATCGCCTTTATATACCTCTCACTTCAGAACTCCCCCTTCTCACGAGCTTGTGGTTGATATTAGTAACACCAAGACCCACACCACTTATATATCTTCTTCTTCTCTAGATTTTGGCTTTCCTACTAACACTCACCCTCAAAGGAGTCACCTACACCCAAAGACTATTGTGAAAAGTAGTAACACCATAAACTTCTAATTTACATGATTATTATACTAATTAATATGTTTTGGGGTGTTTGAATGCAATAGAATATGAAGATATTTATGATTGGGATTAGGATTATGAATGTGACCCAAGATCTTTCTCAAGGAGTTAATGTAGGTGACACCCTTTAACCCCAAAAACAAGGCCATTCCCCACCAAAGCCTATAACATAGCTCCCCAATAAATATCCTTCCATATATACCATATCTAATAAGGGAACCTATGCCAGGGTGGAAAGAGCTCGTGCCAATGGGCAAGAGAAGGAACTCTGTAAGAGAAATGTGGGCTATAAAGGTGAAAAGCTCACAAATTCTCAATTAGAGGATTTGTGATATTTGACACGTCACATAGATGATTACATACATTTACAAAATTCCATGCAAACATGAGGTTCCTATTTAAAGATAGAGATAGATGAGGTCAAACCAAAGATCGAATATTTTGGCATACATCCTAAATCGCACAAGGAGTTTCTTACAATATAGGAGTATGGACACAATTATATATGGTTTTTCCAATGTAATGTTAGGGTGGACCATCTCATGTTAATCAAAAGGAGGTTTATACAAATGAAATTTAAAGCTAAGTAAAGGAAAGAATCTCATGCATTACTATAACTTTCCATTATTATCCGCAAAAAATAGCTTTCTGGTATCAGAGCGTCGGCCTTTTGATCCTCTTGTCATTAATCCTTACTGCTTTCCTTATGCAGCGCCCCCTGGCCGTGCTTAGCAACTTAAAAGTGATGGAATAGGCTTCAAGAAAAGTAGCACCTTAGATTGTGAGAGGAAGATACTCTATTACTCCAATATAGATGGGCGAATGATGATCAATACCAGAGACTATAATAAGAATGATTAAAGAGAGATTAACAAGATCTGATAATCAAGGAAAGGAATAAGGATTAATGATAAGAGGATCAAAAGGCCCTATTTTTCAAAAACCCTAATCCACTTTATTTCTTTATTTTCTTTCTTGATCTTCTTGATCTCTATTTCTTGAAATTTTCTTGATTCTTGAAATTAGGGTTTACAAAAATTTTAGTACCAATTTCGAGTGATTTCTTGAATTATCTTTCTTAGGGAGTATACTTTTTCAAAGTTTCATCCTTAGAGTCCTTATTTCTTTCAAGATTTAAACCCGATATTGGAAAATGTTTTAGTTCTTGAAGGAATACTATAAGAAGAAGGTTGTTGTGTAAAATCTTGGTGTAGTTTCAAGAAAGTATGCAGAATACAATTTCAAGTGTAGATTTAAAGATTTAAGTGTAGAGTTAAAGTACAATAAATATGTGTTTCAAGATCAATGGAGAATTAAAAATTACAGTGTACAATATTGTTCTGTTGTAGATCTACAGTATAGAATAGAGCAATTTACAAATTATGCAAAGTTTATTGGAGAAGAAATCAAATTTTCATGTAAACAACAACAATAAGTGATTCTTGATCAAAACCTTTCTAATCTTTTCAATTTCTTGCAAAGAAATTGGATAAAGATTAGAAATCTATTGCATTAGTACTAATGTACATAGACTAGGGTAAATCTTTATGTACTACATAGTGATGTGGACATTGATGACCCCTTAGGTGATAGCGTCTACACTTATACTAGTGGCATGATTGGTAAGATCATTGTTAATATGCCGCTAGTGTGGATGACAGGCTACGTGACAACCACTTTGGAGTACTAGAGTTATGGCATAGTTATAGTGCCAGCACAGCTGATATAGCTGGATTCACACTATGGACCGACCATTATATGTTATTGTAGGAGAGTAATTTCCCTTTATGTATGCACTCTTATCTTTTAGTTATATGGTTTTAGAGAATAGAAGAAGATAGAAAAAAATTCAGCCATCCATCTCTCTTGTGTCTTGGACTCTCTTGTATGTGTGTGTTTCCTTGTAAAAAGGAACTCAATATCTCTATCTCCCGAGCACTCTCTTTATGGTATCAGAGCTCTAGTTTGTGTGAGAGCTAAGGAGGCAAGATCATGCAAGCAAGGAAACAGTACACGGGTAAGAGCATCATCATCTCTTGCCATTCTTGTTTAGGTACAACACCCCTCTTGGTAGCTTTGAGAGCTACACATCTCTGATTAAGGAGCCGTCTTCACAAGCTTGGAGGTGCCTACATGGTACTTAGTACTTTGTACTCCAGTTTTGTGGCCAAACTCATGCTTTGGCTGTGTTTTGGTTTATGTTCAGTCAATGCACCGTTTCAAGAACTTCTGGTAAAGAATTATCCCTAGTCAAAATCTTGTTATTGGAGTGCAATCGTGCATTTTGGGAGTGCGACAATGTTTACACATGTATTGCTAATATTCGATGTATGTACATATACTCTAGTCAGATATGGTGACATCTCTCTTTACTTCAATATGACATAAATCTAGCTATTGATATAGGCCATGGGGAATTGACCCTAATCAAGCAAAATACAGAAAGAGACGTTGATCCCACCATAATCATGGGAGTTTTGTGGGGTGATGTATTGACTAACCCTCAGGATATCTTTTTGGTCTCAATATTGAGGGGGAGGATGCAAGGTGTCTAACTCCCCAAATGAGGTGCCACCAAAGAATTGGCTAAGAGTGTTTTTAGAGCTCCCCGAGAAAGATAAGAAGGTGATGTTGTGAATGGCAAAGCAGGAGCACTACCTACCCTTGTATACATTATATAAATAGGTTTACCAAACTACACCCCGAGGGTAGAGGAGGCAAATTGAAGCTTGCATCGTATTGAAGGTGCAATTGAATACCACACCATGATGCATCCATCAAATAGCATGCCCCCTGATGCACAAGAACGTAGCTTCAAGATAAACTTTGCGTCACTAGAGAAGCTCTAGAAAAAGCAATGGTATGTATATTTGTTTTTTGTATATGAAGAAAGTCCATGCCATATTAATTTCCTCTTTGTCTATGTTTATAGGCCGATTTAGACCACAATAATGAAGCTATGGAGAAAGTAGGTGCTAGCACATCTTTCATGATGGGTGTGAAGTTAGAGAACTCTAGCACGATGTTCATTCCACAACCACCAAAGATTCTTCTACATGAGGATAGTATGCTGATTGTGACGAAAAGTTTCCCAGGGTGTGGCCTCCGGTTTAGAGTGGACCAGTCTATTGTTGGTCTGTTTATATTATCTTGCAAGCATGCATACCATTCGTTTTGCTACTCTTATGTATGTGTCAACTGCAAGTGCATTGCAGCTAGTTGTAGACAAGCCATACCCGAAGAAGCCAAAAAAATGGTGGTAAGGAAACCACTTGGTCATGCTATGTTTGAAAACAAAGGTAGCAACCTATACTCTTTAACTGGTTTTATTTGATTAGCATAGCTGGGCATTTGTTAATACCACCTTTAAGCACTTGTTGAGATATGCCAGCTCGTTTGAAACTGGTTGAGACCCATTTGCAGTGCTTCCAAGCTATTACAGTGGGTGTCAATCTAGTGATTGAAAACCTATTGTTATGCTCCAAACATATGAACTGGTTGTTAGTGGAATAAAACCAATAGTCTAAAACCCTTTCAATGTTCCGTTCTCTTATAAACTTGTCTTCAATCAGTTGCCATTTGTCATACTCTCAATCTATAAACTAGCTGTCAACAAGTTGGTAGCCAATTGTGTTGCCATTTGTCATGCTATCAATTTATAAACTAGTTGTCAGCTAATGGTGTTTATAAACCCTTTCAACCCATAAATTGGTTTCAAAGGGGTTGAAAAAAAAGGCTTAAAAACCATTATGGTTTCCCAATTTATAATCTGGTTTTAAATTAGTTTTTAAGTTAACTATCGATGTTTATATAACTAGTTGTCAACTTATAAACTAGTTTTAACCATTGGGTTGTAGACCCTCACAACCTATTATATAATGGTTATCAACCGGTTGGAAACCTGTGTGGTAAAAGAACCTTTAGGGGTGCCCTAACTTATGAACTCAGAATCCAACCGTTGGACAAACCGTCAATCGGTTTGCAAATCACATGCTTTGCTCCCAACATGAAAATTCATAGATGAATTACCATGTGTTAAAGCAATTTGTGTATGTCTTCTTCTAATAATTTTAAAGATGTGCTCCTACTAATGAATTTCAAAATGTGCGGGTTACACATCAGCACCATCTTTTAGTAGGCAAGGAGGGGCAAAAGTAAGACATGAATATTTTGATTTGAGTGAAGTTGTGGAGCATAGTCTTCTCCTTCCTGCAGCAGAGGAAACCCCAAAGCAAATGTCTTATGTGGGAAGAATGCCTAGTGAGTGTTTTTCAATCTCCATCATCATGCTTTCACATGATGAGACCACACTATTGATTCATTAAGTGTTATCATTGTTGGCTTGGAAGAAGGGGAGGGCGATGTCAACAAGGAATCAAAGAGCACCACTCTGAGAACTAAGTTGAGTGCAAGAGATCTGTCACTCGTGAGGTATGATGAAAGAAGCTCCCCAAGTGGGCACAATCACACTGCCAGTGCAAAACGAGAGCAAGCATGTACTAATTGTGTGACTAGTTATAGGACACCAAAGAAGAAGGGTTTTGATGATCAGGGTGTGCTAAATGATCAATTGTCACCCGTGAGGCAAGAACAAAGCTCTCCAAATGGGCAAGCTTGTACTAACCATGTGACGCATTCTAGGACACCAAAAAGGAAGAGTTCTGATGATCAAGGTGAGCATTATTTATGAGTCATTTAAAAAGATATAACCACTATCCCTAGTGCTGCCCACTTATATTTTCTTGTTCTTGTGGTTGAATAAGCTTTTTTGGATGTGAGCTTGCACCAACTAGTGAAGAGGAAGAAGAAGAAGAAGAGAAAGATTGATGTTGTGTCGCCCTCAAGGGGTGTGCAGTCCAAAGAAGATGTTTTGCTGCCCGAGAAATTGGCAACAACTGCAGCATCTGGGTTTGTAGGGGGTGAGAACAGAGAATTCAGATTTAGAGATGAGAAAGCATCATGTGAGAATGATAACGAGGTTATTACTGGGCAAAAGAAGCCATCAATTTAGTTGGTTGAACCTCAAAACCTAACTTGGTTGCAAGTTATGTTTGTAGCAAAATGGTGCTTGCTGCAGGATGTCACAAGCTGTATATCACTTTGTACTGACCCCATTAGCAAAAATACCAAGAAAGGTTGTCAATGCCTCATGACATGGGGCCAACAAGATGCCAATGAACCTCCTATTGATTGGTGTGACCTCGTGAGCAACAAGATGGGGCCAACAAGATGCCAATGAACCTCCTATTGATTGGTGTGACCTCGTGAGCAAAACTATTGCAAGGGGTCAATACCAAGAAAAATGGTCCTAAAGGATGCCAATGAGACTCTTGTCTCTTGGTACAAAGGAAAACCTCATGCCTCATGACATGGGGCCAACAAGATGCCAATGAACCTCCTATTGATTGGTGTGACCTCGTGAGCAAAACTATTGCAAGGGGTCAATACCAAGAAAAATGGGTCCTAAAGGATGCCAATGAGACTCTTGTCTCTTGCCATACAAAGGAAAACCTCATTTGTCACCCCCTGGGGAGTGTATGCCTACTATAGGGTAATGCCATTTGGTTTGACCAATGCACTAGCAACTTTCCAATGATTCATGAGTCAGGTATTTGCACCCTACTTTGGAAAGTTTATAAGAGTCTTCTTGCATGATTTTTGCATTTATTCAAGCCGCATGGATCATTTGGAAAATTTGAGGTTGTCTTTGCAAAGTATTGATGATGCAAAAGGGTGTCTTAATCCTGGAAAATGTTGCTTAGCTTGTAAAAAGGTGGTTCTCTTAGGACATGTCATCTCAAAAGGAAGGCATAGAAATGGATCTTGAGAAGGTACAAGCAATATTTGCTCTCCCACCACCAACCAATGTAAGGGAGGTAAGAAGGATTTTGGGTAAGACAAAGTACTACTAGTGCTTTGTTGACATGTTCTCAGAGAAGATGTATCCCATAAACCTGTTTTGACAAAGAAAAATGTTTCCTTCCAATGGGGGCTAGAACAAACTCAGTCTTTTTGTTTGCTTAAGGAATGCATGAGCCAGAGTCCAATTGTGTAGCCTCCTAGGTGGGGGAAGGACTTTTATGTGAATCCAAGTGTCTCATCACATTTAGTGGGAGCTATACTCTTACAAAAGGGGAAGCAAGGACACATGCAACCGGTGTATTATGCAAGCCGACAACTCACTGATGCTAAGGAGAGGTATGGTGAAATGGAAAAACAAGGGTTGTTTCTTGTTTTTGCAGTAAAGAATTTTAGATCATACTTACTACCTCTCCCTTTCTTCTTTCTTACATCTTAGCCTTATTTACAATTCTTGGTTCGCAAACCCAACCCTGTAGGGAAGTTTGCCAAGTGGCTTTGTGAGCTTCAAGAATTCTTTTTTAGTTTTATTATAGAAAGAACCACTAGGGCCTCTCTTACAGATTTGCTTATAGGTAAGGAAGAGGAAGAAGGAATAAGGACAAAAGAAGAGGTATGTGAAGATTTGTAGATACCACCAACTACTTTCACTATGCATTTTGATGGAGTCTTTAGTCCCTCTAGGCAATGTGGGGATGGGGGGATAATTTTATTTGACCCATAAGGAAAGGAGGTATGGGCAAAAGGTAGGAATTTCTAGAAGCTATGTCAAATAATGTGGCTGAGTATAATGCATTAATTTATGGATTGGAAGATTGCTTGAAGGAGGGTGTGAAGGAAGTAGAGGTTAAAGGGGACTCCCAATTGGTCATTAGGCAAATGAAAGGAGAATACAAAGCAAGGAGTCCTAATTTGCAAGAATTGTACAAAAGGGCAATGGAGTTAAAAGAAGTTTTTGAGTTTTGCAAATTTGTGCATGTTAACAGGAAAGATAATCAGAAGGCCGATGAGTTGGCTAACTACTAAAACTTTAGCTTCTTTAAAGGTGGCTATTCTTGCATTTATTGTTGATACAGGTTGGCCAGAACTCCAAGATGTTCAACATTACTTGGATAAATGCCACTCTCCTCCTGGATTAAACCCTCAGTAGAAGCAAAGGCTTATGAGGAAAGCTCGTCCTTACACGATTCTAGGTGACATTCTCTACAGGCAAGGTAAGGATAAGATTCTTAGAAAAGGATAGTGAGCTTGAAAGAATCTAAAAGGATTATGGAATTATGTCATGAATGTTTAGGTGACTTTGCCTCAGCTAGCACAACTCGCAGGATCCTCAACACTGGGTATTACTAGCCTTGACTCAGCAAAGATGTCTATGAGTGGTGTCAAAGATGTGAAGTGTGCCAAGCATATGGTCACAAACAATTATCGTGGAATCCCATTCTAGCATATGGTCTATTTGAAAGGTGGGGATTAGATTTTGTGGGTCCACTTCCTCGCTCCTCACATGGAAAGTATTACATATTGGCGGCCATAGATTATGCAACGATATGGGCAGAAGCAAAGGCCACAATCAATAATAAAGTAGGGACTGTGCCATTATTTCTTAGGGATAACAAATGTGCTCGATTTGGGTGTCTATTAGAGATTCTTACAGATGGAGGGAGATCTTTTAGGAATGAATTGATTGAATCTTTGATGCAAAAATTAAGAATAAATCATGCTATGTTGACTCCTTATTATCCTCAATGCAATGGTTTAGTGGAAAAGACTAATGGTTTGCTTTGTGGATCTTTGTCTAAGCTAGTAGATACTATGAAGTAAAAGTGGGATGTGCATTTCCCAGAGGTCCTATGGGCTATAGGACCACTCACAAGATCTCCTTTGGTTTCACACCTTTTCAACTAGTTTATGGAGTGGAGGCTATTTTGCTAATAGAATTGGAAATCACAAGCCTCCGCACATCTTTTGCACGCTTGAACAATGAAGAAGAAACTCATGCCCAGTGCCTGATAAAACTTGAGACCTTGGATGAAAAGTGGCTTTTAGCACTTCAAAATTTAGAGGCAGCACAACAATGGCACAAGGCAAGGCATGACACTATAACAAAAAAGAAGAAGAAGCTAGAACTCAAGGAGGGAAGCTTGGTCATGCAGTTTGACGGCTGTGTGGAGAAGCAGTTAGATAAGAAGCTTCTTCGATGCTGGGAAGGCCACTTTAGAATAAAGCAGAAGTTCAAAAACAACACCTATCATTTGAAAGATGCAAATGGTCCTGGACGTGTCAATGAGTATCGACTAAAAATCTTTTATCCTAGGACACCATGGCCAGCAGACCCTCAAGACAAGCATGGGGATCTTCTCGGGGGGGGGGGGGGGATGTGACATGAAAAAATAATAGCTTTCATTTTCAACTTTGTATATAGTTTTGTGGCTTTGCAATGGTAATAAGGTGGAAGCTTGTCCAAGAAGATTATGGTAGGCCCGTAATAAAATGACATCATGCGGTGGCTTATAGGCTATCCCGACGATGTCTCTCATCAATATTTTGCATTTCCTAAAGTTTGTGTAATGTGTGGATGTGCCCATTATAAATACCAAGTATGTCCTATAAATGTTTTTGTATGGTTGTATAGGTGAGTGATGTGGAAAATAAAAGTGAGCCTAAATGTATGCATGGCTCACCTTTGTAATATTTAAATGCTGTTTGCCACAAGCTAGCATGTGGAGAAGTGTGTGTAGGTGCACAATTAGGGAAGATTCTTCTAGAAATCCTACATGGATGAGGAGCCTTTTGACATTTGTAAAGTGAAACTGCCACATAGGTGCCCACTTGGCTACAACCTTGTCTCATGCAAGTATCTTTAGTCAAAGATCTCCAAATTAAAAATTAGAAAAAAGACTTTGGCTAAAGAGACATTTCATGTGACCTCACAGCAGGTGTCGTAGGAGGTGGAAGGATTCTACAATTGTAACTCATAACAAGGTGAAAGGGGTCACTTTTCCATCTATAAAAGGAGCCCTCCTCTCCCTTTCAAATCAATGAGTGAAGCCTCTACAATTGAGCTTTTGAGCATTCTTGTGTCATTATCACTCTCCCAATTCTCTTAATCCTCTTCCCAAGATACTCTCTTTGCATATGTAGGCTGCTACTTAACATTATCTCCCAAGGCCTTATTCTAAGATTGGAACTCTTAATGATCCAAACTAAGGGAGATAAGGAGTTATTATCTTGGTGGGCTTATGACTTCTCAAGCTAGCCCTTGCCTTATTACTGCCCTCCTTTTTGGAGGTACGAATGGTTTTAGCGGTAATGAGCATGTGGAAAGAATTTGGGAACCATGGGTAGATTTGCATCCTCCATTGCGCAATGTTAACCCCCCTTACTCTCGAGTTTGTATCATGAATGAGATGAAAGGGAAGGACTTTGCTAAGTTGAAGTCTCAAATGCAAAGAGGAATGTAGTTTTGGTGGTTTTAATCCCTACTTTCTATTGGTAATTACTCTTTTATTGGGTGATATTTTCTAAAAAATTTTATATGGTTAGAAATCTCTTTCAATACTCTTTCCATATGTGAAATCCATTATTCCATCTCATGTTAAAATGATGATCAAAATCTCTCCCAAAATTGTTTTTTTTGGGACAGCTTTCTATGTCGTTAGAAAAAGGCCCATAACTCTCCACTCGGTTATCCATTTTCAAAAGTTTTTATATAGGTGCGAGAAGCTCTCTTTGAGCCCTACGCATCTATGTAGTCTAATTTGAGTGTAGCCATAAGGATTGAAAACAGAAATCATCTATGTTTTTGCATATTTAGTCATCCCTCTCCTTAATCACAATTATTTCCTCTTAATCATCTTGCCCATGTGAAACCCCATGTATTTAAATCATTTGTAACCTATTTGTACTACCATTTACTTCCCAATTTTGCATCCAAATCGCCCAATACATCCAAATGAGCCATATCAATACACCCCTTTCACCTCTATTCACATAGCCAAAAGATTTTCTTCCAACATAGACTTGCCCTTGCTTTTGGGGCTGATCGGTTAGCCCAAATTAATGCTTCCTCTGAGCCATTTCGATTTCCATCTATGGATTACAACCTCACTTTTGATGTCTATATCTTTGTTTTACTCTAGGGAGATACGAAGTGAGATTGTCTCTTTTCATTATTTAACACCTAAATCTCTTCTTCCTTCTTCAACACATGATCTTAAGAAATGACCAAAATAAACCCCCAATTTTGTGTCATAGTACCTCTTAAGGTTGCCATTGGGGAGACAGGTGAGGTGCCAGTATCTCCTGGGGGGCGAGAGGGTTAGTGGGAAAATCTATCTACAGAGGAGTGAAAGTAGAGAATATGCAATCGGCCTGAGATGTGTTAGTAGGTGCTGTATTAGGATAGGGGTTAAGGAGCTTACTAGCGACATTAGAATAGACGGGGTAAGTGGACATTGAAGATGAAGACAAAGATTCTTCCTAACCATGACATGTGCTAGGCTTGTGAGATTTCATAAACTCTTATAAGTCAGGGATTTCCTTGGGATTTATAGTAGGATATTCAATACGGGTGGCATCAAAATTGTATTGTACATTGGTTAACATCAACTTTAAGTGTTTGTAGATATTAGAGTATAGCTTTAGAATTCCAAAAGGATGATACAAGGTAGACTCACATAAGTTAAGATGTTAGTGAGTATTATAAACCTCGAGCCACCCTTGACTTATAATCCACTGATAGCTATGTGCTACCACCTCATAGTTGGCCCGTGTCTCGAGAATGTTGTCTGGAACAAACAACTCTAATTTTTTGACACTGTTGTCTAGAATTTCAGAATTTTGGAGTACCCGACACCAACTACATAGGTTTAAGACAATAGGATGTAATGGGTAAAAGAAGATATCTTGTGGATTAGTAAGGACTATGCCCCCCCGTAAAATTCCCATTATTATTGTAGAGTCAGCATCGCGTAATATTTTGCTTAATAAGGGTTAGTTCACCTAGGCCTAGGTCTTCAGATAGATTTATATCATACTGAAGTAAAGAGAGGGTTAGTTCACCTAGGCCTAGGTCTTCAAATAGATTTATATCATACTGAAGTAAAGAGATGGTTAGTGCAGACAAAAACAGAGTGAGAGTTTTAGGAGGGGCTCAAGGAGTTACTAGCAAACAAGTGACCCAACTCCAAGGCATGCTCAAGGAGTAGGCGTAGGTCATCTCTAGGCTATGGCTGCTGACTTTTATCTTGTATCACCAACTGGCATTCTAACTCTTGTAGTAGCTGAGAGTCGTTGTTGCTTTTAGGAGGTTTGATATGGCAGTTTCATGAACTATCCTTGCAGCATCCAATTCCTTGAATCTTTGGGTTGCTTCCTCTTGGGCATGCTTGGCTATTGCTTTACTTTCTTGAGCCTTAGTAATTCTATGCAGCCTTTCGGCAGCCAGTCTCTAATTGTCTTGTAGTTGTTGTGCAAGTTGTGCCATTGCTTCTTGGTGGGCCAATTCCATCCTTTGCATTTTGACTTGGCTTGCACTTATGGTGTCGTTAAGTGTTCTTATTTTTTTGCATGTGCTTTGTTCAATTGTTCTCTCTCTTGCTGTAAGTGAGTGGCTTTGTCCTCCGCTACTTTCAGATTGTAAGATAGCTATTGGATCCGTCATTGGAGCTCCTCTTCTTTGGCCCTAGAATTGTGCTAGAGCTCTTATACTTGGTGGGCATGAAGTGATGTGAGCTCATGGGTGTGGGTGACCTCCTTTTGAAGTTGCTCTTTAGCTTGTTCTAACTTTGCCTTGAGGTTTGTATTTTCCTTGATCCTTTGTACAATGGTTTGGCAAGGACCACATTATTTCTCTCCAGTGCTTTATATCTAGTCTCTTGCTCCTCTATGACCTTCAAGATTTTCATTTATGACATCCCTATGTGTGACCTCCTCTACCACCAAGTGGTCCGCACTTGTGTGTTCGATGCGTTAACCTGCTTCCAAAGGGCAACGTTACGATCATAGAGCATGTGTGTTGTGAGGAGGTGGCAATGCTAGATCTTTTGCTCCTACTCTCATGGTGCACTTGTAATTGCACTTCCTTCTAGTCCCGCATGTGGTAGGTTTAACAATTCATCCAGACCATCCATTGTTTCTTGCATGAATTGTTGATAGTCAATGTTTTGTAGGGAGGCCCACTGGGGTATTCTTTCCTCATCTTCCAAACGCCTTCTTTTGCTTGGGCTTGATGGTTCTGCACTTCATGGTCTTTTTCTAGTATCAGTATGGGCTGTTGGTTCATGCTCTTGAGTTGTTGCTGCCTCAATGCCTTGTGTTTCCTCAGTTTGTACTAGAATTGATGCTACTTGTTTGGGCTCCATCTCAACCGGTGTGTCTGTCAAATCTGAATCCTTAAGTGGAGACAGGTTGGTGAAAATTAAGTGTGCCGGGCTCATCAAGGGAGTAACTTGCTGTTGTTTCTCTTGAGGAGCTTGGATGATTGTGGCTTCTTGCTATGCCAATGCTTCCTAGTACTTTTTTATTTCCAGTGCCACCTCAGCCTCCAGTCGTTGTGTGATTCTGCAGTTATGTTTGGGATGATGCCTCTCATTTTCTTCTCTGTCTTCTTCTTTCTCCCTTTCCTCATCTCCTTCATAATGGCCTGGGTCTCCACTAGGACAACTTGACCCTCCTGCATTTATTTAGTTGTAAGTGGTGGTTCCTTTGGTAGCAGTGCCAGTTGTAGTTTCCCTGCTGGTTCGGGCTCTGGGAGAGGCCTTTTTTGCCAAATAAGTTGTTTTTGTTGTTTTAAGAGATGTTCTTGCGAGAGCATCTCTTGGGTCAATGGTCCATAATATTTTTTGAGTTTGCTTCCATTGACGTAACCCTCCATCTGTATGCCGTCAATTGTCTTAATTCTAACGGACCCCTGAGGTGTGATCTCAAACACCTAGAAGGTGGGTCCTAGGCCTCTGCATTTGAGTTTCTTTTTCCTAGTGCTTCCTACACCATACATGAGGACAAGGTTTCTCGTTTCCAGTTCTTTTTGTTTCAATTTTCTACCATGAGGCCAAGGGGTTAAATCACATGCATTAGCAATGCATTAAGAAAAATTTTAACCATAATTTTTTTAGATTAGCCATAATAAATAGAGATTAATCTCTACTTAAGTGAAGAAGCTTTTGGAAGGTGCATAGAGTCAAGTTGCCTTCTACACTTGTTCTTTTGAAACTATGAGACCACCACTTGCTTCACAACGGTTCAAAACCCCCGGGGATGAAAGGATTTACACAATGCTAGCTTTTGCAAATGTCCAATTTCTCCTTTCTCGCCGTAAAGTTTTTGGTGCCAGTTTCACTGCAATTTGCCAAGAGTCGCAAGCTCCATTGTAGCCATTGAAGACATCCACCTCTTCACCTATGAGTTGGGAAGAAGCGAGAAGAGGTAATGTGGACTTTGGTTGAGTGTGTGGAGTGGATTATACCCTCCACTAGTAAGTGGGTGTGGAGGTGATTTCACAACAATGTTGCCATGGCTAAATTAGCGAACGATGACTAATCCTACTTTGGAAGAAGGTGATTAGAAGTAGCTATTATAAAAAAAGAAGATAACCTAGCTCTTGATACCATGTTGGAATTAGGGTGGATGGAAATATACCATGATTATACTCATGATAATTGCATAAGACAAACTAGATAAGATGAAGATTAATGCTAATTACATAATTAACTAAATGGGAAGCATAATGACACAAGAAATGGGATAATGGAGGTTGTGTAATCTTGCATTAGATGCGAGCATCTTATATAGGCTGGAGTATAATGGATTAGGGTGTAATTAAACCCTAAGAAAAACCCTAATAATATCTTGAAGGGAGCACCCAAAATCCTAGATTGGTGTGCAAGAGAGATCTCTTCCTACTTGCTCTAGGTGCCTACCACATGCTGCACATAAGATTCTACTAGATACTCTAAACCATAGTCTACTAAGGTTAAGGTGCCTGTGGACCATATGCCCTTATCCCCAATGTCACATGGATAGGGGTCCTCACATTCTCCAAGCGAAACTTTTCGAGCGAGGAAAAAATCAAGCGACACATTTCAAGTGGTGCGTTACGGCAGCAGCATGATGATCAAGATTTTGATGATGATCCATTTGCAACAATATTTTAGTGAAGACCAAAGGTGTGCAACATAAATCCACCACAAAATGAAAAAAACACAAGCACAAGAAAAATGACAATAACACCGAAGGCTAGTGGATCGCAAGTGGAAACTTTCCAAAATACATTAACTCTAGTGGATTACAAAAAATATAATGTAGATGGGAAGGCATAGCCCCTTTAAATAACGTAGATGAAATGGCTATCTCAATAGAGCCCCGAAATGTGGCACATAAATACCAAGATGGATCGGGATAACAATATCAAACAATATCAAGGAGCAATGTTATGGTGTCTCCCACCTAGTGCTTGATACAACTCCACCTTAGTGAGCGCAGCTTGGTGCATGAACTCATGTGCTGTAGGCTCCAAGCCAAGCACTTGGATGTAAATCAAGTAAATATGCTTGCATGGGACATATGTCAGTTTTTTTCTTCTCTTTTTTCTGGAATCCTTCGCATGAGCACCTACTAGGGAACTCAACATTTGTCACTAAATAGTTCAATCCCAAGGCCCTTGACCCTTCTGTGTTGACATAAAACACATGAGACTCATTACAAAACTACAGGTGCTTCTCTAATGACCTGTGCATCCGTTGTTCTCCCTTTTTGAATATTGTCATGAAAGTCCTTGCTCAATTTGTTCCTCCACTTGACAATCTTTCCATCCCTAAATTTGGATCTAAATGATGAACTTTCCCGGTACTATTGGTGGTACCCTACAAAGGAGACGCACGGGGAGTAATACCCTACAACACAAATCCATTCAAAGTGAGCATTTCTATCTCTTGGGGTTGAAGAGATGTACCCTCCTCCACTAGCCAAACTCCTAGAGTAGGTATCGGCATCCTTATAACTTGATTCTCATCTACAATCCAAGAATGCTCCAATGTAATATCCAAACAACAATGAAGAAAAAGAAGAAGAAGACCCTATAGCAACCAAAAAAGTATTTTTGAGGCAGGAGAGAGAACCATTAAGATAGCGAGTCCTTAATTTAATATTTATATTACTAAAACTCAATTTTAATGAACTTGTCATTGTGATGGTAATAATGCAAATAATATTCTATAACAACTAACAAAATTCAATTCTCAAGAGTTAAACTTAAATTAATTATTTTTAAATGTAAATATAAGATATGTATAAGAGTTTCACAGTATACAAATATTATTATATTTTTTAAAAATAATATTAATTAAATTATAGTAATTTTTATAAATGGTAAGATATTTAAATCAATCCCAAAATTAGATTTTTTTAAAAGAAAATTTTAAAGCATGACTCTAAAAAATTTAAATAGTTTTAAAGTTGTAAATATCATTAAATGTATTAACAGTCCTTAATATTCTCTATCATAATGTCAGATTTGCACATAACAATCATAAAAGAAATGTTTAAAAATTTTATGCATCTCAACTAACAAGTACGAATTTCTCAACTTTTTGGGTTTTTCATTTTTAACTCAGATATCAATTTGATTTTAACCTATTGTCTCTTTTCTTTTTAACTAGGGCTTTACACAAATATCCTCTTTCTTCTTGGCCTGAGATTTTTCAAGCTCTTTTCCTCAATTTCTCTTGCAAGTGAAGATGGCATTGAAGAAGCTCATGTCCACGTTTGTCCTTAAGCTCTTCCTTCTTTGCTCTTGTAAAGACCTTCCTTCAATCTCACCCTCTCACCCTCTCTCACCATGGCTCATGTCCACGCTTTGCTCTCTCACCCTCTCTCTTTGCGTTTTTTTTCTTTGCTATGGTGAAAGAAGATGATGTAGGCTATGGTAGAGAGGCGCTTAGGTAAAGCATTAGGGTTTTTACAAAACAACAAAAAAAGCCATCTGGGCAGGCCTACTCACAAGGCATTTTGTTTTTCTTTGCTATGGTGAATAAGAGTGATAGATATGGT
This sequence comes from Cibotium barometz, assembly GCF_041138505.1. NCBI lineage: Eukaryota > Viridiplantae > Streptophyta > Polypodiopsida > Cyatheales > Cibotiaceae > Cibotium > Cibotium barometz. Next base: position 11,438,962 of record NC_141078.1, read on the forward strand.
GTAATTAGGGTTTTTAGTGCGTTTTTTTCTTTGCTATGGTGGTATGGTTAGAAAGAGTGTAATTAGGGTTTTGAAAAAATAAAAAAATGCCTTGTGGGAAGCCGTGCGCTACGCGCGCGTGGCCTACCCAAGGGGAATTTTTTATATTTTTTTAAAACCCTAATGCAATGGTGAGAGGGTGTAATTAGGGTTTTTAATTTTGTTTTAAATGCCCTGTGGGGAGGCCGTGCCCAGCATAGGCTACCCACAAGGCACTTTTTTATTTTTAATTAGGGTGTAATTAGGCATTTTTTTATTTTTAAAAAACCTAATTACACCCTCTCACATAGGTTATGAAGTAATGGTAATAAAGCAAAGGGGCTTCCATTGAAGCCCCTATGCTTCATTGCCATTATGGGTCTTAAAACGTTTTTAAAAAATGCTCTGTGGTGAGGCCGCACCGTTGCGGCCTCCCCACAGAGCATTTTTCAAAATTTTAAATTCTCACAATGGCAATGAAGCATAGGGGCTGCAATGGGAGCCCCTTTGCTTCATAAGCATAGGGGTTCCAATTATTTTGCTTCATAAGCATAGGAGGATTTTTTTTTGTGAGGCTAAGAGAGCTTGGTAATGTAAAGCTTGGGGCTAAGATTGCTGTTATTGGAAGTTTGGGCACAATTGATTTGGGTGTTGATTTTGTATATTTGGTTTAATGTTTTATCTATTTTTTGTTGTTACAATCCTACAAATAAAAGCAAAATAAGGCCGACACAAGAGAAAAGTGTACCTGTGCCTCTACCCAGTGACATGGACCAAGTCAATCATGTGGTGGAAAGTCAAGCTGGAGAAGTTGTTGGGGGTGAGGTGGAGAGTCAGGTGCTTGATGCAAATTATACACAATGTCAACATGAAGTAGACAATGAGCTCATGCCACACAAGGTAAATCTTGCATTAGTGCCTTACGTTGTTTGTCGAGATATTCCTATTGATAAGGGACATGATGCAAACTTGTGCCTTTCCCAAGGGGAGGACATCATGAAAAAAAGCAAGTTATTCAGTTGCCATGAATGTCCTCCAATTCCGTTATGCAGGCTATTATCACATGCCAAAGTGAGGGGCCTTCTTCAGGGGAAAATTTTTGGGTTTAAAAGTGGCATTTGGGAAGGAGCGATATGTCCCTTAAAAATGAGCATTCATTATGTCCTTATGGACTTTGTCCCTTTGGTCATAGATGTGCTAATGTCTTCTTGGGATCCCCTTTGGCAAGAGATAAACAAGGAGCTCAAAGATAAGCTCACTCAATTTTTGGCCCTCTCAGTTCTCTCTAGTCACACGTTTTATGTATGGGAAGGAAATCACCGATCGGTGGCATGGATTGTGGCAATCAATGAGAGGTTCTCAATGACAAAGGAGAAACACTGCAGAGTTCTTTGCATGATCATTGATCCGTGCAAGGTCAACGAGATTGTATTTCTCTCAAGCTTGCAATGCATGAACTTGTATCTTTTCCCCTATAATTAACATCAATTAAATATAAATAATTTATGGGAACTGACATGTTGTGTTGTCTCCATCTCAATACACATGCCTTGGTTCCCACTACCTTGCGGGATGAGATTGTGAATTGTATAAATATATGTGCGGGCTGATAAGTCATCATACATGCATGACTTGACAGAAAGGAATCAGAGGCTCATCATGGATATTAGGAAGAAGTATACCAAGGGTGCTGAGCTTTGGTATCCATTGATAAGAAGATATTTAGAAAAGCTTATTTACAATGTACTTTGGAATCACTATTTGACTGTCCATGCTTCTCCTTCATGTGATCTTTTTATACCTAATCAATGGTCATGGTCGCATAGGTTCAAATGACAACTTCTTTGAACAAGAAGCTTGATCTAAAAAGGGAGACATTAAGCAAAGAAGAGTTGCAAAAGGAGGAGAAGAAGGAGGTAGAGTCCCTTGCAGCACGTTATGGTGACGGGATAGGCAAGGTAAGGCTATTCTTTGGTTAGCAAGGTATTTTTTTAGGTTTGTCAAAACTAACTCTCATTTTCGTCAAACCATCCAAAATATTCTCAATATCATTGACCCTCGTATGCATGGTGCAACAAAGTATTATCATTAAAATGGGATTGCGATAGATTTTCAACATTAGAGAAATTGAATCTCCTTGCAATATGTGAAGCCCCTGTGTGGAAGCAAAGATGTTATGGTTGTCTCTATTGGAGGCAAGTAGGGCTACTAAAGCCATGTATCACCTTGCCCATGGTGATCATTTGTATAGACAATGAGTGCTTTTGTCCTCAACTTGTTTCTCGTTATGAAATGATCATTGTGGATAATGTGCTGATCTTTTGTTCTCTTGTAGTTGGATACGTAGGGAAGACTTACTCAAGAATATCTTACGTTTGGCAAGAGACATCTTGAGGGATTTCGTTCATATTTCAGGGGGCTTGGTGTTACCTGCAGATTTGTCCTTGTTGGAATACTATGAGGAAATCAAATTGGAGAGAAGAAAGGCCATGTTTCCTCTAGAAACATGCAAGGAGAAAAAGGAGAAGGGAGTAACCGAAAAGGCCAAGAAGAACAAGCAATTAGTGTAGATGACCTCTCAGAGATTGGTATTTAGGTAACTTCAATTCTTGGCTTTTTAGAGACTAGTCCTTCAATGAATCAATACTGAACTATTTTGCATGCGATGTTATATGTGTGCTCTTTCCTTTAGGTGTTTTTCAACTTTGAAGGAGAGAGGATATATTGCATCGATCCCAATGATGGTGGCTAGGAAGTGGACATATGTTGCAGAGGAGGCTACTTGTATGTACACTCAAGAGATGGAAAATCTCACATAGTGGGAAATAGCAAATTTTCCTTGGTGGCTTGACATGGCAAAGGGACATGTTTTAGCAAAGGAAAACAACTTGTTTGAGGACAAGGAGCAAAGAGGTGAGTATGGATAATATATTATCGATTAGATTATGTTGCGTTTATGCTTGTTATCTTCTTCACATGACCATGCTTAATTTTACAAGGTCAGTAAGGTTTTCATATAATACTATTGTATGCCACGCAGAGCGTGAGGCCTTGAGAGGCTTATGGTTGTTGTCTTGGTTTTGAAAATTTATTAAGTTTACAAAGGATACTCTGTCCATTTTTTTCGGGGAATTGAGACTTGATTTATAAACCTTCCTTTCTTATTTTTGATTTAAGGCAAGTGTCCAGTAAATCTGCCAAATTTACATGAGCCATATGATGTGGATGACACGTAAGATGTGTTGGAAGAAGAGTCATCACAATCATTTGGTATGCATGTCTCGATTGCCTTTCAATCTATGCATTGTGTTGTAACAATCTTTATGTTCCTTTGTGTTATGTGTCTACCTTTTTTTGTGTAGGTGGGCATGATAGACCATATGTCAAAAAATCCATGTCCTATTTTTATTGTTAGGAAGATACCATGGGCCTTGTTGTGCTACTTAGAGAACCCAACTATATTACAGTTGTTGGTGATTATGTAGAAATAAGGCATGATTTCATTGTGGGATTGAAGAAAAACACCTACACTCAACTCCATGAGCATATGCTTAGGTGTGCAAGTAAGGGCAAACAATATTTAAGCAAGGGCACATTAGTGTCATGGGTTACAGATTTGGTGTTCTTGGATCTCCTATTTTGTGGAGTCCTCTATGGATAGATTCCATGTCCACAGTGGGATGCACATTCAGAGGATCATGTTCACTATGGCATTTCATTAGAAGCTTCTACTCTATCAGATTATGGAGCGCTGCTTGTGATGGCCTCCATAGGAGGTAAAAATCCGAGCCTCTTTACAAATGTGTTCCTTTTATTGCTTTATTTCTTCATGTTTCTTGCATTGAATAGGAGACACTATTGGTTGGGTGGAGTGCTACTGTCATGTCTCTGACTTGGAGATATCAAGGAGAGTTCTTGTAATGCATCCCTCCCCATATGGCTATTACAAGACCTCGAGACTACACATTGAGGTAATTGCTTGGCCATAGGACACTTTTTTTCATGGTTAACTTTGCATGATTGGAAAATTTTTATAATGTCTTCTTGTGTCCTTTGTAGTATTGTGTACGTCCATGATGTTTGTTGCACGGAGGCGTGGGATGGTTGCATCTTCATTTCGCCAGGAGAGCATGCCTCGCTTTCAAGCTTTGGGCATGAAGCTTGAGGATTCTATACTTTATCATCACTTGCCATCTGATGTGAGGGCCAGATCACATATGGGGGAGGAGTTCCATGGTGTGATGGAGTGGAAGCTACATATTTCAGCACAATGTGAGAAAGCACTTTGATGGCAAACACCACTCAAGGACATTACATACTAAAGAATCATCGGCCGGCCATGAAATCATGTGGACAAAAAAGATGCTTTCTAGCTTTCTTATGGATTTGTTTAAGCACTAACCCCCAAGTTTGTAATGCATTGTTACCTCCCAATAACACTTTTGATTGGTTAGAATTAATCATGTTCCTTATTTACTCACTATGCGTAGCTTGACTAGGAATAAATTCACAGCATAGCAATACTAAAGCTCCATCTTGTTGTCGACTTCCACCTACGCAATTGCCTTTTGTCCACCCTCTTGACTCTCTACTTCATAAGATACGCCAGCTCCTAGTGGTCAAAGTTATCATAAAAAAAAACAAGGAGGGTTTCTATAGCGATGGGGGGATCAAACTTATTGTTGGATCGCTGAGGGAGATTGCTTTCCAATGCAATCAAAAATGGGGTGAAGAAAGCTTGCTGCTTTATTCATGCATTACTTAGTTTGGAGAGCTTTTATTATATCTCATTTAACAAACAGTTCGCCCACCTATGCAAGATATGCTGCCTACACAAGACACATCGTTGCTCATCTACGCAAGGTTTTTTCTCCACACTACTGTCAAGTGTGTCTTTCTTGTCTACAAAAATGTGTCTTGCTGACTCTCGACCATCATTGTTTGTCTACAACCTATCTTCCCTTGACGCCTACACAAGGGTCCAAGGGTGCCTACAATGCAAGTGTGCCTATAGCAAGCCGGTCAACACAAAGCCTACACAACGCGAGAGCTACCAAGCTGCTACTACATCGTGCTCCAATATGATGTAAAAAAACTATCAAGCATCTGCAAGGTGATGTTGCCTAACTTTTTAAGTTATAAGGGATAGCTTTATGGTGATGATCCTTTTTGGCATCCTCGTAGACAACAAAGATCAAATTTAACAATTATTATGATAACGAGAATCAAATGCTCTTGGTCTTAGCATAAGAAATTTTCCTCTTATATATATTAGCCTCTTTAGAAGCTGTTATTTGTGTAATAATAAAAAACTTAAGCATTGTACATAAACATAGCTATTTTATAGATGATTCAAGTACAAAAAGAATTAATATATTTTGATGGTAGTGCTTTGATTTACTTTTAGTTATTTAAAATTTAAGAAAATTTTAGTTTTTTGTGAGAATCAAATGATAAATTTCTTTCCAATACTCAAAAAAGATATATATTTCCAATATTTGGAAGGGAATATTCCCAGGTAGTCTAGGTCAATTACCTATTTTACTCGCAAACATGTTCCATTAGGTGAGTATGGCATCACTTACAAATCGGGAAATTCCTTGGCTCTATTTTGTAACTCAAATTGGGTAGGAGATTGTGATAGCTAAAAATCTACTTCGGGTTACTATTTTCTTATATTGGGTCTGAATTACATCCTAGATCAACAAGAAGCAGCCTATATTTGCACTTTATTCTATAGAGAGCTAAGGATAAGAGGTAACATGATTTGCTTCATGTAAAGTAGTCTACTTGAGAAGGATATATTAAAAGACATGGGTTTTTCTCAAAAGGGAGGGACAATGGCACTAATATGTAATAATTAGAGTAGCAAAGAGATTGCCCAAGAACCCAATGTTTCATGCTCACATGAAGCACATTGAGATATACTAGCATTACATGCATGATCTTATCATGAATGAAGAGGTGGACCTTGTCTATTGCCCACCACCAAGATAGATAATTTTGCATATATTTTTATAAATGCTCTAGGGAGAGATATGTTGGAGTTCCATCTTTATCCACTCCATGCTGGGTCAAAGCCATGGTTCACCTAGACATTAAGGGGGGATGCTGCAAAAGCATTTGCTCAATGCCACCATCCTTGTGTTGTTACTGTGGGGTGATCTTTTTTATAGACCACCTTTATAAGAAGTAGTCAATATGGTAGGCACTGGATGGTTTCCACGTGTGGTCAGATGGCTAGGAGATGGCATATGTAGACTTGGCACTCTGCCAGAGTAGGATGTATTCTTATGTATGATATGTGACCGTACTAGTGAGTGCTCGATAACAAACTAATGACAACCTATTCTCAAGATTATAAGGCCCATTGAAGGATCCAATAGAAGGCCATTAGAGCTGCGTAGATATATATATATATATATATATATATATATATATATAAAGAGAGAGGGAGGGAGAGAGAAGTGAGGGGAGAGGGGAAGAGAGAATGGAGAGAGAGAAAGAGAGAAGGAGAGAGAGAGAGAGAGAGAGAGAGAGAGAGAGAGAGGTGAGGTGTGGGGCTCACAAGAAGGTGTGCATATATATATATATATATATATATATATATATATCTGTATATATATATATATATATATATATATATATATATATATATCTGTATATATATATATATATCTATATATATCTATATATATATATATATATATATCTGTATATATATATATATATATATATATATATATATAGAGAGAGAGAGAGAGAGAGAGAGAGAGAGAGAGAGAGAGAGAGAGAGAGAGTAATGATGGGGGTGGGAAGAGGGAGAGAGGTGGCAGAGTTAGGTGAGAGTTAGAGAGAGAGAGAGAGAGAGAGAGAGAGAGAGAGAGAGAGAGAGAGAGAGAGATGGGGGTTGATTGGTGGGGTGAGGTGTAAGGGAGAGAGAGAAAGAGAAGGGAGAGAGAGAAGAGGGGAGAGAGAAAGAGATAAGGGAGAGAGATAGAGGGGGAGAGAGAGGAAGATGGTGGGGGGACAACAATTGTTGATATGAAAGATACCAAGTGATTTTTTTTTAATTATAAGTATTTGTTGTTGATGAAGCTTTGATCTAGGTGCATATGCACGTGCATGGGTAAAAAAAAGGAAAGAGTGCCTAATGCATGCACTTGAAAGATGAAAGTGCCTAAAGCCTCCACAAAATATAAGAACAATATTCTATGCAAAAAGAACATTTGATTGGTAATCCAGGCAATGGGTTATACCAATGCCCCCTTTCCTTTTTTTTACCCATGCACATGCATATGCACCTAGATCAAAGCTTCATCAACAACAAAAACTTATAATATTAAAAAAATCACTTGTTATCTTTCATATCGACAATTGTTGTCCCCCCACCTTCCTCTCTCTCTCTCTCTCTCTCCCCCTCTATCTCTCTCCCTTCTAGTATAGGTTGTTATACCAATGCACTCTTTTCTATAGAATTGTAAAAAAAGTAAAGAGTGCATTTGTTTCTATATTAGAATTGTAGTGCATAGTGTGCATGAGTGGATAATCTTTTTGGATTTTTTGTTTTTATGATTTTTATTTTTATATGCAAATGTAATTATGTACAAGAATTTAATGCATGACACGAATGGTAAAATTTATACTCTTATGCCAACACCTAGTTTGGTGACTTATCTAGAATGCAAAAAATATTTAAAGAATGAAATGCAATTGGCAAGACTATGGTAGTGGTTAGAAAACCAACTAGTGACTTTGAGAAAACATTTATTGGCGAAATGTTGCCAATGTAAGTGTTGAAGCTCCAAAGAGTATTGTGTTCTTTTGAATGTTACCAATGCATGTGTTGAAGCTCCAAAGAATATTGTGTTCTTTTGAAAGCCCTATAGGGCCCTATAGGGAGGCCAAAATTCAATATCCACCAGCATGGTCTCAAATCACAAAGCATGTGGCCTGGTAGAAATCTTAGATGATGATAGAAGTAGAAAGCCACTCGATCTTCATTTGACCCTTTACTCAAGTCATACAAGAGTTCCTCCTTCATCCATTTGGTTCCTTTGATCCAAAGATCAATAAGGGTAATTATCAATTGACGAAACCTGGTGGTGCTTGGCCATAAGTAAAGGGTCAGAAATATATCTCCATTCAAGATATATGAGCCTCAGATGTTGGTTGTGAATAGTGGTAAAGATAAAAGGGTTGAACAAGGGATAATTAAAAATGAAATGAGGGTTCTTCTCTCTTTTGTCAACAACTTTCAAGTCCACATTCTTGGAAAGGGCATGTAGCATGGGTTAATTCTTAAGCTCCTAGAGGAATTGTAATAAAAGCATAGGCACGGTGTTAAACTTTTAAGTAAGGCTTCCTCCACTCCGGTTGCTCTACTTCCCATCCTTTGGAACTTTGATTGTACCATTGTGGCATTGTGTATCCTCCCCCCTTGGTTTTTTCTAGCTTGCTCTTTTGTCCACTTTTCAAATGTGAATTCTATGAGGAAGGTAATAGACTATACATTTACTAAGTCAGCTAGGTGAGGGTTCCTAAGGGATGTACCCTTAGCGAATGGTTCTCATGTATCCTTTCATATGAATAGGGGAAAAACTAAGTATGGCCTATGGGCTATCATTTGTGTAGTGTTGGGAATCCTATCCTAGGATCATATGTTATAGTGGCATAAAAAGTGGTAGTCTACATGAGGCAACGGACTACACATTTAATAAGTCATCTAGGTGAGTGTTCCTAAGATACATACCCCCTTCCATTTATGTAATCTCGGATATTCTTTCATATCAGTAGGAAGATAAACTAAGTATAGCATAGATGGACTATCATTTTTGCAAAGGTGTTCAGACTCTTATCCTATGATCATGTGTTTTAGTGAAATCAAAAGTGGTAATCTACATGAGAGCATTAAGGAATAGCTTGGGTGTTAACCATGGGTTACCTTCTTTCATTACCTCTAGGTATATAACTTGTCTAGCATTTGTTTGAAGAGATCTTCTCTACTACTAAACAGGCTCTGAGCTCAAATGCTACAATAGCACCTGTGGGTTCCACCGATGATTACAAAGCAAAGGGTTGGCATGTTTGCTAACATCTTCTTGAATTGGTACCTCATCATCTTCCCATTGGATCATACATTGTAGTGGGATCAAAAGTGGTAATCTACATGAGCACATTAAAGAATAACTTAGATGTCAACCATGGGTTATCTTTTTTCATGACCTCTAGATATAACTTGTCTAGCATTTGTTTGAAGAGATCTTCTCTACTAAAACACTCTACTAAAACAGAGCTGAAATACTTGGGGAGATTTCTTGGTTCACGAGCTATTGAAAATGGCACGCTTTTGGATATTTCTTATCTTTTATGTACTTATTAAGCTCATCGCACCTAGTCCATTATATTCAAAAGAATATACAAGCGAAGTAACATTTGAGATAACCAAATCTAATGAAGATTAAAAGGCATACATTATACCATCACGAGGAGACTCTGTTTCTCAACAGACAATAAATGGTTAATGCATTTCAGCTTATTATTTGATTGTCCAACTTTATATCAACATACTCATGCTCAAGTCAACCACCATAAATCATAATACCAGTCTTGTAGTTGTAACTCAAAAAGCAAACATGATACACACATTTAAGATTAAAGAATTTCAATGTAGGTAATATGATCTCCATAATGATACACACATTTAAGATTAAAGAGTTTCAATGTAGGTAATATGATCTCCATAATGATGCTCAAGTTAATCTTAAATCATAATAATTAATTTTTATTCACAACATAGAACATAACATGCATGATAACCACACTCAATATTACTCATATTTTAATAGAATTTATAACATCACATATCAATGTTTACGGGAACCAAAAACTTCTCAACTAGCTAGGCCAATGAGAAGGAATTTTTGTTGCACTGCCTATTGAATTCATAATTTGGCTCATCGTCCCCTTCTCATCCCCACCATTCGCTGTTTAATGCAAAGGCTTCTTATTGGAAGCCATATCTCTCTCTCTCTGCTCTATTTGCAGTGAACACGACCATAGTGAACATCGCCCTCTCTCTCTCTCTCTCTCTCTCTCTCTCTCTGTGCATCTGCATCTGCATATGCAGTGTTATCAGGCTTCTTATTATAAGCTATTTGCAGTGAACACGACCATAGTGAACATCGCCCTCTCTCTCTCTCTCTCTCTCTCTCTCTCTCTCTCTCTCTCTCTGCATCTGCATATGCAGTGTTATCAGGCTTCTTATTATAAGCTAAAGCTTCAATGCCAAGTTTGCACTTCAAATGAGAAAAATTATAAAGACAACTCTTAGTGAGCTCTAAAAATTATAGTTATAAAGGATAACCCCCTTATAAACAAAGGCATTTTTGGATTTGGTTTCCGAACTAATCAATGATGGCCCTTTCCTCACAAAAAGGATACCCATTGTCTTTGTGTGTGCGGGCTACTCAAACTTTGGCCAAATCTATATTATTTGATGGGTTGCGTCAGGGATAGTTCCTCTACAATCCTCTATCCGTTGCGTTATTCTCTTAAGTTTTTAAGACTACCTATAGGAAGGAGAGAGAGAGAGAGAGAGAGAGAGGAAAATTGGAAACTCGTGTGAAGGCACCTTGAATAGAAATGCTTAAATTTAAAGAGAGTATTTTAATTATTTATCTTACACTAGGCAACATTTGAGATTTGTAGTTGGTTTTTTGAGTAGGAACTACAACAAGCACCACATGAACATTCACACATGGTTATTGAAACATGTCAAAGATATAACTCAAAATTTGGTAATGAGAACCATCAAATCCTTAGTAAAAAGATATTTAATCACATTGGATTCAAGTTATGTACCTTGGATTACCATATTGTTACACTTCATGTATAGAATTTTATATTGCATATGAGGTAATATGTTTGAGATAGATTCTATAGGACCGAAAAGAAGTGCAAGAGTAGCCACCTGTGTTGTATTCCAACAACTAGTGTTTCATGCCCATAATCGTTAAGAACCTCTTGTTGAATTCTTGCATAAAAGAAGTTAAGATGCATTATCACTGTGTGTGAGCTAACATAAATATTGGAGACAAAATTGGATAGAGGGTAATCTTCATCGGCTCAAAATTGATTGAATCATTAAGTGAGCATTTAAAGGGATTGTTAAACTCGATTCTCCAGACATTAATTGAATGGTTGGGTGAACATTTCTAGGATCTAGCTATCCTTCATATGATGGTCTTCTAATATAAGGAATAGTTGATGCCTAACACCCTTGTTTGGAAACCAAGAATAGTGGTTTGTCTTTGCAAGGTATGGCACATTGCCAAATACATTAGGTGCTTGTATGGACTAAGGGGGGGGGGGAGGGGGAGAAATGTTCTTAAATGATGCTACAATTCAATATGAGGTGCTTGTATGGACTAAGGGGGAGGGGGGAGGGGGAGAAATGTTCTTAAATGATGCTACAATTCAATATGAGGTAGGAGGAGATATTTATAGGACATGGTTGAGTTATGGGATCAAAACAACCAAGTACGGCTTAGATGGACTGATGTTCTCATATAATTCCATTCATATTGTAGGAGGAGATATTTTTCAGAGACCATTTCTTTAAGTTGTGAGACCAAAATCTTAAATGATCACCTAGGTCTTGGATAGTGTGGGACTAACCAAAACCTATGAGTTTTTTAATTGTTATGTGGATGTGGAACCATAATACTCAACCCACCACAAAAGGACTAACCAAGACCTATGGTGGTCTACTAAAGCTTTTTAAAAACTTGGTGGTAGTTCTTCAACATTGTACTCAATTATCTACCTCTAGTGTATGCCTACAATTTCAATCTCATCAACTTTCATGTTGAAGCTACCTTTATTTGTGCACACAAGTGTGGAGCTTATAATAATCTGGAGAGACGGAAAACTCTCTCACTTGTAGCAAGAGTAGTATGATCCACACTAAGCTCAATCCAATGGGATTTGCATCCCTTTTGGAGCTAGGGATTCAACCCGTACCGATGCACAAAAGCTTATCCATTTGATGGAGAGAATGCTAAGAATACTACTACCATTGACATAGACTTAACACACACACAAGCTCAATCTTGCTATTGCTCACTCAACTCCACATTCCACTCATCCATGCATCCAAACAAGAAGAAAGCTTAGCTATTGCATACACAAGATCAAAGCATTCTTCATTCTCAAATACTCATTTCCCTAGCATGCACACAACCCTTGAAGCTATCAATAAGAAACATGCACACTAGAGAATTGACATGAGAAGAGAGACAAATATCAACTCATTGCATTGAATTAACAAAAATAGAACTTACAATAATGTAGATAGGGAGAGAGAAGAGCTTGCACCTCTATGGGAAAAGAGGGAGAGCTAGTCTCAAGAGAGCTCAAACATGAGTTTGCCCAATGTGTCCATAAGCTCTCAAATGAGCCACTTTTTATACAAAAACTCTAAAACTCCCAAAAGTTCCCATGTGGGATTATTGTCAAGTCCACTCCCACACTCATCTACAACTTGGAACTCTTTACAAGAGCCCTAAGTATCTTTTTGTTGCATCCTTGCATTGATCTTCACTCGTCACGCAACACTCCCCCCTTCCTATTTTGCGCACGTCCTCGAGCGCGGTAGCTGCAAAAAAACAATGGATACAAATAAAGCCTTTTATTGAAAAAAAAAAGAAAAGGAAAAAAAAGACCAGCAATGACAATTTCACACGTGAGCATACAAGTGAAAGGCTGATTAGAGTTTTAAAGAGTACTAAAATAGGTGAGTAAAGACTAGTCAAAGTGAGGCTAAGTGGTAGATAGTGCTAAGCAAAGGCAAGTGTGCTTGCACACCACAGGTTATGATCGTAGTCTCAATGTCCTACAAGTATTTAAGTTATTCCTAAGTGGCAAACCTACTCCTAAATATGAGCAATGGTGATTGGACCTCTTTTTTTTTTTGATGTGTGTGTAGAGGATGATAAAGATTAAGGTTCCATCCCAATGAGACCCAAGCAATGGCCAAGAGACCTCCGCCAAGAGAATCTAAAGGCCACTAAGTATCTCAAGGGCAACAGACCCTTTTCTTTCTTTTATGATAAAGGAGTACCCCATGAGGATGAGGGCATCGGTCTCGACGGCCCATAGTGTACCCCAGAGTCCTACCAACATCTATCAAGGTGATAGATTCCTTGAAGGTCTTTTTTTGAAGTTTTTAGACGTCAGTGTTCACCCCATGGAAACCAAGGCATCGGCCCCAAGGTGCTAAGACAACCCCAGGTCGTACCAAGCATTCCACATGACTGTAGACACGTCATGTCTCGATTCACTTGTATATATATTTTTAGGGTATATTTTCGTAAATTTTTTATTAATCCTAGCACCTAGCTCATACCTAAGAGGTAGCTACCACTAGGGATAACTAATATACCTTGAGAGCATAAGAAATTGGCATACTCTGTTGGTATATATCCTACACTGTCTTCAAATAGAATTACCTTCTACTAAGTCCTCTAAGAATCTAGAAATTACTCACCACATTTTAACAACTAATCTAAAACTTAAACCAGCCAACTGTGTGTGAACATGCAAACAATGTATCCAAAAGTTAAAAGCACATAAAGAACAAAAGATTATGATTTGAATACACCTGTTGTAGTGCTCGTTGATGTTGTGTGTTTGCATTGATTCATTGCTGATGGTGATTGCTTCTTTTTGCTTCTTGTAGGCATTGCATGTCTCCCCCCTTCCTAATTTGTGTGCACGGTAGGTGGACTATTGGGGCGTGGTTGATGCTCTTGTTTAGCTGATATCTCTGCAAAATGTTTATTAACACTAGTTCTGTAATTGGACACTAAAGTGTCCTGAGGACACTAAAGTGTCCTGAAAGTTAGCATTTTTCTTGAATTTTTGTGGGCAATCTATTAAGAGTTTTGAAATGCTTAACATCCACAGATGTTCCTCAAGACCCAAAAAAAATTTGAGATTTTTTAAATTGCACTTTTCTTAGCTTTTGCAAGGCAATATTTTAATTTTCTTAGACACATGCTGATAAAACGCATGATTTTTTGCTGTTTTCAAAATAGTAGTAATTTGTACATAACTTTTAGAAGGGACATAGTTTGATCATGAAACTTGGCTTGATGGAAAGCCCATGATGTAAACTAAATCTTGGAATCATCAAATGATAATTATTGGATAAATTTTTGACTCGCTAATATTGAAATGATGTTTTTTATATAGGTGGAGCATGAATTTTTCTCCTTCCATATGCAAGCTAATAATGTAAAACTTGAGGTGCACCCATGTTATATAGGGTAAATACTACTTTGTTTTGAATTTTCCAAAACTTTAGAGCCACTTTTTGGGCCTCTTCTCATACATGGCCTTTTGCGCAACCTGTTTTTAATACGTAAAATGTCTAATTATGAGCCTAATTTTGATTTTCATCAAAGGGAAAAGCTGTGTAAGTGCATTATTTGTTGTAACTATAGGTGTAGACTACTTGTGCAAGCATAGTTATGATTAGTTTTTGAAAAAAGATGATCAAATTTTGTATTTTTGTTTTTTACAGTTTTTTTAGAACTAGGCGATAAGAACCTACTTAAGTGGAGGCTAAGTTAGTGTCATACACATCAAATTATGGCTTATTTATCTCACAAGCATGAAAACCAATAATCAACATTCTCATTGATAGGGCTACAATTTTTTTTAGTGGCGTGATTGAGTTTTGATAATACGAGTTACTTTTGCTGATTTTATATAACTTTTTTGGAAAAAATTATAGGAAAGGAAAATGATTTTTTTGGTGAACTTCTACCTCCTTGGACTGATGTATGCTATCAAAATATCTTGGGAAAAATGCTATTGATATCATTGGATTTTTTTTTTGAGAGAATGATGCTTGCATATTTGGAAAAATCCTGAAAAATCCTGAAAAATGTTCATTTTCAAGACATATGCTACTTTGTTGCTTATGTACTTCCAAATAAAAAGGCATTTTATATGTTTAGCATTTTTTACATAAGCATAGGATTATGTTCTACATGCCCAATGAAGCATTTTGGTTTTTAAAGCCTACATTAGGAGTTTGATTTTTTTTTCGCAACCCCCAAAAAAGGACACTCAAGTGTCCTGTTTTGGTACCAAACTAGTGTTAATAAACAAGAAAAGAAAAGAAAGGAATAAAATTTATTATTGGTGCCAATCACCGAATATAGCCGAGGGAAAAAACCCAGTGGGAGAAAAGTGCCCTGGCTTGTTGATCTTATTGTGGAGTCACTGAGCTTACCCTTGCGCTGGTGGTGGATCCGTGTCCACTTCTGCTGGAAAGATGGTATCAATTTCTTTAGGATGTAGAGACAATCCTTCACAAAAACCGGCCTCTGGAGAAGGTGGTAGAGGAAGGAGTGCTTCCTCGCTAAAATATGGCATTGGTTCTATGGGAAGGTTAAGCAGACAATTTCGATTTTGGAACTGTGCAATATAGGTACTCATATTGATCCAAAATTGACATGTTGTTGCTTGGGGAAGGAGGGCTTGCAAGATAGGTGGTTGCAAGTCATTTAAGCTTGTATCCCTCCATTGTTGTGCTTGAACCTCCTCAAGTAATCTACGTTGATTTGGTCCTCTCTCTGGTATTCTCACATTAAGAAGATTATGGCATTGGGGTGTAATTCCCACAATTTGTTTCATTAAGCCCGTGCCATATTGTCTAAAGTAAGAGCGGCATATCCAACAAATGTGTGAAGCTTCTCCTAATACGAGTCGTGTACACTCTTGACAATGTGGAAATGGGTGATGCTGTTGATAGAATAACGTGACAAAGTGATGCCCACAGTAATTTTCACCTAAGAGAGCATAGAAGTACCTAGAATGAGTTTGAAAAGGAGGAGCACTATAACCCCCGCGATGATCAGGTCGAGTACTATCAGGGTCAATGCATGGTGGACATGTATCTCGCCAAATATCCCATCACGATTTATCTGGACGTAGAACAATGAAATTTAGAACACTCATATCCATCATTACAATCCCAATCAAAAACATTTTGGATAAGATTATCTCAAAAAGAACACAATCCTCTAAAGGCATAAGGAACCACACTATTCAAACATTGATCTACCAAAGAGCTTCAATTGTAGTGTTAATGCCTTATCTTTGATTTTGGGTATGTCCTTCTTAAGAGGTGGGAATTTTAGCAATTGTCGAGGAATTTGAGCAAGATAAGAGGATTTAGGCATTGAAGTGCTAGAATCTATGCTCAAATGAGACTCATTTGGACTTGTCTTAGGTACACAAGTTCATGGTGGAATTGTGTAACAAGGAGAAATTGGGACAACTGGTGTTTCATACATGTTTTAGGAAGATCAACACAAGTAGATTTGTAGGTGCTATCACAGCCACCTATCCTATCTTGAAGAGGTTGTGTTGATTTCTTTTACACCCACTGATATAGAAAACCTAGGGTGGCTTTTGGAATCTTATTGATACACTCTTTTACCCCTAGCAAACCATGGCATTTAGGAAGCCAAATTGCTGTTGCACCCTCATAATAGCCTTGTACTCTAAGAACATGCTTTGGGACCCAACGAGTAACAATCTGAGGTTTAGGCTTGGGAAAGATGTGCTTTTTAGGAGGCTTAGCAACTTTGCTAGATGGTACAAGTTTGTACGCATCTTTGGGTAGCCAAATTGATAATTCCTTCTTGCCTGGCCTTCTTTGAGCAGCAACTAGAGTAGTTGAAACATGCCAGCCATGGCCCTCACTTGAGTACTCATCAATTATCCACATCATTTGTGTTGGAGCTTCAAGAGCAGATTTTGAAAGTGGGTTGTGTAGGGTAGAAACACCACCCTTTTGACATGATAAAGCTCGTGGAGTAGCAGATCCCAAGATGCAATCAGAATCAATTTGCAACTTGTATTGTCTATTCTTCCAATCTAATGAACAGTTGGTAGCACTTAACCATGATCGACCGAGAACAGCCTCTACCACTGCCTTGGACTTACTTGCCACATAAAAGGGCACTGACATCTGGTGATCCTGAATGGACATCATAATGACACATTTTCCCTCTATAGGGTTATCTTCACCTGAGAAGCTTCGTAAGTCAGCAGGAATGTGCACGTGTTGGTTGTCCCAAGGCTTTCCATGTGTCAAACGAGAGAACATTATAATCTGCACCAGAGTCAATTAAGGCAGAGACAAAGTAGGTAGTCTCATGAAGATGAAGGCACACTTGAATATTGAAAGGATCGACATATGGTTCATCAGTAGCCAACTGTAAGGCCAACATAGAAGCTTTGCGACGCTCCTTAGCTTTTGCAACTCTAGCTTTAGCCTCTTCTTGAGCCTGATGTTTAAGTAGGTCAAGTGCTTCTTTCCGTGTTTGTGCAGCATGCATTTGTTGAAGCATGGCTTCAGTTAATGGTTCATTGTATTTCTTGAGACGACTCCCATTAATGAAGTTTTTAGTGTCTCTAAACGCACAGCACCACTTGGAGTAAGCTCATTAATCACAAACGGTCCTAGGCCACGTTTCTTGAGCTTTCTCTTATGCTTCTTAAGTGTGTACAAGAGCACAAGGTCCCCTTTTTTGAATCGGCCAGTTGTCACATTTCTATCATACCATTGCTTCTGTCTCCTCTTCTTGGCATACATCCCCATTGCCGCCAATAAGCGGGTCTCATCAAGCTTTTCCAATTCATTAATGCGTTGTGAAAGCTCATGACCAGTCCAGTCCAATTGTTTAGCAACTCGTAGAGTAGGTACAAGAAATTCAATGGGAAGAATTACATCTAGCCCAAAAGCAAGCTCAAATGGGGTTGTGCCCACAGATGTTTTATAGGCTGTCCTATATGCCCAAAGAATTGAGTGCAACTTTTGCTCCCAATCAGTCCTATGTCCCTCAACAATCTTGGTGAGTGCAACTTTTGCTCCCAATCAGTCCTATGTCCCTCAACAATCTTGGTGAGTGCTATGCAGAGAATCTTGTTAGTACTCTCAGCTTGTCCATTGGTCTGGGGATGATAGGGTGCAGAACGCTTGTGAATTACCATAAATTCTTGAAGCAAAAACTCTATGACCTCATTCACAAAGTGCACACCTTGATCACTAACGATCTCAATAGGTAAGCCATAGCGTGTAAACACGTACTCATACAAGAACTTGGCTGTGGTTCTGGCATCATTTTTAACTGTATCCTTTGTCTCTACCCATTTGGTCAAATAGTCAGTTGTATTCGGCATGCGTGTGACGAGTTGGAGGTTTAATGGGACCGACAAAATCAATACCCCATTTTGCAAAAGCACGTGTGCTTAACATAGGCCGCAATGGCATATTGTCCTTTGTGATGGGAGGTTTGGTCCTTTGACAATCGTCACAACGTTTCACATATTCTTCGGCATCCATTTGTAAGGTTGGCCACCAAAGCCCAGACCACCTAATCAACTTAGCTGTGGTATTGCCCAAAAAGTGTCCACCCCCGACACCTGCATGTGCATGAGTCAAGATTTTCAAGTAGTCAGCTTCACATACACACATGCGTAAGTTGCCATCCTTGCCCCTCTTGTAGAGTTGGCCCTCTATCCGCATATAGTTTGTCGCTTCAACTTTAATAGCACGCTTTCGATGTTTAGGAATTTTTTGATCAGTATGACCATGCTGAAGATAGTCTACAATATACTTACTCCAACTTGGTGTAGTTGAAATATGGAATAATGTGACATTATGAATTGGCTGTTGAATTTGACATGAAGCACAGTTACGAACAAATTTTTCAGCATCCGCATGCATGGTAGGCCACCATTGCCCATCCTGTGATATACGTCGCACACAAGTAGTAGCTGATGCATGGATTCCACCGATACCCGCATGTGCCCATTCCAAGATCTCCTCATATTGATCAGGGTTAGGTATAAGTCGCAACACTCCATCATTACCCTGACGATATAATCTCCCTGAGATTAACTTGAATGGTCGCCATAGGTCCACATTAGGACCCGCTAGTTGTATCTGCCCACTTGTCAAAATTTCTAAGATGGGTTCAGACCATTTAGGAGCTGTCTCTACAAGGAAAAGTGTTGAATCTAACATATCATCATCCACACCCACAGGAGCTTCGCAGAGGTGATTCGAGAAAAATGATCTGCCCTAAGATGAGTTGTTCCTTTTCGGACTGCCACTTCAAAATCAAACTCAAGAAGGATGATAAACCACCTCACAATCCTTCCAGTTGCACAAGGCTTATTCACCAAATATAGCAATGCTTGATGGTCCACAAAAAATATGAATTTGTAATGGCGAAACTTTTTCACTGCATATATCATGGACAATCCTTCTCTTTCTGTTGTGGTGTAATTCTTCTCAGCATTGTTCAACTGTCGACTAGCATATGAGATTGGGAAATCCTTGTTATGTTCTCCTGATTGAGCCAAAATACATCCAATTGCAAAGTTTGAAGCATCAATATGGACATGAAAGATTTGGTTCCAATCTGGTGCCCGTAAGATGGGTGCAGTCACTAATGCTTGCTTCAACTTTTCAAAGGATTCCTCACACTCATCAGTCCAATTAAACTTTACAAGAAGAGCATATAATAGTCTGGCTAGGACAGCGTACATGTAGATGAATCGACGATAATAGCCACAATGTCCCATGAATGTTTGTACCCCTTTAGGATTGATAGGCCGAGGTAATGAGACAATGACATCAATTTTATCCATATCTGTTGAAATCCCATTGCGAGCGAGAAACAATATGGCCCAAGATTTTCCCTTGTCTTACCATGAATTTGCACTTGTCAAGATTCAAGCATATACGATAAAGCTGACACTTTTAAAACACAAGTCTGAGGTGTTCTATATGATCATCACGCTCTTGTGAGTGAACACATAAATCATCCATGAAGATCTCAAGAAATTGCCTAAGGTACTCCTTGAATACATGACTCATTAACCGCTGAAAGGTTGCTGGTGCATTTGTTAGACCAAATGGTATAACACGATAGGCAAAGATGCCATCTTCAGTAGCAAAGGCTGTCTTGTGTTGATCCTTTGGATCAATTGACACTTGATTATAATCGGAGAATCCATCCAAGAAACTATATGCCTTTTTCCCTGCAACTCGTTCCAGAACATGATCCGTGTGATTGGAAGTGGGTAATGATCACGCACAGTAGCTGCATTTACCTTCTTAAGGTTTACACATACTTGAAGTTTTCCATTTTTCTTGGGCACCACTACAATAGGGGAGACCCATTCAGTGTGTTCCAGAACATGATCCGTGTGATTGGAAGTGGGTAATGATCACGCACAGTAGCTGCATTTACCTTCTTAAGGTTTACACATACTCGAAGTTTTCCATTTTTCTTGGGCACCACTACAATAGGGGAGACCCATTCAGTGTGTTCAATCTCATAGATAAATTCTGCCTCTAAGAGCTTGTCTATTTCTTCCTTTATCTTCCGTGCAAAATTCTCATTGTAAGTATAAGGACGTTGCTTGGAAGGCTTTGCATCCTCTCGCAATGGAATTGTATGCTAACATATGCTTAGATCAACTCCTTTGAGGTCTTTATAACTCCAAGTAAAAACATCGCGATACTCCTTTATTGTTTGAATTAATAACTTCTCCTCATCTAAGGACAAGTGTGTGGCAATCCACACATAGCGAGGCTCTTCTCCTGGCTTAGCGATATCAATTTTTTTTGCATCTTCTGGACCATCATATGAAATCCCTGACACGCTTGGCTTTTGTCGCATGGGTTGTTGAAGAACAATCTTCCGATCTTGAAGAGTGTACTGTGTGAAGTTGGGGGGAACATTGAGACCTTGTTCTTGTCCACTTGAGTCATCACTCATTGAAGACCATGTGGTTTTGAGCTCTCCTTTGCCATCTTGCATCGGATTTTTTTGTTCAACCGTTATCTTTGCACTTCCGACATTCTCTTTTGAATCGGTTTTAGACTTGAGTTTTGGTTTTTGTTTCTTCGTTTTTTTTTACGATTTTTGCTAACAGTTTTTAGCTTTTCTCCTGCTTGGAATCCATCTGATCGTTTTACTTGGTCTTTGATACTATCTTGTGCTTGGACATAGTATAGATATCCGTTCTTTGCTGAGAAGTGAGGTGGTGGTCGAGAGTGTTCACTCTTAGACTCCTCCTTTTCTTTTTGTAGTCTCTCACGTCGTTCCCTCTCATCTTGTTTACGGATTCTCTTATGGCTCTTACAGCATTTACGTTTAGGTCGGCTTCAAGGATCTCTACTTGAACCTCCCTTCCTCTCAAGAGTAGGCGTGCCTTTCCTAACTCTTCCTTAGGGATTATCATATTATTATCAAAATCAGAGTCCCATCCATCTTCCTTATCAGCATCATTAGCAGATTCGAGTGTTAAATCCTCCACTGAGACTTCCTCTACATGCAGTGCTGTTGTGGATGCATTCCTATAGTACAAATCATCTAGAAGGTCACGTGGTTGTACCATTCGTATAAAAATAATGTCATATCCATCTGAGTCACAAAATTGAATTGGCTTAGGTAAAGCACATGTTGATAATGTTGCAAGGACATGACTCCATTCTAGTGGATCAATTAAGTGCTCAGGGAAGGGTTGTGGAATGTATGCCTCGTCTGGTACACTTCGATTACCCTTAAGTCTCTCAGTGTTGAAATCCCTACATGAGGCTCCACATATCCACAGATCTTCTCGCCCATATGACAATGTAACTCTTGAGCCCTCAGATGAAGTAGAATCAAACTTATCTATTGGAGAACTTGTTACATCACGATAGGAGTGATTCTTTAGGTTGACCCTTGTGATGATAGAATCATGTCGGAGGTACAAATAATTGTATCCCCAATCTTGAATCATTTGAAATTGTCGCATGAATGGTCTACCCAATATCACTTCATAGTTTGGATGTTTTTCAAAATCCACTACTGCAAAGGTGTGCTCATATTCAATCCCACATGTGGTGACCAATATGTTCTCAAGCAGCCCAAGGGGATGTTCTAAGCTTCCATCTGCTAGCTGCAAGCGTATCCTGGTACTCCTAATAGCTGGTTTGCCCCACTTTTCCCAAATGGACCTTCTCACAATGCCCACTCCTGCACCACTATCAAGTATTGCAGTTGAAGCTACTTTTCGCACTTCTAATGGGAGGGTAGCATTTCCCTGATCGTCCTCACAAAATTTTCCTACTTTGTTGATAGGAACTGGCAAAACATGCTTTGTCTCAGGATGTATAGTACACTCATGGTGACCCTGTTGTAGCAATACCTGCTCTGACAAACATGTGGCAATATCATTCCACAACTCAGGTTGAATCAAGCAAAGGTAAGGTACAAGCTACTGGTGCTGACAAAATAGCTTGCACGATACCCATATCCATCTCCTTTGTCAACCTTTTATGCATGGAGGGTATCCTCAAGGTTTGAGAACAGTTCTCACGTGCCCCTGGTAAAATCCACCTCAGAGAATGGAGGTGAACTAATAGAGGACATATTCTCATTAACTTTCTCATGAACTGCTGCCCACATCTCATTTGCCATGTCCTCGTTAGCATCAATAACTTCATCATTGCATGGGAAGGCAAGGCTAGGTTGTGGCAGAATTCCTTCTTTCAATGGGGTGTCAATTGGTGCAGACCTCTCGCTATGAGCTTGTGAGATGAGCTCACTTCTCATTTCCCGACTTGATGACACTTCTGGTATGGTTTCTAATGTTGGCTTAAGAGAGGTTGGGCCCCGAGGAATAGGTGGAGGTGGTCCCTCAAGTATTGACTGAGCTTCCCTAATGAGTTGCTGATGTACAGCTAGATTGATCTTCTCCTCACGAGGGTTTGGGTATTCTTGAAGCTTCTTGGGTAGCTCAGATAAAGCTGCAATGCGACTTCTATGAGCATCAATGATGGCATCTAAAGTCTCATTCACCTTATCCACAAAAACAGAACCCCCAGAACTATCCTCGGTCGTACTAGCCTCATCTTGTTTAGCACTAGGCCCAGGTTGAGGTTGATGCTCCTCATGCACTTCTTGGGATGTAAAAGTTTGATCCTTCATGTTTTGTTTAGAGGCTTCTTGAGAACTAGTGGATGCACTTTTAGTTCACTTGTTTCGGTTCTTTTTCCTCCTAGTGGTCTTTTTTCTATTGGAATATAGGGTCTTGTCCACTAGATTTTTCTTCGCATCCCTAGTTCGAGGTGTCTCATCAGTTTGCATTTCGGCATTTCGTGTCTGTGATCTGGTCATGACTCTAAGTGGCACAACATCCTCATTCTCAGATGAAGGTGGTGATGGAACTGCCCCTACAAGGTTGAGTGAGACCTTTGGTTGAGAGGTGCCTTTCTCATGTGGTTTCAGCAAACAATCCTTTGGGAAGTGTTCTACACAACACCCTAGACAAAATCTTTCAATTGGTGGAAACTGTGGTACTATTGTATTGGATCGAGCTGTTTGCCTTGAGCGATGTGGACAATCACGAGCCCAATGGGGTTCTCCACACTCATAACAGGGGCCCATTAGTTTGGCTTCTACTTTCCTTTGCTGCCATTGACCTGAGGGGCCTGGAGTCCTAGGTTGGTAGCCGCCTAGCAACATCAAAGAATTTTGTTCCCCTGGTTGAGCCTCCACCACCAGTGCTTGGCTTGGGTATGCGGGACTTTCAAAGAGATTTTCCTTGGATGAATATGATGCATATTCCTCCTCCACATAGCTTGGGTTTACCAAGTCTCTACACATATTTGAATTGTCGTAGTCCACAACCCTCACAGGAGCAGTCCCAGGAGCAGGAGGTTGAGCACCAAGAACAGGTCGTGCTTGCTCTTGTGCCATCGGTGGCTTACATTCAAAATTAGTATACTGTTGATACATTTGTGGAGCCACTCCACCCCTTGGCTGCTCACGTCCTTGTCTCATTTTTGCAATGCGAGTACATTCCTGTGTGGTATGGGTAAAGTTCCAAGCACAGGCCTGGCACCACTTCTTTGTGGGTTGGTTTGTGGAGAAAAGGTATTACATTCCTCGGTTTTATGGTTACCGCCACATGCTCCACAAAGATGAGGACCTGTAGGTAGTACACTCCTCATTCGCTGCTGTTGTTGTTGTGGCTGCATGGGTGGGCGATAGGTCTGTCCCAATCTCCTTAGTACTAGGTTAGCTATCTGGTCTGGATTTACTAGCGTGCTAGACCCTGAACTTTGGTCATCACCCCACTGATCTCTAGGTTTCACCTCAGGGCTAGAACCATCTTGGAATTTGAAGTTATCTGTGAAATCCATAGCATCATGGCAACACTCATTGAAATTTGTATGCTTCTTTGCATAGAGATGTGTATGCAGTGTTGAATTTTTGAGTCCTTTTAAGAAGAGAGAAATTAATCGACTCTGGGCGGGCTTCTCATCTTCTGGGCAACGATTAATGTACTGCTTCATTCTATTTACACAGTCTCTAACACTCTCTGTCTCGCCTTGCTTGAAAGAGTAGATGTTTGCTACCGTGTCATGTTGAATCCCCATCAAGGAAAAAGCAGCAATGAATCTCTCTTCCAAAACTCGTAAAGAAGATTTGTGTGAAGCCTCTAGTGCTTGAAACCAAGCAAGGGCCTTTCCCTCAAGAGTGAGCCCAAATCCTTCAATTTGAGTATGCTTGTCAGCAGCTCGAACTGCTTGCCTAAATGCTGCTACATGGTCATATGGATCTCCCGACCCTTCATACTTCTTTACCAGTTTCTGAAGAGTTGATGGCCTTACTTGTCTTGAATACTCATCATAGGGCCTACGGCCTCTCACTCTCAGTGGGAATTGTTCCTCTCTTTGGTAAGATGGTCCACATGCATCCCAAATTGGTGTGGGTCCCCTATTACCAGCCTCACCAACCCCCTCCAAAGATCTTGTCACCCGCATTTCAGGAGGTGCATTTATGGGAGGCCGAGTTGGCTCCCCTACCCTCCGATTGTTATAGTGAGAAAAATGTTGTTGTGGTGTGACCTGTGGGTGGTCGCACTTTTGGTGTAGGACAATATCTTGGTGCTAGAGTTGGGCTACTAGCAGTGGTCCACTTTGATGTTGAGGGTCCCTCTCTAATGAACTCTCGTAGGGGAGGGGCAACAGTTTCTCCAAGAAAGGCTGTCTCTCCTGGTTTAGCTGTATTTGTTGAGAACACTTCCATGAATAATGGTTGTCCTTTCCACATGAGCTCCCGAATCTCCTTCCAATCTAAGGTTCGGTATTCATTGGCCCATTTATCAACTATTCGGTTCATGTGTCCTGCAAGCTTTTCAACTACCACCACAAGTGCTAGAGGAAGATCTAGCTCTGGCAATCTAGTTGTGGCATAATATCCCTCTAAAGAGTCCTTATAGACCTCTTGAAGTGGGTCATCCTGTAAGACCTTTGTCACTGGATTTTGTCGTACAAACTCCCATTGGTTCTCAGCCCCCTGATCCATTTTGCTCTTGCCTTTCCTATCCCTTTCCAAATTTAGATCTACAAGAAGTAAATCATCTATGGATGGCTTTGAGGACTGGGTATTGGATGGTCCTGGCATGTCCGGCTCAATGAGCCAGTCATCTCTAGACTCCCTTGCTCTGGAAAGCTTTGATAAGTCTAAGAACTCGGTTTTGGAGAGCTCCCCTAATTTGTCTACATTCTTAGGATGGTAGGTGACTTCGTAGTAGCGAACACCATCTCCACCCATGTACATGTTACCCTGGTCATTGACTAGAGGTGCTCTATCAAGTTCTGAGAAAATGTCTGCGATCTTAACAAGATACCGTTGTTGTGGATCCCTAAAGATCTCAGCTCCTTGAGCATTCGTATAGACATATTGGAGTCTCACATTGAGTGTTAACCCCATGGTGTCGGCTTCAAATGGATTAAAAGATCGTGTGGGTGTCCTATTTGGGGCTAAGGGATGACTATTTGACGGCCCTAGATTGTCCATGGACAATGAGCTAGTTGTTCTGGAAAAGGTATCGGATTGGGATTCGGAAAAGGTTTCAGCAATATCTGCCAAATTTCCTACTGATTGGGTCCCGCTTTCTTGCATAGGTACTCTAGAAGGTGCCCTAGGCCCTATGGCAGAGTCTATAAGACGTCCCGACCGCAAGTGCATAAGGTCAATTTTTTTGTTTTTTTTTGTTTTGTTTTTTTGGTTTTTTTTAAAATATATATGTATATATATATATATATATATATATTTATTTTTTACCCTACCTAACCACTAAATGCAACTAAAATGAGTATGTGTGTAACTATCTATTTTTTTATATTTTTTAGTGATTTTATTTTTTTTACTTTACTTTTTTTTTCTTTTTTCCTAATTACACAAAAATATGAATTACGCTAAAAAAATACTAATTATGCATAAAATTACAAAAATTTTAAAATAATACAAGTTACTCTAATTATGCAAAAATTATAGAAATTTAAGAAAATAAAAAGTTACAGAATATGCAAAAAATTTGGATTTCTAAAAAATGCATAATTTATAGATTTTTTTTTAATTTTCTATTTCTGTTATTTTCTTTTCTTCTATCTCCTTTTTTTTTAAAATTTGATTTTTCTTCTTTTTTTTTATTTTTTTTATTTTTATTCTTACTAATTACACAAAAATACTAACTATGCACAAAATTTCAGAAATTCTAAAAAAATGCAAGTTACACTAATTATGCAAAATTTTACAAAAATTTAAAAAAATGAAAAGTGGACTCAAAATACAAACACAAAAATTATTTTTTTTTGTTTTTGTTTTTTTTTCTTTCTTTCTTTCTTTTCTTTTTTTTAAAAAAAAATATATTTTTTATTGTTTTGTTGTTTTTTTATTATTACTATATTTTTAAAAAAAATACAAAAACATGAAAAAGTAATAAAAATAAATTTTAAAAAAAATAAAAAAAAGGAACTAACCTTATCTGTCGCATCCGAATTCCTCGCCGGCTTCACGTGCACCTTCCCCGGTTCTTCGCCAGTTCCACGCTCGCCTTCAATGCTTCGGCTTCAGCGCTCCCTTCTTTTTCGCAGCTCTTTGTCTGCTTGCTTCACAGCCCCTTCTCCTCCAATGTCTCGCCTCCTTCGCCAACTGCAGTCACCTTCACACTCAGCTTGCAACCGACGTCGGCCGTCTCCATGCCTGACCCTCTCCACGCAGCCTCCTTCTCAGCTTTCAGTCGAGGCCAACAGCCACCGCTTCCTTCGCAGCCACCTTAGCCGCAGCCACTGCTTCCTTCTGCAGTCGGTCAACTTCAACCCTTCGCCTCGTCTACATCCACCACTGCTGCAGCCCGCCTACACTGCCTCCCTGCAGGCAGCTGGCCACTACCTGCCACGCCACCCTCGACGGCCTTTTGCTGTCGGCCGCCTCTTCGATGGCCTACCGTTTTGCTTGCGCCCGATGAAGACGCCTCCCACAGCCCGCCTTCTGCAACGCCTTCAGCCTCTCCTTCTCAACTCCACGTGCTGCTGCTGTCCACACTCTCAGGTGCCTTCTTGCCTCCACGTAGCCCCTCAACTGTTGCGCCACCAGCTGCCAGCCGCTTCGACGCCACCTCCACAGTCGACCGCCTCTCAACTCCACGCAGTGCCTTCCACCTCCACGCAGCTACAACTCCACGCTGCTACCTTTTCAACTCCACGCAGCCTCCACGTAGCCTCCACGCCGACCTTCTGCAACGCCTACAGCCAGCCGACTTTTGTGTGTTTTGCTTTTTTTTTAATATATATATATATATATATATATATAACAAAAATAAAAAAACAAAATTTCAACCTCTCCTCTCTTCCTTTCTCCCTTCTCTTTCCCTCTCTCCTCTCATCCTTAAGGGGGCTTCTCACTTGGACGCCTATGGAGCTTGCATAAGCTATGGAAGAGCTTAGCAACGCACCTCTTTTATTTTTATTTTTATTTTACTAATTACATGTTAACGAAGAGCATGAAAGCATGAAATGGCAAAAAAACAATGAATGTAAGCATACTGACGGTACTTGAAAAGCAATAAAACATAAAAAACAATGCGGGAGAAACCTCAACCGTTCAATGGTTTTTTTTCTTATCCTAACCTTATCCACTCACACCGAGATCGCACACCCGAACTTAACCTAATCACTCAATGGTTTTGCAACCAAAAGAGGAAATAGTGGTGGTTTCCACACACTCTCAACCGGATTTGAGTCTTCTCCCCGGCAGCGGCGCCAATGGAGAGACGGAAAACTCTCTCACTTGTAGCAAGAGTAGTATGATCCACACTTAGCTCAATCCAATGGGATTTGCATCCCTTTCGGAGCTAGGGATTCAACCTGTACCGATGCACAAAAGCTTATCCATTTGATGGAGAGAATGCTAAGAATACTACTACCATTGATATAGACTTAACACACACACACACAAGCTCAATCTTGCTATTGCTCACTCAACTCCACATTCCACTCATCCATGCATCCAAACAAGAAGAAAGCTTAGCTATTGCATACACAAGATCAAAGCATTCTTCATTCTCAAATACTTATTTCCCTAGCATGCACACAACCCTTGAAGCTATCAATAAGAAACATGCACACTAGAGAATTGACATGAGAAGAGAGACAAATATCAACTCATTGCATTGAATTAACAAAAATAGAACTTACAATAATGTAGATAGGGAGAGAGAAGAGCTTGCACCTCTATGGGAAAAGAGGGAGAGCTAGTCTCAAGAGAGCTCAAACATGAGTTTGCCCAATGTGTCCACAAGCTCTCAAATGAGCCACTTTTTATACAAAAACTCTAAAACTCCCAAAAGTTTCCATGTGGGATTATTGTCAAGCCTACTCCTACACTCATCTACAACTTGGAACTTTTTACAAGAGCCCTAAGTATCTTTTTGTTGCATCCTTGCATTGATCTTCACTCGTCACGCAACACAATCTATTATGTCCATCATGAGTAACATACCATTGTTTTCCATCTTTGTTGTTGTGCAATTCTACCTTTAAATTCTACAATATAAATGATTCTACTTTTGTATTGTTATCTTGTACATAGTACAAGTCATGCCTTCTTTTAGTACGACTCTTCACACATGCAATGCCTCATCATACACCCTTCAAAATCATGCAAAGGTGTCAGTGCGTTCTAGCTTAAGTGGTCTACCTTGGACCATTCTATCCTACCCAAATGAATGAACGTGGGTTCGAAGGTATCGACATATGTGGTGTGTATGAGTGGTGTAGTACTTACATTGCTTCCCCCAAAAAAGGGGACTCCTATTAAAAAAATCATGCTAGGGTCATTGAGGTAATACATGGACCTTTAATACTCCGAAGAGCCCCTCGTAGAGTAGGACAAGACTACATGGAAGACAAGACTTCCTAGACGACATAGAAGTTCAAGATCTCTTATGCCAAAACTACCATGTGGCATACAATGTAGGCAAACGTGGTGCATCACTTTTGATTCTCTCAAATTATTGGATGTCCATTGGTTGCAAGTGCTGACAAGAATGATTGAGAAGAGATCCTCAAAATAGGAGAATAAGTAAATAGGTCTAGCTTCATGTAAACAAGCATATGCTAGACCATATGAGCAAGTAACTAGTGGATATGCTTCAATGAAATTTAAAAGGTTTCATAAAATTGCAAAACTTGGAGTAGTGTGGTCCTTTTAACACCCTTTGAGTCTTAGGTCTTGGGTCTTGGCTAATTCAAATTAGCTCTAATTTCATAGCAACTTACATTACGAGTAAGCGTTGCAAAACTAGGCTTCACTGGTGGTTGAAAAGACGTTGTAACTCTATAACTTCCGGCTTTTCATTGCTCCGAGGAAAGGTTTGTGTGGTTGTTTATAAATTGCACATTACAAAGACGTCCGATAGTAGCAAAACTAAAAGCTCCTTTCCTCTATGGCCACCCTCAAGCTGTCCGTTACCATCCTGATCTTTGCTGTTGTGTGTCTGTTTCTGGTCTGCGGTTATGGCCTCTCCCCTACCATTTCCCATGCTAATGAGCCATTTTCCCTACCCCAACACTTCCCTACTTGCATCTACACAGCTCTCCAGTCTTTCATTCACACAATCCCACCCCAAACCTCCTATAAAGTGGGCTCTCAAATAGAAAAAGAGGCACTGTGTGGATCGAATGGTACCACCATTCTTCTTCGCCTAAGGCTATTAGACTCTGAACTGAACACCACCATGCAAGAGAATGGAATAGTGTTGCACAAAAGCTTTGCCACCCTGCTAGAAGAATTCAGGCTAACGTTGAAGCTAAGGTACAAGTGGGCCGTGATAATGAGTGGCCACTATTGGATGGAGTATCAAAGCAGGAACGAAACCCTAGGTGCATTAAAAAGCACCAAGATTAATATGGGCAATGAGACATTAGGGTTAACAAGCACGGAGGCTGATGTGATAGATTGTTTGCCGAGAGGTGATGTGCTGGTGAGCCATAATAATGAAGCCGGGGCAGAGAGCGGGTTCGACATTCTGCTTGCCCCTCATTCTATTATTTCTCAGAATAATGAATACTTTCTGATGATGCAAGGGGACTGCAATCTGGTTGTGTACACTGCGGCCGGCTTCCCTCTTTGGAGCTCCCGAAGCAAGGGCAAGGGGAGTAAGTGCAGCCTCTCTCTCTTGAGGGACGGCAATCTCGTGATATCAAATGAGAATAACAAGCGTGTTTGGGCTTCCGGGTCTTCTATCTCTTGCCCCTCCGTCTTCATCCTCATGATGCAAAACGATGGAAACGTTGTCATCTACGACATGCTCAGTGGCTTGCCCATTTGGGCAACTGGCACCAACCGTAAGCATCCCATTTCATTCAAGTACACTCATTAACTAACTCTGGTTTGGCCCTGCGTTTTTATGGTTACCACACTTGACTCTCATCTCAATTACAACATTTTTCACTTATAATTAACTTATGTGTTGCTCCTTAGCTTCTCATGGTAATAACATACTCGGCTATCACTATAACATGTTAGAGCAATGCTTTCTTTTTTTGGGGGGGGGATATATATATATATAGAAATAAAACTGAGTATAGTACAAACTCAACTCCCAGTACTTCAACCCCTCAAATGTACAACCTATGACTAGTAATAAAGCCAACCCCTCAAATGTACAACCTATGACTAGCAATAAAGGCAACCCCTCATATATACAAGCTATGACCAACAAGAAAATTAACCCAACTCTTTTGATGACAAAAAACAAGGCTCTCTTAGGATAAAGTTTGCATTATGGAAGGACATTCCTGTAGGATCTTCTCCCTTTTTATGTTATTAGACATTTTTAGGAATATCCAAATAATATTCTCTTTGTGCTACCTACTTATCTTTCATCTCAACCTTGGTTATTGTGATTGCAGAATGAAGTTAGAAAGACTTCTCGACATGAACATGTGGTCTACTCTTCAATAACGGCAATTTTTTGTATTGGTTGTTGTGATCGCGGACAGATGTTGGAAACCTTCTTCACATAAATATGTGTTTTTCAATAAGGCAACTTCTCATCAAGAACCTTCAAAATACTTGAGCATGTTCAAATACAATGAATATATTGGACATGTTACCATTTCTAGTTTTTATCTCATTGTGCTCAAAATTTATTATGGCCTTTGTCTATCAACCATTCAAAGTTCTTGTCATTAAGATCTAAGGAATATTAACCTATTTTCACATATTACAACACCTACCTCACGTTCACGTGTTGTTAGTTAGTAGTTTGAATGCCCTTTTTGCTTATAATAGAGCTTTAATTTATTGATTTTTGGTGTATGCTTAACTGCCACTTCATATATATTTATTTTGATGGATCTCTTAGTAAATTAATAAGCAAATATATAATGTATTTGAAGGATTCAGTAAAGTTAGATCAATACTAGGTAGTAAAAATTAGAATTCTTGGGTAGTTGTATGTATGTTTAAAATCTACACCTCTATGTATGCAAATTGAAGACTACAATAAGAAAAATAATATCAATTACCAATTAACAAGAAATGATAAATATAATATCAAAAGTATACATGTTCATTTCCTTGAGTAATTGTTAATTGTTAGGAAAACAAGGTAGATGCTCCAATCATTGAGTTAACAAGAATCATCTCACAAATTCATTACACATGAATAGGTTAACCAACATTGGAGTTAATTGTTCAAACTATAGTTGTTCTTAATAAGTATATGTGTCAATGAGTAGAGAAAACAAAAAGAGGAAAAACACCACACATAAGTCATTGGGGAGGTGGCGCATGAATCCCCTTAAAACTATAATTTTAGGGAAATGTGACATTCCCTCATTGAAGTAAAACAGTTTCAGTGATACAAATAGAGGATAGTGAATATTACAAAGTTACAAGCATGTGACTTACATGATGGACATATTTTTTTTAAGAGTTTACCTTGCTTGTTTAATATATATTATCAAGCTATCATGATGAGAACTTTTGGATTATGAAGTGTAAACCACAAATTCAAGCCCCAACAATATCAATGTCTAAATTACTACAGTATATCCTAATTTTTAGTGTAAGGTATCTTTGTAATTAATACATGCATGCATATATTGTTAGATATCTATGCTCTACCCTTATATTGTATTGTCTAGGCACCATCTAGCTCATGTTTGCATAACCCCCATTACAAGGAGTAGCAACCATGCTTGGGTAGCATGACATCCTCACATTCACACTAGAAGATGGCTTACGAGGCCAAATAGTTTAGAGACAACTTGGATTAGACCTGGTACACTACCAAATAGACTACATGCTACACTTGACCATTATCTTGTAATGGTCCACACATAGACTAGGCACACTTTAGTCGTGGATAGACTATTATGACATTGTGGGGCCGAAGATGACCCCGGATGACCACCATTGGTGGTGGGAAAACTACATAGCAGCACTAGTTCACTTTTTAGGCCAAGCCTTGACTAAGGATGGTGGCACCAACTATGATTATGGACCTACACATTCATTTCATGCTTGCCTCACATATATAGGCCTAGATAAATACATTACCAATCCCTTCTCCATATAATTCTTTCTTCATCATTGTAGATTCTAGTAGCATGCAACCTCTATCAGCAGTTCTAGATCAGCCACCATCAAAGTTATCTTCACATAGGAGCACATGGGTGTGGGGCTTTGCCATCTATTGTATTACTTTAGTAATACATTAGTTTTCTTTAAATCTGTTATTGTGCAATTCAAGTTTTAAAGCTTTATGATATCAAAGACTCTACATCTTGTTAGTTTTCTCTTATATACACTGCACATTGTATCCTCTTACATATATAAGCAAGGAATTATAACTCTCTCTCTCTCTCTCTCTCTCAAACACACACACACATTCATAAGAATGTAATTTTATAATCAAACTTTAGAAAATGTTATTCTTCTTAATGACAAAAACACCACTTGAGCTCCAATTTTATCATCTCAATGGGCTTCACAATGGGCTACAAGAAGAGAGAGGTACGTGAGTTTATTTATCAAGGCCATGGGCTACAAGGAAGAGGTGCATTTTCTATGTCAAGTCTATTCTAATAAAGGACCATCCCATGGTCTAAGTCTCCTTAAGATTCTATGCCAAGGTCCTTTATGTTCTCTATAAACCCTCCACCATGGATACATTTATAATTAGTTGTCACAAGCATAGAACCAATGCTATATATACCTTAGATCTAGAAACACTACCCAAAATTACCTCACATAGATATCCAATATATTAGTTATTCACAAGCATAGAACCAATGATGTTACCTTAAATCTAGTAACACTACCAAAAACCATCTTACATAGATTTCCAACATATTAGACATCCACACCTACACACTAGGCTATTATAAGATAAGCGATAATGGAAAGTCATTTTCTCTTATAATGAGTTCTCAACTATGTAGATATCCATCATATTACACAACCACACCTACACGCTAGCTATTATAAGAGAAGGGATAATGGAAAGCCATTTTTCCTTAGAATGATCTTTTTTCAAAAGAACCATCTAACCAAAGATTCTTTGAGTTCATTAGAGAGTTTGGCATGCACATGAGGAAGCTAGAGGCCAAAGACTTTAGATAGGAAAAGTGATGCGTATAACAACCTTAAGACCTATGCAAACCCTTAAAGAAAATCAGATAACCCTAAAAGATTGAACCCAAAAAGAAAAATAAAAAACCCATAAAGTAGAATTGATAACCCTCTCAAAACCCTTTTTAAAAAAAAGTAAATCATAGACAACCAAGATATGGCTAACTCGAGGGGGGGGGGTTCCTCCTCTTTAGAGATTTTTGGGGACAATTTCATTAACCACAAACTTCTTGGTCTTGTTAAAGGGGGAAATTTTATGTGGGATAGGATGTGTCTATGGTGCGTATGTTTGTGAAGTGTAGCAATATGTTGTTAGGAATGGAGATATGGAAGGTGTGTTAGTCCGGATGTGGGGGCCAGAGCAACTGAGTCATTAGAATTCCTTGATGATATATCTGAGCTCAAGCCTTGGTAAGTGCCTTGCTCGATGCCCTAATAGTAGAGTTGGAAGAAATTGTAGACAAATGCTAATGGAATAATAGCATAGGAATACTCTTTTATGTGGGTATAGTGTGATCATATTTGATGGTGGAGGTAGGAGCTTGAAGCGAGAAGCCAAGAAATATGTGGGAACATTAGCTAAGGAAGTCGTTCAAGGGGGTCTCCCATAGGGTGATAACAATAGTCTATGCCAAATTAAAGTGAAAAGGATTAGAAGCCTTAAAAATATCTAATTAGAAGGTAGAATAATGGACTAACGTCCTAGCATAGGTGAGGGGATCTTGAAATCAACCAGCCTAGTGCTGACTACTCGCAGGATTGAGTATGAATGGTTTGTATTGCTAAAGCTCCTCGAATGGATGGATAACCTTCACCTATCCCCACACCTATTGAGATATCGAGCTCAACTAGTGCTACAGCGCACATTGATGACCCGCCTAGGTGATAGCTTCTGCATCTACACCACTGGCATGGTTGGTGAGATTATGGGTGATATGTGGCCAGTGGGATGACAGGCTGTGTGACAACCATTTTGAATTACTAGAGACTAGCATAGTTATAGCGCCAACTCATTTATTCAGGTTCACATTATGGACCGACTCTTGTATGTTGTAGTATAGCTGAGTACTAACCCATATAGTGTGTACTCTTATCTTTATGTTATGTTGGTTGAGTAGAGAAGAAGAAGATAGAAGAAAATTCAGCTATCCATCTCTCTCTTGTGTCTTGCTCTCTCTTGTGTGTGTGTGTTTTCTTGCTAGGATTTGAAGCTCTCCCTCTCTCCCACACTCTTTATGGTACCAGCGCTTGGTTCATGTGAGAGCTAAGGAGGCAAGAAAGAGGCAAGAAAAAGCAAGGAACGAAGCGGTACTACACGGGTAAGAGCACCATCGTCTCTTTCCCCTTCTTGGTTTAGGTACAACACCCCCTCAGTAGCTCTAGGAGCTACAGATCTCCGATTGAGGAGCTTTCTTTGCGGGAGCACAGCTACAAGGCATGTATTTCCTCTTATTGCATAGAGCTTTTTCAACTAGATTCGCATTTCGGGTGCATTATGTGCCCCATTTTGTCACTACAGGGTATCGACAGTTTTCTGGAAGTTTTGGCAAAGAACTGTTTCTGCTCAAAATCTGGTTATTGCAATGTAGCAGTGCAGTGTGCAGATAGGGTTTACACATGTATTGTTGATACTGGGTGTATGTACATGTACTCTGGTCACATTTCGTGACACACAAGTTGTGCTGAAGTATCGCTGTAGCAGTTACAGGAGATACAATTGTATTACAGGTTACATATAGAAGTTGTCTATTTGAAGGTTATTTGATTGCTGCAGGAAAACATGTCTGACGGAATTAATTAGATTGTTAGTGAGAAGCTAGATAAGAATAACTTCCATGCTTGGAAGTTAAGAATGACCAATTTCCTAATGGGTAAAGGATTTTGGGATTATGTGGAAAGAGACAATGAGGATCCTCCAGAGTTATTTGAGGAGAATGCCACTCCTGAAGATATAAAGGCATTCAAGGATTGGAATCAAGGTGCAAGAAAAGTCATGTAATGGCTTTCAATTAGTGTCACAGACACTATGAAAGGACACATACAAGATGCAAACACTCCAGCAGTTACATGGCACAATCTGGCTCAGATGTTCTAGACTAACACAAAGGCAAGGAATTTGCAGTTAAAGCAAGAGTTGCATATGTGGAAAAGAAAAGCATGTCCATCAATGAATATGCCTTAAATATCAAGGGCATTGTTGAATCCCTTGGGTCTATCAATGTATCAGTGGAGGATGATGATTTGGTGAGTGTCTTGTTTGAATGGGCTTGGCAAAGAGTACAAGCCATTCAAGACCTCCATTGCAGTTAGGGAGAATATTCTGGGACTTGATATCTATGCTGATCTCATAGAAGAAAAGGCTTTAGGTGTGAGGATTCTTCTTCACAAAGCATGAACAAATCAAAACAAGCCTTCTACTCTAATTCAAGTAGAGACAGAGGTAGAGGCCATGGTCGAGGCCAAGGTGGTGGCTGACAAGCAAATCGAAATTCTGGACAACAACAGTCCAATGATTCATAGCAATAATCATACACATGTGGAAGAGGCCAGTTTAGAGGCAGGGGGAGCCAAAGAGGCCGAGGTGGTTGGCAAAGAAATCAAAATGCAAATAGCATAGAGTGCTATTACTGTGGCAAACCAGGACACATGGCAAAGGACTGCTACAGAAAACAGAATGACATTAAACGCAGGAAGTTACAGCAAGGCAACTATGCATCATCTAGCAAACATGGAGGTGATGACAAAAGTGAGCAGTTGTTTGTGATGCAGCACATGCTTAGTTCCGTAACAAGGGATGTGTCAGGATCTCAAGATATATGGTATGTGGATTTTGGTGCCTCTAACCACATGACCAATCATGCTGAGTGATTTAGAGATATGCAAAAAATGGAAAAACTAGGTTATGTAGAAACAACAAGTGATGGTACTGTGCATCCCACTGCGCATGTTGGTGGTAAAGACTTAGTGCCATTGTTTATGCAGGATGGCAAAATGAAGT
The DNA here is from genome assembly GCF_041138505.1 of Cibotium barometz. Taxonomy (NCBI): domain Eukaryota; kingdom Viridiplantae; phylum Streptophyta; class Polypodiopsida; order Cyatheales; family Cibotiaceae; genus Cibotium; species Cibotium barometz. The sequence goes on from NC_141078.1 coordinate 11,476,060, forward strand.
ACTTGGCTGATGTACTTCATGTTCCAAATATTACAAAGAACCTGGTTTCTGTTGGACAGATGGTTGAGCAGGGTCTACAAGTGAGGTTTAATCCTTAGGGATGTTTTGTGGAAGACTTCAAAAATAAGTGTCACTTGGTTGCAAATGGTAACAGAAATGGCAGGATGTTTACTTTGGATGTGAACATGCCTAAGATAAAGATAACAATGTTTGCGCATGGAACATGTGTCATTGCAGATATTGACATATGGTACAAGTGCATTGGTCATGTGAATGTACAGTGTGACTGAAGTCTATGCAGGCCCAAAATATTGTTGCAGGTTTGCTAGCTTAAGGTTGACGGTATGCATAAGGTATGTGAGGCATGCCAAGTTGGTAAGCAGGCCAAACATGCCTCCCCACATGAAAAGCATGTCAATGCAAGGGCATTGGATGTCATACATTCAAATGTATGGGGACCATATGGGGACCAACCAAGACTGCAACAATTGCAGGTTGCAGGTACTGTGTTACATTCATTGATAACCACACTAGGAAAGTGTGGGTTTATTTCATGAAGGAGAAAAGTGAGGTGTTTGCTCATGCAGGTACACTCCGTAACAAAATGGTCTTGCGAAAAGGAAAAACAGGCACATTGGAGAAGTGGCACGTGCCTTGATGGCTAAAAATAATATGCCACATTACTTTTGGGCAGAAGTAGTAGTAACTACTATGTACATTATGAACAGGACACTCACAATAGCTGTTCATGGTATGACTCATGAACAGAAGTTTACAAGCATAAGACCGGATGTGTCTCACTTGAAAGTGTTTGGGTGTATTGCATATGTACATGTTCCTGTGATGAAGTGAGAACAAAGTTGGATCCAAAGGTAGAGAAATGCATCTTCATTGGTTATTCTATGGAGAAAAAAGGTTATAGATGTTGTATCCCTACCACCCGTGAGATGCAAGAGTAGAGATGTTGTCTTCAATGAGATGAGTTGCTGGTATGCACCAGTGCTGAAGGCAATAGAAGATGAAGATGTAAGAAGTGCTGATGTTGCACCACATGTAGAGCAGTAATCACAGGTGGTGTTGAGTAGACTTGGGGAGTCCTCGAGCAGTGGATCCAATGTTAGCCCATGGTCAAGCAGGTTGAGGAATGATACAAGTACACATGTATCACGGAAAGGAAAGGAAAAGGTAGATCGACCTTTTGTGCCTGATATGTGAGCAGGTCACTCATATGTGGATGGTGACTCTAGTGGCTCTAAGCAGAGCCTTGATGAGGAGATTGGCATTCTATTTGTGGTTACTCCTAGTGTAAGGAGAACCAAGGCTGTTTTGAGGACACCTGAAAAGAATGCTTTATTGCATGGTGATTTTCAAGAAGAAGTGTACATGATGCAGCCACCACCAGGCTATGAGAGTGTGCAGGCTACACAAGGCCTTGTATGGCTTGAAGCAGGCACCCAAAGCATGGTCAAACAAGATCGGGGAGTATCTTGTTACCATTGGATTTTAGATATCCAATGTAAATATTTCACTATATGTGAAAAAGATAAATAGAGGGATCATGCTATTAGTCATCTATGTGGATGACTTGACTATCACTGGTGATAGTGATGCAGACATACATGATGTCAGGATGCTTTTGAAGTAAAAGTTTGAGATGAAGGATTTAGGTGAGCTACGGTATTTCTTGGGCATAGAGGTGGTGAGATCACCTCATGGCATTTTGCTATTACAGAGGCAGTATGGCTTGGACATGTTTTCCAAGTATGGTATGATAGGCTTTAAGCCTATCTCAGTGCCATTGGAGCAGAACACAAAGCTCCGCAATACATGTGAGCTTTTGGAGGACCCCACTACATACAAGCGCATATTGGGTAGTTTGATCTACATGACCATCACAAGGCCAGACGACTTGAGCTTTGCTGTTGGACTTGTGAGTCAGTTTATGCAAGCCCCTAGGAAGCCACACTTGAGCGGCTAGATGGATCCTTAAGTACATAAAGTCCACAGTTGATTATAGAATTTTCTATGAGGCCAGGGATTTCACTGACGTAAACGAGAACATGTGAACATGTTAATAACATATGTTAATAACACAAAAAATCTTGTGATCACATGTTATATTCACAAAGCTTTCACAAGGGCCCAAAAAAATTATCTTTGTCGGGCATAAAAAATCTTCTTAGGTGGCCACTGACTTGCTATTATGTGAAGATGGTAACATGAGAACATGTGAATAGCTTATTCCCATGTGTAGCCAAGCTTTTAAGGGGTTCCCAAATGGCAAGTGACCTGTTATTTTGTGAACGGTAACATGAGAACATGTGAATAACTTGTTCACATGTGTTATTATCACCAAAAATCTTGTGATCACGTGAATATTAAATCCCTGTATGAGGCTCATACAGAGATACAGTTGCATGGATACACATATGCTAATTGGGCTGGTAGTATTGCAGACAGAAGATCTACCAGTGGTTTTATGTTCTCATTTGGGAGTGCTACTGTGAGTTGGAGCAGTAAGAAGCAGCCAATAGTTGCCTTGTCGAGAACAGAGGCAAAGTATAGGGGTGGTGCTATGGCAGCTTGTGATGTAGCTTGGTTTCAGAAGCTACTTGGTGACATGGGAGAGTCCATGGATAGGGCAATTGTCATATATTGTGTCAACATGAGCAGCATGCAGTTGGCCAGAAACCAGTATATCATTCTAGAATGAAGCGCATTGAGGTGCATTAGGGAGAAGGTTCTAGCAAGAGATGTAGATCTGGTATATGTCAGCATAGAGAGGATCAGGTGGCTAACATCTTCAAGAAGGAATTGGGCACAGAGAAGCTCCACAGGTTTAGGAGCTTACTTGGAGTGTAGTGTGTGGAGTTGAGCTCGAGGGGGAGTGTTGCGATATCGAGCTCAACTAGTGCTATAGTGGACATTGATGACCCGCCTGGGTGATAGCTTCCACATCTATACCACTGGCATGATTGGTGAGATTATGGGTGATATGCGGCCAGTGGGATCACAAGCTGTGTGACAGCCATTTTAGATTACTAGAGACTAGCATAGTTATAGTGCTAGCTCATTTAGGCAGGTTCACATTATGGACCGACCCTTGTATGTTGTAGTAGTTGAGGACTAACCCATATAGTGTGTACTCTTATCTTTATGTTATGTTGGTTAAGTAGAGAAGAAGATAGAAGAAAATTCAGCTATCCATCTCTCTCTTGTGTCTTGCTCTCTCTTGTGTGTGTGTGCTTGCTTGCTAGGGTTTGAAGCTCTCCCTCTCCCCCACATTCTCCCCCACATTCTCTTTAACACCTAATAGAGGTGGTCCTACGTGTTGAGTTGTGTGAAGAAGAAGATCTCAATTGAGAGTCAATTGTAATTGCAAATTGTAGCTTGTTAGCCATTGTAGCTTCAAAGCATAAATAATGACAACTTTAGCTTAATTAGCTTGCTTTTAGTGTTGTACCAAATTCAATTGAAAAATATTTTACTTGCATCCATCATCATAAAGTTTTAATTATACAGTTATCATTGAAAGCCAGAGGGAGTTATTTTCAAATTGAGGAGAGAGAGAGAGAGAGAGAGAGAGAGAGAGAGAGAGAATTGCACTAATGTTGGTAAGTTGTCTAGTTTTGTTCCACTAGTGGATTACAATGAATCTTGGCTAGCTATAGAGGCATTTCAGTTTAAAGGCCAAGTATGACATGTTTTTGTGCCCCCACTGAGGATAGAAAAGCCTAGTTTTAGAGCTTTGATCAGCAGGTTGGAGACCACTTGTAGGTCAACTCAAGACCTATGGATGGTATAGTGTATGAGCTGTTTAAAGGAGAGAAGGGTGAGGATGTGGGTAGATTTCTAAGAAGAATAGAATTAGGAACTGTTAGCAACAATAGAGATGATGATTCCTACAAACTAAGGATGGTAGGGTTACTCTTGGAAGGAGCAGCTAGGGAATGGTATGATGATATGGTAGTAGAAGAGGAAAAATGTGATTGGGAGCAGCTAAGGAAAAGGAAATATGGGAGGGCTGATAACCTAGAAGAACTTTGGAGAGAACTCAATAGCTTGTATCAAGGGGAAGAAGAAGAGATTACAACATTTGTGAGTAGGTTTGAAGGGGTTTGGAGAAGGGTTTTGAAGGTTTTGGGAGAGAATTAGATGCCACCAGACTTGGTCATACCTAACCTGTATGTTTGCCTCTCTTTCTTTCCGAGCCATCTCTTGTTTCCTCACCTTATTGCTCCACTATTCTGTAGCCATCCTTATTGCCTCTGCACAGGTTTTAGGATCCTTAAACTCCACTTTCTTTTTAATAACTCCATGTAACAATCCTATAAATTGGACCATGTGGGCACATAGTGGAATCTTTACCTATGGGCATGCATGTAGAAAGGGAGCTTCGTGTAGAGGCTCCAAGGATTGTAGAGCTAGATAGAGGACATGATGGTCTGCATCAAGAGATTCAAAGGTTTTTCGAGCAAATTGGAAATCTTAATCTTGCTATGGAAGTTATTTGAAATCAAGTAAGAAGACCACAAGGACAGAGGCCATAGAGGAATCGAATGGAGCACTTCCAATGCTACAATTGTGGAGAGAGGGCCATATAGCTCCTCAATTTCCTCAACCAAGGGGCCTCCTAAGGATTCCTAATTTTAAGGGATTAGAGCTTAAAAAGTTGGGCTTAAGGGAGACAAAGGCTATGATGACCCCTATTTTTTGCCTTGCCACATCAGCCATACCCCCCTAGTTTCACGTTTAAAAGGGAATATTCTCATTCTCTCTCTTACTTTTTGACTTTTCTCATACTTTCTTACTTTTTGAAATTTTTATCTTCACTCTCTACAAATTGAATCTTTCTTGTCAGTTTGAAATCTCCTTTCTCATTAACTCCCACCATATCTCCCTTCCACATCAACAAAACATTCTCGTATTTAGGTGGGCCCCAAAAAGTGAAAATTTTTATTTTTTTATTTTTTTACATTTTGAGGTGGAAAAACACCACCCAACCAATATATATGAATTTTTTATCTTCACTCTCTATGAATTGAATCTTTCTTGTCAGTTTGAAATCTCCTTTCTCATTAACTCCCACCATATCTCCCTTCCACATCAGCAAAACATTCTCGTATTTAGGTGGGCCCCAAAAAGTAAAATTTTTTATATTTTGAGGTGGAAAAAACACCACCCAACCAATATGTATGATGAAAATAATTTTTTCCCTCCAAAAAGCTTGTAATTCAAGGGTCACGTTAGAAGCCTGTCAGGAGCTAGTACATCTATAACTAACTGTGAGGTCCCCACAACCCCATAAACATAACTAACTGTCAGGAACCACTACATCCATGAGATCCCGAAATTGTGGGGACCCCAAAAATTATTATTTTTTAAATTTTCTCATAAATGTATCAAAAATATCATTTTCTACTTAGAAAAATGGATTTGTGTTAAACTTCCAACAGCAAAGTTTTAAGAGTCTCTCTCTCTCTCTCTCTCTCTCCCTCTGAGGATCTCTCTGCTTTAGCTTCTTCCTCTGCTTAGCTGTGGAGCCTTTGCAAGCTGTGTGTGTAGCCCCTTGTGAAGCTAGAAAATGGAAGATTGATTTACACATTCGTATTCCTGAAGAGTATGGCAGCTCTAAAAAAACCCATCCTACTGATGCACAATCCAAGCTCGTAGGATAGCTAAGGAGAAAAATGTAGATCTTTGGGTTGATGGGCATCTCTATCCAATTGACCCTCCATTAAGAGCAAACTCTCCTTTCCGCGATATATCATCTTTTATGCAATTTGTTGGTGAAGGAGAGCCAGGCTTGTTAGGATACTGTAGAAGATTGACTACAAGTGGAGCTTGGCAAACCCATATTCTCCCATCTCAATTGCATAATTAAAATTTTAAGTTTCTCTTACAATGTCTCGATGTCATCATGTTTGTTTAACATGGAGTGTCTATCATGTGCCAATTTGTCACCCAAGGCATCAGAAATGCTCCTGCTGGAGGACTGAGGAAGCTGTGCCAGAACAATGCGAATTTGACCTCTACAACACGACGATGTAGGCTCAAAATTTGCACTATTCTGGCACTTCTCTCCTAGCCACTCAAGATCATTTCTGATGCATTTATAATGAAGTTGAGCACACTCATTGTGAGAAACAATAGTTTATAAGATAAATACACCTTTAATCATGTGTGAAAATATAGTATTTATCATCCAATGCATCACAATTTCTCCTCGAGGACTGGGGAAGCTATGCCAGAACAATGCAAATTTAGGCTCTACAGCGGTGATGCAGGCTCAAAATTCGCACTATTCTGGCACTGCTCCCCTAGCCACTCAGGATCATTTCTAATGCATGTATAATGAAGTTGAGTACACTATTATGAGAAACAATAGTTTATAAGATAAAAACAGCTTTAATCATGTGTAAAATTACATTATTTGTCATCCATTGCATCAGAATTGCTCCTGGAGGACTGGGGAAGCTATGCCAGAATAGTGCAAATTTAGGCTCTACAGCACTGCCTGCAGGCTCAAAATTTGCACTGTTCTGGCACTGCTCCCCAAGCCACTCAGGATCATTTCTGATGCATTTATAATGAAGTTGAGTACATTAATTATGAAAAACAATAATTTATAAGATAAAAATACCTTTACTCATGTGTAAAAATACATTATTTGTCATCCAATGCATCAAAATTTCTCCTGGAGGGTTGGGGAAGCTATGCGAGAACAGTGCGAATTTGGGCTCTACAGCAGTGGTGCAGGCTCAAAATTTGCACTGTTCTAGCATTGCTCCCCCAGCCACTCAGAATCATTTCTGATGCATTTATGAAGTTTGAGTACACTAATTGTGAGAAACAATAGTTTATAAGATAAAAACAGCTTTAATCGTGTATTTAATTACATTATTTGTCATCTAATGCATCAGAATTGCTCCTGGAGCCCTGGAGAAGCTATGCCAGAATAGTGCGAATTTAGGCTCTATAGTAGCGACGCTACAGGCTCAAAATTCGCACTGTTCTCTGGCACTGCTCCCCCAGCCACTCAGGATCATTTCTGATGCATTTATAATGAAGTTGAGTACATTAACTATAAAAAACAGTAATTTACAAGATAAAAATACCTTTAATCATGTGTAAAAATACATTATTTATCATCCAATGCATCAGAATTGCTCTTGAAGGGCTGAGGAAGCTGTGCCAAAATAGTGCGAATTTGGGATCAATAGCAGTGGTGCAGGCTCAAAATTTGCACTATTCTAGCACTCTCCCCAGGGTCATTTCTGATGCATTCATAAAAACATTGATGGTACAAACTAGAAAAAACAATGATATACTTGATGAAAATAAGTTTGCAAAAACTGTATTGTATTCATAATAAGAAGTGATACATCATCTTTACAAAAGCTTTCTTGCAATATTGAGCTTCCTTCTCTTTTTATTGGGGGCAAAGTGTGCTCAGGGAGTGATTGGGCTATTTCTTGAGGATCCTCTATGCCTATGCTTTTGGCTATACCTATATGAGCAAGAAGCTTACCCCTAAATCCAAAACCAAAAACATCAAAGGCAAGGGATTTTTTTAATTAGAACTATACATTTGGTGCTCTATGCCATAGAGGCTACATATAGCACCTTAGAGAGGGCTTTCAAAAAGAAGAGAGTGAAGGCAGATTGAGGGGTGTAGTCCCTGTGGATAATGGTGATGCCATCCACAAGAAGCCGACCAAGATAGTGCGCCAACGCAGCATCATGTCCATGGACCTTGGCCTAGTCTCTGCTGCTGCCACCGCCTCTCCTTGCAAAATGCGTCAATTTCAACCACCCTCTGTAATCAAAGGAAAAATCAAAATATTTTCCTATACATAATTCCCATGGTTGTCCCCTCCTTACGCTTCCCAATCTATAAAAATATAGAAAGTGGCACAATAACCAGAAAGTGTAAGGGTTAATTCTAGACACATGTACTATGGAATCAGATATACCTTTCTTCTCATCAAATTGAAACTTGACTCTTCCACATTGTGAAAGCCCATGATGCTAAAGTGTTGACGCAGGTCTGTTAGGCTCCAATGCTTGCTTGTTGCCACTCGCTCAATCCATCCATTTTGCATCATCAGAGCTACCTCAATAAGCATAATTTCTTCTTTTGAGGCTTGAAGTGGGATCCATGTCCCGTGCATTTGCATCCATCTTTGGTAGTGCAGATGCATGTACAAAATAGAGCGTGCCTTTAAGAACCTGCAAGACATTGTAGAATCTACTACATTGCACTTGTACACATCACCTTGATGTGACCCCTCATTAATCTCCCAACCCTCTCCTAGTAATCCTTGAATTTGCTCAGACCGTAACTCCTTACAAATATACATTGTTTTTGTTTGGTGCATTGGCATGGAATTGAACATGTGCACAAAAACATGTAAAGGACAAAACCAATTTAGCCCTACTGACCTAGATGCCTTTGAAAACTTGAGTGATGTCTTGATATCACTTACCATCTTAAACTTTAAGCATAAGATGGTCCAAGCATCTGGTTTGGGCCATTCGAGATTGTTAAGAGGGGGGTTGGGGATCTCTTCTAGCTTGCCAAATAAACCTGGTTTTTTATCTACAAAATATGAGTGAGAAAAGAAAAAGATATTGTTCTGTACAAGATCACTATTGTTCTGTACAAGATCACTTGGGCTTTGAGATACAAACATTGCCTCTCCAATGGATGCATGCATAGCATAGAAAAGTCCAGTGAGGCTTTGGAGTGGTTGTTCCTCAACATAATTAGAGGGGAAAGTATCTGCACAGAGACATAAGAAAATTTGAAACAAAAAATCCAATATTAACATGTTGTTAAAGCTGTGTTTATGTTACACTGACAATTTGAAGGAAACCTTGGTCGTTGGCCTTGAATGTACACGTCTCCAAGGGTATACACATGTTGCACTATGGCAACTAGTCCTTCCTTCTTGGTATGCTTGAAGCCTTTAGCCGCCCCTTCCAATGATGTAGCATATTCCCCAGTTGACGCACTTGATATGGTCCCTTAGAGCTTGGCTGCATGTAGACCCAAGCCACCCCAACCCTGAATCTTGTTGGAGCCCAAACTCCATTCTCATCTCTTGTGTTATGCAGCACAAGCTCTTCCACCTTCTCCCTAGGTCTTCTCACATTACTCGAAGAGACCATGGTGGTAAGAAAAGAGAAGAAGGGAAAAGAAAAGCTTGTTTTACAACAGAGGAGTGGAGAGGAGAGAAAGTTCAGGGTTTTCAATGCAGCAATGGAAAACTTAAAAGAAGGTAAGAGTTTGAGAGAAGGCTTCCTGAACCTAGAGTAAACTAAAGAGGGATAGAGTTTCTGCAGCAATGGAGAGGGAGGAAGCTTGAGAGAGAGAGAGAGAGAGAGAGAGGGAGGGAGATTGAGAGAGAGAGAGGGAGATTGAGAGGGAGGGAGCTTAAGAAGGAGGGAGAGCTTGTCAATGAGAGGGATGGAGTTTCTGCAGCAATGGAGAGCTTAGAAAAGGAAGAAAGAGGGAGAGGGAGCTTGAGACTGAGGGAGCTTGACAAGGAGGGAGAGCTTGAGAGGTATGGAGTTTTTGCAGCAATGGAGAGCTTAGAAGAGGAAGAAAGAGGTTCAAAATGAGCTTTCCAAACCTAGAGTATGTTGGGGGGAAGTTTGAGAGAGAAAACACACTTTTGGAAAAAAATTAAAAAAATTTAAATTTTTAGGGTTTTTAATCTACGCGATTCTAGGTGGGGGGACCACTAAGTTTGGGCCCAGGAGGTAGGGGGACAAGAGTAGTAATTAGGCCCCATTAGCAAACCAAAGCCTAGGCCCCCTAGGGTCAAAGAAGTCAAAAATGTGCACCCAACCCTCCTCTTATTGGTCCATTCATAATCAAAAGTTTGGGCCCAGGAGGTAGGGGAACAAGAGTAGTAATTAGGCCCCATTAGCAAACCAAAGCCTAGGCCCCCTAGGGTCAAAGAAGTCAAAAATGTGCACCCAACCCTCCTCTTATTGGTCCATTCATAATCAAAAGTTAATCCAAGAGGCCCTCTTTGGGTCCAAAAAATTCCTAATGAACAGGTTTTAGAGGTAGAAGTCACTAAGTTGCAAGCTAGTTTCATGTACCCTATTGATGATATAGAATGGGTTTCCCCTATAGTTATTATGCCTAAAAAGGGTAAAAAGTGGAGGGTTTCTATTGATTACAAACCCCTCAATGTAGCTATGAAGAGGCATCACTATCCCCTTCCTTTCCAGGATGAGATATTAGACCAAGTGGAAGGGCATGAGAGATATACAATCTGTGATGGGTTTAGTGGATATTTTTAGATTAGGATAGCCCCAAAATATCAAAAGAAGACCATTTTTATCAATCCTTTGGGGCATTTTGTTATAGGATTATGCCTTTTGGCCTTCTCAATGCATACACTAGTTTTCAAAGCTGGGTGGACAACGTCCTTACTCCTTACCTTGGATCCTTTGTTAGAATTTTTATGGATGATTGATGTGTTTACAGTGGCAAGTGGATACATATGGAGAGGCTTGACTTAGTGTTTAAATGACTTAATGAAGATGGAGCCCAAGTCAATCCAGCTAAATGCAAGCTCGCAAGAGCTCAAGTTGTACTCTTGGGTCATGACGTGAGTGAGAATGGTATAGGCCCACAACATCCTGTAAAAGTAGAGAACTTATTGCAAATGGAGAGTCCAAAGTCAACCAAGGAGCTTATAATGAATTTTGTTCAAAAACTCGGGTATTTGTCTAGGTCTTTTTGTATGCTTGCAAAACAAACACTATAGATTTTGTATAATTTGGGAATTTCCCACTTAATGTGGAAAACATACATAGGTATAGAGATCCATATTTGTAAGTTTATTGATAGATCATGTAGGAAGATGGCATTGAAAAACACCATAACAAGAAAGTGGTGTTTATCTCTTGCATAGACCTACATCAATTAGATGTGGTGTTTATCTCTTGCATAGATCTGCATCAATTAGATTTAACATCCAAAAAATGTAAAATAACCAAATATCAACACTGTCAAGACAAAAGAACATCATAGACGCAAACAATGGTTCGTAAGTGCAGAAAACGATACAAAAAGCATAACTACAACACCACAAAATTGAGTCACGATTCTACTACTGCTCAATGGGAGAACCACCAAGTTCATCCCCATTTGGATTGTGCATGCTAGTGAGACAGAAGCCTTCTTGTTCTTTTTTGGCTTCCCTAGCTGGTATCTTGATTCAAGTATATGGCCATGGTTTTTTGGGTCTTATGTACAAAAAATTGCATTAGTCATTTCCCACACTCATGGATCCTTCTTGTTCTCCATCAAAAACCCCTTCCAAGAATCAGTGTAGGCCTCTGCATCTATCATACCATTCTTCCTTACACAAGGTCCCCAATACTGTATCAAACGCTTCTTGTAGTTTGTGGTGACGTCTTGTCTCCATGTCAATCTCTTTGATTCAGCCATAGCAAGCCAAATGGGATAGATGTCTTGATTATTTAGATGCAACAATATAAATTCCCCTTGCTTATAAACATCGTGCATTGGATTGAATTATTTCCTTGGTTTTTCCCGTTGAGGGCCACAATAATGATGATTGTGCTCTTCGTATCCTAAGAATCTTTCAGCATCTATTTCAGTATCCATTTGAGCATCCACATCATCGAGCTATTGGGAAGATTTTGGCCACACATTTGTGTACAATCTAGCCTCTTATCTGTTGGTTTGTCAAGCTCTTGGATTACATTATTCTAATAATCTATCATAGGCCTATAATATCTTGGCACACATAAACCATTTCTAAGATTCTACCAAAATTTTATGTAAGATTTTATTTCTGATATCACATCTTCATGCCCCTTTACATACTCTACCATTGGCAATAGAGGTGGATTCCCCCGTGGTAGCAGCACTTTATATTGCATCACCAGTGTGTCCCCCTTCATGAGGAACTAAAATTCAAGCGGTTTTGAATGGCCTATAAGTGCTTCTTCCCCATCACAAAGGTAGCGATCACAATATCTCTTAAAGTCGGGGACTTCTATAAGTAAGAAGGTAACTCGAGAGGAAGTTGAACTAGTCCTTAACGTATCCATCAAATGTGGTAAAGTGAAGTTCTGGCCAACTCTTAATTTCTTATAAAACCTACTAAACATTGCATCTATGTCCTCGTGTCTGCCCAACCATTAAAAATCCCAATTGGATAACCTTGAAAATATATATTCAAACAAGTATGGATTTTGTTTTTCACCTGCATAGTTATCTAGCTACAAAAGCAAGTTCTCTAGAAACATACAAAATGGGAAGCCCCATTGGAACCCTGATTTGCAGATGGTTGGTCCACTAGAATGGAAATTGGTGTGGTCAGTTCTCTTGATACTATGGGCCCTACATTGGAAGTAAAACAACGTGTATGAACTGCTTCAAAAGGTGATGTGCATTATGTTAAATTTACAGTAATGTGATGACCTATGGTGGATCAAATGCTAGAATCAACATCATTAACCTTTAGAGATTAGAGGATGATTAAGACAAGATTAGTGAGCAATTAACTGATAGCTTAATGTAGGCATGGATAATCAAAAACCAGCAACTTCTCATTAGGCCAATGCCTCAATTTATAGAGTTTACATCCAAGCATCTAATCCCACTGGTCTCTCCTTGATTCACTCCACCTCTTTTGCTTGATTCTCTCCACCTCTTCCCAGAATATCTCCACACATCCTAAATCTTCTCATCATTACCCTTTATTCTCTCCCAGTAGATACTTCTCACCATTTCACATCTTCTCTCTCATTTACAGATTCTCTTTTACAGCCTCTTGCTAAGGGCTTGTTCCCGCTCACACCCTATTCACTTGTATATTTCAACACCTCCCCTCAAGTGAATAATCCTAGCACACCTGGACCCTATACCAAGTTTCCCTCTTACTTGGTAGTCCGCGAGACCAGTGCCTCAAGTCCCTAAACTCATAGTCCTTGACACTCTCTCTCTCTCTCTATGTGTCCAAGGCTACTACAAGTGCCCCCATGACCTTGACTAAAGTTCTCACACATACCTCCTCTACCACATGGCCTACATCATCGGTGGCTTAGAGGTGGTTTTACTCTGTTGGGGCAGGTTACATTGGGTTGTGGGGTTTCTCTCTCTCTCTCTCAGAAAAGATGATCTGACTCCACTTCCTTAGGGGCCTCCATAAAGTTTATCGATGTCATTCCTTCTCCACTGGGTTTGCTATAGCAGTCTCTTGCCATGTGTCCTGGCTTCCCACAGTTGTGGCGAGTGAAGGTCCTTCCTCCTACTCTTCTTCTTCCTCGTCCTCGTCCTTGTGAGAATCCTCTTCAGGGGTGAAGAATGCTTTTTCCTCTCTAGCTATTGAGTCCAGCCATTTCTTCTCTTTTACCTTGGTCTCTTGCTCTAGGAGAGCTCCTTCTATCTCGTGCAGCTTTAATTTAGGTACATTCTTTAAGGTTGCTACAATGTTTTCATATTCACCTTTGTCCACACTCTTCAGAAGCACTGCTAGTGCCTCATCATCTTCTACCTTTTTGCCAATGGTGGCTGCCAGTTGTTGCTTAATGCTTTTGTATTTGTTCAAGTGTGTGGTTAAAGGTTCACTTTCCTTCATATCCAGTTTGTAGAATTTCATTAACAGATTTATCTTTGAATTTTTTGCTTGAGTGCCAAATAATTTATTGAGTTCATCCCATGCATCTTTTGCCCATTGTATCCCTATGATGTGATGAATGATTTCATCATTTAAACTGGGTGCGATGATTCCTAATGCTTTCTCATTCCTGCTCTTCCACTCATTTTCCCCACCCACCAGCATTCATCTCTTCCCCCTCAACTAGCCCCCACAGATTTTTCCTCGTGAGCAATTACATGGTTTTTGGTTGCCATGTATAAAACTGCTCCCCATTAAATTTGGCTATCTCTTGTGCCGTTCTCATGATGATGTGAAGGGGGTCTTACCTCTTGATCTAATTTTAAGATTCAAGGGAAGTCTACCCTTTTACAACTCAATCTGGTGTTTAAGTGATAATTACAAGAGATTTATCAGCATAAATTCACCAGAAATTACATAAATTCACCAGAAATTACATAAAGCCAAGGGTAACAAATCTGTACTGAATGGTTGGAGTATCAAACCATCTCCAAATTGCAATCTGAAGTTATAGGGATTTGTATCAGATACCCAATGGTTAATTTGAACCCTCAATTGTACCAAAATATAGTGATTAGTACTGATTAATCACATTGATTAGCAAAAAAATCTTCTATTTTATGTGCAAAAAATAGAGTATGCAGGGAGTCCAGATCTGGGGCCTTAGAGCTCAAATGAGATCAACTCCTTTCAAATACATCAATAGCTATTAGTCTAGTAGAGGATTAAGCCAAGAAACACAAGATTTGACCAAACATTGAATGCTTAATCTCAGTTTTACCAAAGTCACCTGCAGATTTGATGTAGAGCTTGGATCTCACCGTAGACTTGATGAAATCAAAAACTGTCTTCAACGAGCTTATAGAGCACTTTTAAAAACCCTTGGGGCCAAGAGGAATTAGACCAATTATATCTGGTGGAGAGGGGATCTCAATTTGCTTGAGAAAAATGGCGCTTGAAAAAATGCAAAAATCTGCAGCTTCTCTTGGTGGTTTTGCGATTCGTCTTGATGGGCTGAAGCACAAGGAGTGCAGCTATGTTTGGCTAAAAGGGTTTTGGCCAATGTAATGTGTGAAGGGAGAGAGGGCTCCTCTACCAGCTGGGGGTATAGAGGTTAATTGAAAAAGAGCTAAAATTTTGATTTTTTCCTAATCCTAATTAACTAGGTGATTAACAAGATAATGGGCTCATAAATTTGATGGATTCTAAGCTAGGCTCTGATACCATGTTAAATTTACAGTAATGTGATGAGCTATGGTGGATCAAATGCTAGAATCAACACCATTAATAAAGAGATTAGACAATGATTAAGATGAGATTAGTGAGAAATTAACTGATAGCTTAATGTAGGCATGGATAATAAAAAACCAGCAAATTCTCATTAGGCCAATGCCTCAATTTATAGAGTTTCCATCCAAACATCTAATCCCATTAATCTCTCCTTGATTCACTCCACCTCTTTTGCTTGATTCTCTCCACCTCTCCCAGAATATCTCCACAAATGCTAAATCTTCTCATGCTACCCTTTATTCTCTCCCAGTAGATACTTCTCATCTTTTCAGAGCTTCTCTTTCATTTACAGATTCTCTTTTACAGCCTCTTGCTAAGGGTTGTTCCCCGCACACACCCTATTCACTTGTATATTTCAACACATTATCACTTGACACTTATTTAATAATAGGCAATTTACCATCGTTGATATGTGGTAGTCTAAAACTTCTCTTGTGAGTTCAAAGCACCAAGAGGTGAAACATTGCTTCTTGGAAGCCCATTTGTTGCTAGATCACCAAGAGGGTGCTTATCCATCCTTTTCAAAGTTATGTAAACAAAAGGAAATGGAGCCACTGTGAGATTGACGGCCCATAATGACCCTCCCCATGCCCATGGTGGGTGATCATACCAATCAGTTCCATCTATAGCTGCCATGCCGAATCTGTATCCTTTAGTACCATCCATAGTCTAGGAATGGCTATCTTGTTTTTATCCATCTTGTTCATGGATGATGCACAAATATTTGTTTGGTTGTGATGATGCACAAATATTTGTTGTGATTTTGAAAATGCACACCATCTGTATACAGTACAAGCTTCCACAACTTTGTTGTTGATGCACGTAAATGTTCCTTTCCTCCGATCCTTGCTCTATCTTGTAGACTTGTCTTAGCACCCATTCTAGCCTTGAGTGAACCGCGCGGGCTGCACTTGGAGAACTCACTTGTCTTTATCAAGGCCACGTGTGGGAACTCTTTATTCTGAATTTTCCCAAAAGAAGACTTGGATAGGTTTTTGTCATATCCCAATTAATAAAGTCTCATCTAATATGTCCACTTGCTTATATGTTTCTAGTATCTTTAACTGAGTCTCTCTTGAACCATCCAGCATAGTTCTACTCTTGTTAGCCATTCGCTCTAAGTTCATGTCCACAAAGTCTTCAACTAGTCCTCTAGCCACACGAGTATTCTCTAGGCTTCTTCTCATTATTCCTTTATTTCCATGCACATGTTCACCAACCTCAAACTTTTCTCTTTAGCACAGTAGAAGGATGTCTTTGGGATTCCATGCACTTTATACCATGCTCGACAACATACAATCATCCCATTGAGATTAAATTAATATTTAATCTTGTGAATTTTTGAGTCTTGAAGCCAAGATACGGAGAGCACATTATATACATAGTTTTTATGGGTTTTTTGAGACTAACCCCAAAACTCTTGGCATATGCTCAGTACCATGTCACAATCTGCAAGATGACAACATTTACTCTGACAACAATCACTAGTGGAAACCCCAAAACTCTTGGCATATTCTTAGTACCATGTCACAGTTTGCAAGCTGAAAATATTCAATAGTGTAAACCTTTTGTACTGCAAGTTGGCGGTGCTATCTCTTTTGGAATTATATTTATGAAAGTTATATCCTTTTTTTAAATGTTGGGGCATCATTAACCACCATTGGGTGGAAACTCATTAGTGTTATGTTCTCCATCAACCTGTATGGTCTCAATGGCTACATAGCGTTGTAATGGGATGTTGTCTAGCATTGTAGTCTCTTTAATCGACAACCTTAACTAATTTGATGCTATCCACATCAGGTATAGTTCTTCTTGATGTATTCTCATGCACCCTTTCAATAGCCACACCTAAAGAGAATGTGGGGGAGAAAGAGAGCTTGAGTTCCTTGCAAGCAAACACACACACACACACATACACACACACACACACACACATGTATGCACACACACAAAAGAGTGCAAGACATAAGACATATGGATGATTGAATTTTTTTATATCTTCTTCTCTTATCTACAAGCATATAACTAAAAGATAAGAGTACATACATAAAGGAAAATTAATATCTTACAACATACAAAGTGGGGCTATAGTGTGAACCCAACTATATGAGTTGGTGCTATAACTATGCCATAACTCTGGTACTCCAAAGTGGTTGTCACACAACCTGTCATCCACTGGCATCATATCAACCATAATCTCACCAACCATGCCAGTGACATAAGTGTGGAAGCTATCACTCAATGTCCGTCGTAGCACTAGTTGAGCTCGATATCTTACCACTCCCCCTCGAGCTCAACTCCACACATTGCACTCCAAGTAAGCTACTAAACATGTGGAGCTTCTCTTTGCCCAATTCCTTCATGAAGATGTTAGCCACCTGATCCTATGCGCTCACATATACCAGATCTACACACATCACTTGCTATAACCTTCTCCCTCACAAAGTCATAGTGCACCTCAATGTGCTTTGTTCTAGCATGCTATACTGGGTTACTGGCCAACTGTATGCTACTCATGTTATCACAATAAATGACAACTGCCCTATCCCACAAGCTCATCCATATCCATATATTGGGTTACTGGCCAACTGTATGCTACTCATGTTATCACAATAAATGATAGCTGCCCTATCCACGAGCTCATCCATATCCACCAGGTAGCTTATGAAACCAAGGTACCTCACAAGCTACCAAAACAGCACCCCTGCACTCTGCCTCTGTGCTCAACAAGGCAATTGTCGGTTGCTTCTTACTACTCCAACTCATAGCAGCACTCCCAAATGAGAACATAAAACCACTGGTAGATCTCCTATCTACAACACTACCAACCCAGTCAACATCTGTGTACCCATGTAGCTGTATCTCTATATACCAGCCTCATAGAAAATTCCATAATCAACTACGGACTTTATGTACCTAAGAATCCACCTAGATGCATCCAAGTGTGGCTTCCTAGGGGTCTGCATAAACTAACTCAGAAGTCTAATAGCATAGCTCAAGTCTGGTCTAGTGATGGTCATGTACATCAAGCTATGCCTATATGTAGTGGGGTCTTCCAAAATCTCACATGTATGTGCAGAAAGCTTTGCGTTCTACTCCAATGGCACTGAAATAGGCTTACAGTCTTTCATACCATACTTGGATAACATGTCCAAGCCTTATGCTTAACTTTATACACCCACTTACATCTAATTACCTTCTTTTACTTAGGCAAAGGCACTAACTCCCATGTTGCATTTGTATCCAATGCTGCCATCTCCTCATTCATGGCTTCTTCCCATTTCTTATTTCCAAGTGCCTGCTCAAAAAAAGTGGGCTCCAATTCGTATATTTCTTTAACCATGTAAGCATAATGATGGACTGTATCACTAAAGTCATTAGAGAAATATTATCCCTCACCATTTGATCTAAGGAATTTTATTTGCATGCCCTTTTCCTTCTCTAACAAGGCTTTAAATCTCTCAAAGTGAGCAAACACCTCACTTTTCTCCTTCATGAAGTAAACCCACGCTTTCCTAGTGTGGTCATCAATGAATGTAACATAATATCTGCAACCTTCAATTGTTGCAGTCTTGGTCCAGTCCCCATATATTTGAATGTATGACATATAATGGCCTTGCACTGACATGCTTTTCATGTGGGAAATCATGTTTGGTCTTCTTACCAAGCTAGCATGCTTCACGTACTTTGTGCATACCATCAACCTTAAAATTTGGCAAACCTACAACAGTATTTTGGGCCTGCAAAAAGACTTTGATCGTTGTACATTCACATGACCAATGTGCTTATGCCATATGTCAATATCTGCACAATAACACATGTTCCAAGCGCAAACATGGTTACCTTTACTTCATGCATGTTCACATCCAAAGTAAAAATCCTACCATTTCTGTTACCCTTTGCAACCAAGCGACACCAATTTCTGAAGTCTTGCACAAAACATCCTTGAGGATTAAACCTCACTTGCAAGCCCTGCTCAACCATCTATCCAACAGAAATCAGGTTCTTTGTAATATTTGGGACATGAAGTATATCTGCCAAGTACTTCATTTTGCCATCCTACATATACAATGGCACTTTACCAACATGCACAATGGGATGCGCAGTATCATCACCTGTTTCTACATTGCCTGGTTTTTCCATTTTCTTCATGTCTCTAAACCACTCACCATGACTGGTTATATGGTTAGAGGCGCCAAAATACACATACCATGTATCTTGAGATCCTAACACATCTCTTGTTATGGAGCTAAGCATGTGTTGAGTCATAAACAACTACTCACTTTTGTCATCACCTCCCTTTTTACTAGACGATGCATAGTTGCCTTGCTACAACTTTCCAATTTTAATGTCATTCTAATTTTTATAGCAGTCCTTTGCCATGTGCCCTGGTTTGCACAATAATAGCACTCTATGCTATTTGCACTCTGATTTCTTTACCACTGTGAGATCCCTCTGCCTCCTCCGTGCACCGGCGGACTCTCGATAGGTGACAGAGCGGAAGCAGTCCCCTCATGCGCGGGGCAGGGTTTCTCACTCGGGGCCTCGCCCACGAATGTCCGGGCACGAGACTAGGCTGGTGGTCACTCCGAAAACCAAAACCGGGAAAATTTCCCATGCCCGGAAAGCGGGGACGATTCCACCTTTTTGAATTTTCTAACGAATTTTTCTAATGAGATCAATTCTAAACTATCCTTCACCCGAATAAACTAGATAGAAGGAAGCTATCACTGATATAATTTGATCATCTCAATAATTTCAACGCTTTTTTCCTTATCAAGATCAGGCACACCCGCCGTTGATCCACTCAAATGAGCAATTTATCAGGGAAGTAACTAGCTACTCGAATCCTAGCGTAATCCTAAGATTTTTCAATTTGATTATTAAAACTCCACTGATTCCAGCCTAATCCCATCCGGCCCATGGGTTAGCCACCACCCTACCACTGGAATCGGTAGATCCAAACAAGTACTCATCCACCCATAATTGAAATGCCTTTCCTAACTTTAGCTTTAGAAAACAGATACGCACACACTCCTCTTTGATATAAAAAAAACAATCCATGACAATTTACTGGTTACACAAGTCATACTTCAAAATTTCCATTGAGTCTTTGTTTCTCACAAAATAGTATCACTCTGGACTCTCCATTGAGACCAGCGAGTCAACAACGAGATCCAGTGATAGATTACAATAACATTGGTCTGTCATACAATATCTTCCTCGACATACGCATGGGTGTCCTCGGCACCGCAAGCCCGTGCATCGCCTGGTCAGAACCCTCCAGGATCCTCCTTAGGTGTCCTGGCACTTCACTCAGGGACCGCTTCGTCGGCCCTCGCCCATCGTATGGGAAGCGCACCATTTTAACCATACCGAGGCTGGTCAAGACCTCGGTAGGATTTGCCGGGTGAGCTATCCCTCGAACACTCCCCGCCAACTATTGTAAGCCGAACTTCCCTTAGATAAACGAGTCCTTTAAGAAAACAGGGTTTCTATGCAAGTTTTCAGTTTTGGTTTTGTTTGAAAACCATGAATAATCTTAAATTCGTATCTCAATACTTCTAGATCCAGGTCTGAATTCCAAACACAATTCCTCAAATTCTGTTAACTTGATCCTCAGATCAAAATCAAAAGTCTTAACTTAGCTTCAGATTGGGAGGGTGTTTTGAGTGCATTTTTCCTGAACTGAGCACATCGTCATTGATGAAGAAATTAGGTCTTGGTCAATAGTCTGAATCAGAGTTTGGGTCTGGAAAGGTTCTTCCTAAACTATCTTTCTCGAAAGGTACTATTTCAATTTCTCTTTTTCTAAATTTCGTTCGACGAATATTTGTTTACAGATTTTTAAAACATGAATTTCTTATGAGAAATAAAATAATCATTTATCTCGATCTTCGACTTCGATAGTTTAATTGAATTTTCTGTCCCATCTTAGTGAATATGAAACGGTAAAATTTCCTCACATATTATCTGCTTATTCATTTTTTCAGTTTTTACGAAAATTAACAGAGGATTAAGGAGAACCCTTATTTAATTATAAAGATTCTATATGCATTTAAATATGCATGAAATCCAATTCTGATGAAAGTCACACTTTTGTCATCATAAAAATCATTTATGATGAAAATCACTCTTTTAACATAAAAGAAGTTCTTTTATGCATATGTTTATGTATAAAATCATTTATGATATAAATCACACTTTTAATATAAAGAAATATCTTTTATGCACCCATTTATGCATAAAAACCATTTATGATAAAAATCACACTTTTAATATATAAAAATTTATCTTTCATGCATATGTTTATGCATAAAAATCATTTATGATGAAAATCACACTTTTGATATAAAAAAATCTTTTGTGCATATGTTTATGCATAAAAATCATTTATGATGAAAATCACACTTTTGATATAAAAAAAATATATTCTTTTATGTATACCTTTATGCATAGAAATCAATAATGATAAAAGTATCACTTTTATTATACAAAAATATTCTTTTATGCATACTTTTATGCATGAAAATCAATATGATGAAAGTAACTCTTTTAAAATAATCTTTTATGCATTATTTTATGCATAAAAATCAATATGATAAAAGTAACACTTTTATAATAAAAAAATATGCTTTATGCATACTTTTATGCATGAAAATCAATATGATGAAAGTAACTCTTTTAAAATAATCTTTTATGCATAAAAATCAATATGATAAAAGTAACACTTTTAAAATAAAAAAATATTCTTTATGCATGAAAATCAATATGATGAAAGTAACTCTTTTAAAATAATCTTTTATGCATTATTTTATGCATAAAAATAAATATGATAAAAGTAACACTTTTAAAATAAAAATAAATTTCTTTTATACAAATAATCAAAATACATCTTCTATGCAAGAAAATGACACTTTTAGAATATAGAAATCATAAGGATTACTCTTTTGGAATAATAAAAGATAATACTTATTTCCAAATTTTTGAAAAATTTGGCCATAACCTCCTTTGTATGGGTGACCATTTTTCAATTTTTAAGTCTCTAAAATTAATTAGAAATACACCAAGAGTATTTAAATCATTCTAAAGTAATATTTTTCAACTTATTTAAGAGAAACATTATGAAAAACTTGATTTTATTCATTAATCATTCATCTAGGATAAAGAATGGTTAGAGAGGGGAATGAATTTTTGTAATGAGGCATAACATTATTTTTAATTTAGAGAAGACAAAAATCATAAAAAACCATAAAAACCATTAAAAAAACCATAAAATGAATGGAAAAGAGAAGAATCTCCAACTTACTAATGAATTTGAGAGCTTTCCTTTGGCTTGATGGTTTGAGGGTTCTACTCTTGTTTGAAATAAGAGTGGCCACCAATCTTTTGGAAGAGGGAAGGTCAAAAAACTAATGAATTATGAGTAAATTCACAGTTTTCTGGCACTTGGGAGAGGCAGGGTAACAGTGCAAAACACTATTGGGTTTCAACAAAGGGGAAGGCTTTTATTTATAGGAAAGAGTGAGCTTCTAACCAAGCCAACTGATTCTAGAATTTTCCAGATCAGTTTGGTCAATTTTTGACTATTTTTGGGTCAGTTTTGCTCACTTTTTGGATCTAGTTGAAACAAGAGAGAGGAGAGATAAAAATATTATATTATTTGAGAGTTTAAAACTCATTCAAGAATGTGAAATAGGCACCTCCTTCATGAGGGGAATTCCCCCATACTGAGGTGTCAAAAATGCATCATTTCACCTAAATATCTATCTTTTTTAACTATTAACCTTGTCCTTAGTCAACTCTTCATCTTATGTGAGTATTTACTCATTTTTTGGGGGATTTTTCTTTTATTCTTCTATTTATCTCGTCCCTACATTTGGATGAATCTTATTGGTCCATAGGAACCTTAATTTAAAATTTCAAAAAAAATCTTCACCCCCAGGATAATGCCTCTTGATACTTAATTTCTAATGCACATTCTGAAAATCTTTTTGAACTTCTATTTCAGGGGAACTTATTTTAATAAGATGAGATATTTTTCTATCCAAAAATATTTAAAAACTGAATTACCACTCTCTAGAAGATTTTCTCTCTCTAGGCCAAAACTCGCAGAAACAAGATCTTTTATATTTCTGAAGAGGGATTTGATTACAGGGGAAGATGCTGGACATCTTGAGAGCTGGGGAGGAATCTTACATTCTCTCCCACTTGAAAAACGCGAGATGTCCTCATCTCACAAACTAGGGGTAATCCCGCGGCTTCATTCTCCTAGGTGGCATCTTCAAAAGGATAGAACTTCCATTTTACCAATGAGAATTTTATTCTTGAGAATCTTCTCTCGAACATCAAGAATTTCTTCAGGTTGGAGTTCCATCTGCCCTTGGGTTGAAGAAGTAAGGATTTCATCATCATCAAGTACATGATTTGGGCTTGGCACATATTTCTTTAGGATGAAATACATTATGAACTTTGAGATGAGGAGGCAGAAGAAACTCGTAGGCTAAGTCACCTACTTTCTTTGTAATCAAATATGGCCCACAATATTTGGGGGATAACTTCTTGTACTTCCCAAGAGATAGAGAACTTCTTTTGGGCCGTACTCTAATGAAGACCATATCTGCTTCTTTGAATTCTCTGTCTGTCCTCTTCTTATCTGCATATTGCTTCTATCGATCCTGGGCAGCTTTAATATCTTTACGAATTGCTTGCATCTGCTGCTCCATGTCGTCAAGCATCTGTTTGGACATCTCGACCCTAATCAATGGGTCAGACCAAGTTAATGGAGTTAAGCATTCTTGTCCATACAGAGCTTTAAAAGGGCTCATCCCGATACTTCGGTGATAAGAAGCATTGTAGGCAAACTCGACTAGGTGCAGATAGCTTAGCCACTTCTTGGGTTCCCTGCTCCACAGCATGACCGAAGTATATCTTCGATTACGTGGTTTACCCTTTCAGTTTGACCATCGGTCTCAAGGTGATAAGCTGTGCTGAGATCCAAGAAAGTTCCCGCTGCTTCGAAAAATGCAGTCCAGAACCTTGAAGTAAACTTGGGAACTCGATCACTTACTATTCTCCTGGGTAGGCCATGTAATCTGAAGATTTCTTTGAGGAACACTCTGGCCACATCCACTGCAGTGTAGGTTTCTTTTACTGGGATTAGATGGACAACTTTGGTTAATCTGTCAACTACCACGAAAATGGAGTTTTAGCCTGATTGCAGGTAACTCAGTAATAAAGTCCATACTGATACATTCCCACTTCATCTAGGGGATGTCCACCAATGGATGTAACTTCCCAGGCATTTTTACTCTTTCAGCTTTGACTTTCTGGCATGTCAGACATTGACGTACATGATTCATTACATCCTTTTTCAGACCAGGCCAAAAGAAGCTTTTCTTTACAGACATGTAGGTTTTGATGAAACCTGGATGTCCTGCTATAAGGCTGTCATGGGATTCATTTAGAATTTGATCCTTGGTTCCCTTATCATTGGGGATGCATAGCCTGCGATTATAATACATAATGACATCATCGAGGCTGTACCCTTGAACTCTATTCAACTCCTGAGGAGTTTTGCTTTCCTGCATAAGTAGGGTAGCAATAGGGCCAAAGAATCTATCCTGCATGATTTTCTCTCTTGCTTCAATAATCAAAGGATTTGATATCACCGTAATTGCAAGCAAGGAGGCTTTTCTGTTGAGGGCATCTGCTACCACATTCTCTTTGCCTGGGCGGTACTTGATTTCAAAATCAAATTCTTGCAAGAAGGTCTGCATCCACCTTCTTTGACGCATGTTGAGGTCCTTCTGAGTAAAGATCCACTTTAAGCTCTGATGATCTGTCATCAAAGTGAATCTTTTTGCAGTAGGAAATGTCTCCACAACTTTAAGGCATAGACTACTGAAAGCAATTCCAGGTCATGGTGGACAGCATAATTCCTCTCATGCGTTCTGAGCTTTTCAGGATTCATAGGCCACTGCATGACATTCCTGCATGAGTGCACCTCCCACGGCAAAACCACTTGCATCAATTACTACCTCAAAGGGTAGAGAGAAATCTAGCAGCTTCAGAACAGGACTGGTTACCAAGGCGGTCTTTAGCTTATCAAAAGCACTCTGGCACCTGGCAGACCATTGAAATGGGGTATTCTTTTTGAGAAGGTTAGTCAGGGGGGAAGCTATGAGAGCATACTTTGGTATAAAAATCCTATACCAACAAGTCAATCCCAAGAATCCTCTGACTTCTTTCACTGTCTTTGGTTTAGGCCAATCTATGACTGTTTGGACTTTTGCGGAATCTGGAGAGAAATTCCATCTTTGGATACCAGAAAGCCCAAGTATTCAACATGATCGGCAGAGAAAGTGCATTTGCTCTTTTTTGCAAAGAGTTGGTGCTTCCTTAGAATCTCAAGGACTTTTCGGACATGAGTCTCATGGTCAGCTGCATTCTTTGAGTAAATCAGAATGTCATCAAAGAAAACTAGAACAAAATCATCCAAGTATTCTTTGAGGATGTCCTGCATTTAGGTAATTGAATGTAGCTGGGGCATTAGTTTATCTGAACGGCATGATAGTAAATTCATAATGCCCATAGCGAGTATTGATGGCTGTTTTCGGTATATCTTGATCGTTGATCCTGATCTGGTAATACCCGGATTTGAGATCTATCTTTGTGAATATCTGGGCTCCATTTAGCCTCTCCAAAAGCTCATCAATTCTTGGGATAGGATACTTATTCTTCACTGTCAGCTGATTCAGACCTCTGTAGTGTACATAGAGTCTAAGCGTTCCATCTGTCTTTTTCTGAAAGAGAACTGGCGCACCCCAAGGTGAAACACTGGGTCTTACAAACCCTTGTTCTAACAGCTGTCTAAGCTGTTTCTTGAGTTTGATGGCTTCAGGAACTGGCATTTTGTACGTGTGTAGGGCTACTGGCTGAGCTCCGGGGGTCAATTCAATCACATGATGTACTTCTCGAATTGGAGGCATTTCAGTTAGTTCTGCTGGGAATAGATCATCAAATTCACTTAACCATTCTGGTTCTTTAGCTTTAAGCTTTAAGTCTACTGGGTTCATTTTGACAACATAAATTTGCTGCTTCTTCCTAAGTCCTTTCAGCAACCTAGAAGCTTTTACTAAAACTGAAGGTCTGGGGATCCGAAAACTCCAGTTCCTTGAACTTTGTTCCCGTGAAGGTCATGTGGAAGGAAATGGTTCCATTGTGACAGTGTATGCCAGCTTAATTTTTGTGGAGCCAATCCATTCCAAGGATCCCGTCAAAAACTCCCAAAGGTAAGACTTTGAACTGACAGTCAGTCACATTACCATCTAGATTAAACTGGATAAGATCTGTCTCATGGTGAGTGAAAAGAATCTTCCCACTGGCCAATTCAACTTTCATAGGTTTCCCTAATTTCTATTCTAAGACTAGCTTACGCAAGCATCCAGGGGAAATGAATGAATGAGAACTGCCTGAATCAATCAAAAGTTTAAAAGGCTTACCCTGATACACTGCTGGAGTTTGGATGATTGAGAATAGATGGTTAGGCCCTTGGTTTTCAATTGCAGCATAGATCTGCCCTCTTTTCTCTTCTACTACATCTGAAATTGTGACTGTCTGGCTGCTGTAGTCTGAGGTGGAACTCGTTCTCTTTGGTTGTCCCAGTTCTGGGAAGGAGTTCTGAGGTTACTCTGGACACAAAGGGAGATGGCTGAGCTGGAGTTCTTCTGGGGTTTCCCTGGCTTGGGCGAGATGGACCCTGATTAGACTGGTATAAAGGGGTTGTTCTCTGAATTCGGGGTCCTTGACTTCCCTGTCTCCTTGACATGGCAGGAGTCGCGGGCAGTCTTTCAGTTGACTGAAACCTTGGCATCCACCAAAGCATCGGTTTTCACTTCTGAGCTCATCCCTCTGATTTCTTGAAAGAGGTGGGACTTCGCGGGACCTTTACTACAAAGGCTTTGGCAAAATCCTTTGCCATTCTTACTGCTTCAGCCATGGACACTGGCTTGGCATTTTTGACCAGTGTGTCCAAGGGTTCGTTCATTCCCCGAATAAACCTGGCCATGAGTTGTTCTTCATCAAGAGATGGTGAATATTTGAGTAGAAGAATCCAGGGGGACAAAATCTCTTTCTCAAATAGGTTTTTAGGTCATTCCAAGACTGAGTATTTCTGTCGAGACGGTTGGTGTCACAGTGGTTCCTCCATGCTACCCTGGTTGTTTCCACTATTTTCAGCTGGACAAGAGCCATTTTGCTCCGCTCATTGTAGCCTGTGACGTCAAAATACTCTTCCATGCCTTCCACCCATTTCTCCACAGCCTCGCCCAGGTTCTCCCCTTCCCCTTTGAAGGGTCCTGGCTGAGTCCTATGAAGAGCCTTGCGAACATCAGGATCAAGTTCGTCATCTTTAGAGAGAGGATCTGGCTGACGGCCCCCACGGTTTCCTCGTCTCATGATTCTGCCAAAAATTTATATATTATTAAATTTTTATTTTGATATCATCCACGAGATCCTATGACTTAAGAGGTTCGGAAAATAATTTCTTAAACAAGACAATGATCTTATTGGAGATCTATGACATATGTCCGATAACAGATTTTTCTTTATCAGATCGTCCGTAAACAATCACTTATACAACAAGGAATTTTTTTTCCAGAAAACATTTCTATATTTATATAAAAGTTGCAATATGTACATAGAGCAAGTCGGCTCCAGAATCACCGCCTCAGTCATAATCGCATAAAGAAGCGAAACTGTGAAGACATACCATGGTACACACGATTCATTACACAAAGAGATGCTCTAATTCTATTTCTCGGGATAGAGCGGCTAAGAAGTCTAAAAAATTGGCATGAAGTTCTGAAGTTCCTGGGTGAATGATCACAGAGTAGAACGTGCTGAACAAGCCCTAGTCTTATCAGAATCATGGCCAAGGAAATATTTTGCCTGAGCCTCTGACGCTGACTGGTACTAATGTTAATACACCGTCCTCCACAAAACCACATATACCGACGTCGCTCAAGAGGATCAGGAAAGTAAAGACTCTCAAAATGGCGAGTGAGTCTCACTCTGCTCATTCGGGTCGTAGCAGAGTTGATGAGGTGATCAAATGTAAAAACTATCATATCCTGACTCTGAGAGAGTCCAGGAATTCCAGATAGGTTCGGGGTGTCCATCTATAAATTTCCAATTCAATTTATAAGTTTTCAATTTTTGAAGTTCATTCACATAGTATTAACAAGTGAAAAACATTCCTTTCCTAGATTTCTATTAAAAATTTAGGCAATTTTTGCTCTGATACCAATTGTGAGATCCCTATGCTCCCTCCACGCCCCGGACTCCCGGTAGCTGACAGCAGAAGTAGTCCCCTCATGTGCGGGGCAGGGTTTCTCACTCAGGGCCTCGCCCACGAGAATGTACGGGAGACTAGGCTGGGTGGTCACTCCGAAAACCAAAACTGGGAAAATTTACCATGCTCGGAAAGCGGGGACAATTCCACCTTTTTGAATTTTCTTAACGAATTTTTCTAACGAGATCAATTCTAAACTATCCTTCACCTGAATAAACCAGATAGAAGGAAGCTATCACTGATATAATTTGATCATCTGAATAATTTCAACGCTTTTTTCTTGATCAAGGTCAGGCATAGCCGATCCACTCAATTGAGCAATTTATCAGGGAATTAGCTAGCTACTCGAATCCTAGTGTAATCCTAAGATTTTTCAATTTGATTATTAAAACTCCACTGATTCCAGCCTAACCCCATTCGGCCCATGGATTAGCCACCACCTTACCACTGGAATCGGTAGATCCAAACAAGTACTCACCCACCCATAATTGAAATGCCTTTCTTAACTTTAGCTTTAGAAAAAAGATACACACACACTCCTCTTAAAAACTTTGATATAAAAAAAACAATCCATGACAACAATTTACTGGTTACACAAGTCATACTTCAAAATTTCCATTGAGTCTTTGTTTCTCACAAAACAGTATCACTTTGGACTCTCCGTTGAGACCAGCGAGTCTACAACGAGATCCAGTGATAGATTACAATAACATTGGTGTGTCATACAATATCTTTCTCGACATACGCATGGGTGTCCTCGGCACCGCGAGCCCGTGCATCGCCTGGTCAAAACCCTCCAAGATCCTCCTTAGTAGGTGTCCAGGCACTTCACTCAGGGACCGCTTCGTCGACCCTCACCCATCGTACCGGAAGCGCACCATTTTAAACGTACTGAGGCTGGTCAAGACCTCGGGGCAGGCTTTGCCACGTGAGCTGTCCCTCGAACACTCCCTGCCAGCTGTTGCAACCGAACTTCCCTTAGATAAACATATATGCCAAATGCTCCCTCCAGCATTCTGGTGTAAGAGAGTTCTTTAAGAAAACAGGGTTTCTATGCAAGTTTTCAGTTTTGGTTTTGTTTGAAAACCATGAATAATCTTAAATCCGTATCTCAATACTTCTAGATCCAGGTCTGAATTCTAAACACAATTCCTCGAATTCTGTTAACTTGATCCTCAGATCAAAATCAAAAGTCTTCACTTAGTTTCAGATTGGGAGGGTGTTTAGAGTGCATTTTTCTTGAACTGAGCACATCGTCATTGATGAAGGAATTAGGTCTTGGTCAATAGTCTGAATGAGAGTTTGGGTCTGGAAAGGTTCTTCCTAAACTATCTTTCTCGAAAGATACTATTTCAATTTCTCTTTTTCTGAATTCCGTTCGACGAATATTTGTTTACAGATTTCTAAAACATGAATTTCTTATGAGATAAAATAATTATTTATCTCGATCTCTGACTTCGATAGTTTAATTGAATTTTCTCATTCCCATCTTAGTGAATATGAAACGGTAGAATTTCCTCTCCATATTATCTGCTTATTCATTTTTCTAGTTTTTACAAAAATTAACAGAGGATTAAGGAGAACCCTTATTTAATTATAAAGATTCTATATGCATCTAAATATGCATGAAATCCAATTCTGATGAAAGTCACACTTTTGTCATCATAAAAATCATTTATGATGAAAATCACTCTTTTAACATAAAAGAATTTCTTTTATGCATATGTTTATGCATAAAATCATTTAATCACACTTTTAATATAAAGAAATATCTTTTATGCACCCATTTATGCATAAAAATCATTTATGATGAAAATCACACTTTTAATATATAAAAAATTATCCTTCATGCATATGTTTATGCATAAAAATCATTTATGATGAAAATCACACTTTTGATATTAAAAAAAATCTTTTATGCATATGTTTATGCATAAAAATCATTTATGATGAAAATCACACTTTTGATATTAAAAAAAATATTCTTTTATGCATACCTTTATGCATAGAAATCAATAATGATAAAAGTATCACTTTTATAATAAGAAAATATTCTTTTGTGCATACTTTTATGCATGAAAATCAATATGATGAAAGTAACTCTTTTAAAATAATCTTTTATGCATTATTTTATGCATAAAAATCAATATGATAAAAGTAACACTTTTATAATAATAAAATATGCTTTATGCATACTTTTATGCATGAAAATCAATATGATGAAAGTAACTCTTTTAAAATAATCTTTTATGCATAAAAATCAATATGATAAAAGTAACACTTTTAAAATAAAAAAAATATTATTTATGCATACTTTTATGCATGAAAATCAATATGATGAAAGTAACTCTTTTAAAATAATCTTTTATGCATTATTTTATGCATAAAAATCAATATGATAAAAGTAACACTTTTAAAATAAAAATAAATTTCTTTTATACAAATAATCAAAATACATCTTCTATGCAAGAAAATGACACTTTTAGAATATAGAAATCATAAGGATTACTCTTTTGCAATAATAAAAGATAATACTTATTTCCAAATTTTTGAAAAAATTTGCCATAACCTCCTTTGTATGGCTGACCATTTTTTAATTTTTAAGTCTCTAAAATTAATTAGAAATGCACCAAGAGTCTTTAAATCATTCTAAAGTAACATTTTTCTACTTATTTACGAGGAACATTATGAAAAACTTGATTTTATTCATTAATCATTCATCTAGGATAAAGAATGGTTGGATTTACTAGATAAGAGAGGGGAATGCCTTTTTGTAATGAGGCATAACATTATTTTTAATTTAGAGAAGGCAAAAATCATAAAAAACCATAAAAACCATTAAAAAAACCATAAAATAAATGGAAAAGAGAAGAATCTCCAACTTACTAATGAATTTGAGAGCTTTCCTTTGGCTTGATGGTTTGAGGGTTCTACTCTTGTTTGAAACAAGAGTGGCCACCAATCTTTTTGAAGAGGGAAGGTCAAAAAACTAATGAATTATGAGTAAATTCATAGTTTTTTGGCACACTTGGGAGAGGCAGGGTAACAGTGCAAAACACTATTGGGTTTCAACAAAGGGGAAGGCTTCTATTTATAGGAAAAAGTGAGCTTCTAACCAAGCCAATTGATTCTAGAATTTTCCAGATCAATTTGGTCAATTTTTGACCATTTTTGGGTCAGTTTTGCTCACTTTTTGGATCTAGTTGAAACAGGAGAGAGGAGAGATAAAAATATCCCATTATTTGGGAGTTTAAAACTCATTCAAGCATGTGAAATAGGCACCTCCTTCATGAGGGGAATTCCCCCATACTGAGGTGTCAAAAATGCATCATTTCACCTAAATATCTCTCTTTTTTAACTATTAACCTTGTCCTTAGTCAACTCTTCATCTTATGTGAGTATTTACTCATTTTTGGAGGATTTTTCTTTTATTTTTCTATTTATCTCCTCCCTACATTTGGATGAATCTTATTGGTCCATAGGAACCTTAATTTAAAATTCCAAAAAAATCTTCACCCCCAGGATAATGTCTCTTGAACGATTATACTTAATTTCTAATGCACATTCTGAAAATCTTTTTGAACTTCTGTTTCAGGGAAACTTATTTTAATAAGATGAGATATTTTTCTATCCAAAAATATTTAAAAACTGAATTATCACTCTCTAGAAGATTTTCTCTCTCTAGGCCAAAACTGGCAGAAACAAGATCTTTTATATTTCTGAAGAGGGATTTGATTATAGGGGAAGATGCTGGACATCTTGAGAGGCTAGGGAGGAATCTTACAACCACAACCACCTTGGCCTCTTTGGCTCCCCTTGCCTCTAGAATGGCCTCTTCCACCTGCGTATAATTTGCTGTTGGGAATCATTGGACTGTTGGTGTCCAAAATTCTGATTTCCTTGGTGTCCACCACCTAAAATAGAGTAAAATCCATGTTTCGATGTATTCTTGCTTTTTTAACAAGACTCCTCACCTAGTGGAAAGTTGGTAATATTCTCCCTGACTGCAATGGATGTCTTGAATGGCTTGTAATCTTTGCCAAGCCCATTCAAATAGACACTCACCAAATCATTATCTTCCATCAGTGCATTAATGGACCCACGGGATTCAACAATGCCCTTTATCTTTAAAGCATACTCATAGACATGCTTTTCTTTTCCACATTATGTAGCTCTTACTGTAGCTGCAATTTCCTTGCCTTTCTATTGGTTCAAAACCTCTGTACCAGGTTCTGCCACACAACTACTAGAGTGTTGGCATCCTATATGTGTCCTATCTCATCGTGTTTGTGATACTAATTGAAAGCCAATACATGACTTTCCTTGCATCCTAGTTCCAATCCTTGAATGCCTTTATGTTTGCTAGAGTGGCATTCTCTTCAGACAACTCTGGGGGCTCCTCATTGTCTCCATTGACATAGTCCCAAAATCCTTTACCCATAGGAAATTAGTCATTCTGAACTTCCAGACATGGAAGTTCTTCTTGTCCAGCTTCTCACTGATAATCTGATTGATTCTGTTACCAGACATGTTTTTCTACAACAATAAAAAAACTGCAACATATAATTTATGTATGTAACCTATAACACAGTAGTATCTTCTATGACTACTTCTACTTCAACACAATCTATAGGTCACTAGATTTGACCAAAGTACATGTACATACACCAAATGTCAACAATACATGTGTAAACACTGTCTGCACTCCTAAAATGCAATGTTACACTGCAATAACCAGATTTCAACCAGAGACAGTGAGCCATATTTATTTGAAACCACTATTTGTACCCACATATTTGCAAATTCACCCTTTCACATACTAGTTTGCACTTTTTCCAAAACAATCACATTCTTGCACACCCTCCAGATCACTCCTTAGCACCTTCCTCAGAAATCACTTCTTAAAAAATGTTAAAAAAAACCTTACACATTACATGCACTAGTTCATTTACGTTATCCATTCACTTTTTTATTTTTTTTAATAAAAGGGCTTGAGAGTAGATGCACAACCTATCACAATATATTTCAAACCACTACCGCATTTTATCATCTTCATGGGATCACCTTATCATTTTGAGGATTTATCCAAGGAAATTCTTCTTCACCATTTCTTGGATCCCATCTTGCATTTATTTAATTATATGAGCATTGTTCACATTTAAAAACTATGACCTATTCCAAATGTTAAAATTCCTATTATTATTTTCTTATATATATATCTTGGTCATATGTAATGCATGTGGGAGTTTTTTAGATTTCACCATATAAGGTGAGTAATAAGCCTAGTAGAATAGGTTTGGCAATCCAAGTCAAGGAGGGTAGGAATAATGGCTTAAATTATTTTGAATTGGGATAGTATTATAATCCACAAAGAGGGCCCAAAAGACTTGGCATTTATTGGAATTTTCCACATGTGCACAAGTCTTACATCACCAAAGGAGAGGAAGTGAGCATTATGCCTAAATAATTCAAGATTCCATTTGATATTATATACATATATGCACACTTTTTCTTCCCAATATGGCTTGGCAAAAAAAGTCTTGGAGGCATGGGAGACCCAACCAAAGGACTTTTTTTAGGGTATACATTTTTAAATTCAAATTTTGATTATCTTCTACTCAAAATTTGGGAATGAGCATGCGGTGAACTTCAATTTTGGTTTTTGAAGCTCCTTAATCTGAACTACACAAAAAACGTTACAGCCAAAACAATGGACTGCAAAAATTCTGGATAGTTTACCAAACCCTCTTCCTCACTCATTCTCTTACCCACAATTACATTCACCACTTTGTAATGATTTCACCCCAAACCTATTCAAAATAGCCTTTGAAAATCTTGGCTCAAAAGAAAACTATAATCATATCTTTTGAATTTTTCTCCACCATCTTGGACCTAGCAGCAGTTGAGACCTGGTCCAGTTACAACCTCTTCATCGAACCATTTTCATTTAAATCCTTGCTAAGGGAGTCCCTCTCCACCTATAAAAGGGGCCATATATCACCATAATAGAACAAGTTTTTCTCTTAGTTCTCAAGCTCATGCTAGCCTCTTCTTTCCCCATCACCCATACCTTCATCAAAGTGTTTGGGTTTCCTCTCTATGCTCACCGCATCATGTGGCTCTTGCCAACATCACCCTAGGTGTATGAAATCCATGTGTGATTAAGCCACTCTCTCTCTCTCTCTCTCTCTCTCCATGTACTTTGAGAACTAATAAGTAATCTTTGGTCTATTCCATATGTTTCAAGTCTCAGTTTCCATTAATGGGTTGTGTATTTATGACATGGACTCTTCCTTTTTTGTTCTTCCATTGAGTTGGTTT